>NC_056730.1:452706315-452887225 GCF_019279795.1 Protopterus annectens
CTATCAGGCATTAGTTAAGCCACTTAAGATAACATCCCAGCGAGCAAAATGTGCATGTTTTTGATTTTTGTATGTGGTGATATAAAATTAGTATATTGATAAAAGCCTGTAAGCAATTCTATTGCACGTCAACAAAGTTCTTACAGCTCATTAAGACACACTAATGCTATTCTTAAACTGATGTAGCAGTTACATACAATTTGAACACAATATTCTGAAACTGCATTCCTTGATTGTCTTCAGGCAAGAATACTGAAATTTTATTTCCATGTACATGTGTACCTAGTAGTGAACTTTCATTTTTAGTATGTTTGCTTTCAGTGTAATTCCTTTATTAACATAGTGTACTAGCTATCTAGTTTTTATTATGTTTACTTTGTCAATGCAAATACTCTGGTCCACAGTGTTCTAAATAACAGTATAATTTGTAATCTTACAGTGTCAAGTGCAAATGTAGCTCACATGTTGTTAAATTGTATGGATGTAGGGAACTTTGAGATATGCTATGCAATCTAAAGCTTGTTGCCATTGTGAGAAATAGAATAATTTAATACAGAGATGTAATCTCATGAGATGAAAGCAGTGTGGTGAGAAGGGATATATAAGCAAGGGGTGTGGAGGTGCTGGGAGCTTACCTGTATACCAGCCATATCTAAAAAGTTCAAGGTAGCTTTCCAAACTTCCATCCAAAGCACAAACTGTCATTGGGAACCACTACGGAGCTAATGACTGTAAGATGCCATCTAGTCATCATCAATAGTAGTCTTTAACAACTGTGCACCATCTTTGAATGACTGGAAACTCTAGATCCATGCAGGTTAAAAGATGTTTCCTCCAATAACTGTATTCTGTTCCCCAGCACAATTTTGTACTAGGGAACCGAGTACAGTCAACCCCTTTCACATTACAAATGGTGTCTGGGTCCTAACAGGGACATTCTGTGCAAAGCTATGGAGGCCTGACTGGCTCCTAAAAAGTTCCCACAGCAGGACTCTTCCGCCATCAGGCCATTCTAACAGCCAATAAAAGAAACAATGTTCTTCAGTAATATCTATCTTCAATAAAACACAATCCAAGCAGCAGATGTGTGATACATGTCTTTGGATACAGAATATACGAAGAATGGATAGTGGTAATAATTACCTACCTGGTGATAAAAAGGCTCCTATACATACTTGTTGTTTCTAAGTCTCCTCATTTCACTTTCCTTTTACCTTCAGGTGATATCTTCTCATGCCATGGTCCTATAAATAACTGCATTTTACACATCTACTCTCTCTCTTTCTCTCTCTCTCTATATATAGGTATACATTACAGATATGTATATATGTATGTATAACTGAATTCCATTTAAGTGTTAACATTGTTAGTTGTCAGAGCACTGAAAAGACCTTCAAAAGTGATTGAATGCTTAACGATCACAAATTGTTAGTTCTTTCATGTTTGAGAATGAGGTACAGTGGGAACTGTGAATGTGCCCTTTCTCCACTGTAGTGTGATCTTGGAGTAGGCATATATAAGTAGTTCGAGGTATTTAATTAGCATTTCAAATGGTTCCTTATTGAAACTTCAGCACTCAAAATACTGAGTGCTACAATAAAAAAAAAGTAAAAAAAAATTCCAAAAACACAGGAGAAAAGCAAATCTTGAAATCGCTCTTCTCCTTTAAAATTATCTTTGCTGGGGGGTGAGCCCCCTATACCATCCATGTGGAGGCAACCCCCCCCCCACACTCCCTGAACTTATATATACCGACTCTGAGGTCACCATACCATGGACTAAAGGAAATATTCCTAGAAATGGCATCTTGGACTTAGTATATGTAAGTCCAGTCTTGCAGCCATTCAGTCTCCGTGTTTTGGGACTTGCTGTTGCAGGCCTTGACATTTCCAATGTTTACTGTTTTGAACACATTTGCTCCAGTACATTGTACTCAGTGTTTTGTTTTCATTCCGGGACTTATAGTAGTTTCATATAACTCTTTGTTTTTTTGATTATCTATCTTTTATCTATCTATCTATCTATCTATCTATCTATCTATCTATCTATCTATCTATCTATCTATCTATCTATCTATCCATCTATCCATCTATCTATCTATCTATCTATCTATCTATCTATCCATCTATCTATCTATCTATCTATCTGTCTATCTATCTATCCATCATCTCTTTTTAACTTTATTTTTGTTGCTAGGATAGATTGTGCCTATTTTCAGGGGTGGTCCAGGTGTGGTAGTTTTACAAAAAGCAGAATTCTGGCCTAGGCAAAAAGGAAATTCCACTATTGTTTGTCAGAGGGACTAGAGAAAGCACTTTGACATACGGAGGAATGAAAAAGTATTTAGGCAAGTGATGCAGGCAATACTGCACAAACAAATATGGAGAATAATCCCATGTGGTACAAAGAACTGGATGGGATTTTCATTACAGAGCTGAAGAGTCTTGGTTTACCTGTGGAGGTTTGTGACAGGATGCTACAGATGTTCAGAGTAACATTTATAAAGCTTGGAGGGATTGAGCAGAGGAGGGTGAAAGGACTGAGGTTTTCTACATAGGAAACATACAGTTCTCCTCAGAGTGGAGCAGTGATGAGCTGAATAAGTAAAGGGAGGAGAGTGATGAGTTGAACAGGATGGGTATGATGAGGTGCTGCAGCAGAAGTTTAAGAGAAAGCTACCCCAGGAAGGACAGCCTTAGGCAAAGTGTTGGTACACAGCAATGGTGGCATCAAGGATAGTGTCATTCAAAACAAGGAGAAGGCAATGGAGAGAGTGAGCAAGTGGCAATGACGCATCAGGTAAAACTGATGGTAAAACTATCAAGTGAACCTAAATGTGGAGGTGACTGACCGAGTGCATGAGACTTTGTTATAAGTATGTTGGTTTCAGTGGCACCTGTAGATCAGTGTGTATATTGTACCTAGTCATCCACTGTAGTCAGATAGCATGTGCATATAAGTTACTGAGCACGTGTGAGATCAGTGCCATTTTGTATAGTCATTCAGTGTGAGTGCTAGCTTGAATGGAAATGCATATTGAAATGCCAGTTCCAGAGAATGTCACATCTTTACAATGTTTTCTCGGTATGGTCAACTATTAGGAAAGCTCATCACAGACTTGAGTGAGCTTTCTGCCTCATTATGTGAGTTGACACACAAATATGTAACCTTGTCCTGGATGGAACAACACCAATGAACATTTGATATTCTGAAGAAGAAAACTGCCAGTCCATCCACTTTGAGATATTATGATGTCCACAAACCTATAACCCTTTCTTGTGATGCTTTGAAGTTTGGCCTTGATGTAGCATGTCTTCAAGAAAGCACACCAGTAGCCTATGCATCAAGAAGTTTAACCCAAACAGAGATGCATTATGTACAAACAGAGAAAGAGCTCAATGATTATATTTATGGCAGACCTGCCCAAATAGAGACTCATCACCAACCGCTAGTGACAATTTTGAAAAAGTCAATGCATACAGCTCCAGCATGATTGCAATACATGATGTTAAAATTGCAAAAGTACAATTTCAATATTGTTTACAAAAAGAAAAACACTTGTACCTTGCTGATGCTTTGTCACGCGCACCCAGACAAATGAAAGAGCAGCATAAGAATGAAACAGCAGATTTTGAAGTCATGGGAGTCAGACATTTTTCATCATCAAGGCTTGAGGAACTAAAATCACACAGCTTCAGACCCAATTCTCCAGAAGCTGAAAAATGTTATCAGTCATGGATGGGCCAACATAACAAACCAGTTTACCACTTGACATTCAGCAGTATTTTCCTTACAGAGATGAACTCATTGGAAGATGAAATCATCATGAAAGGTCAAAATTGGTAATTCCTGGAGCATTACAATAGGAATATATTAAAATTTTGCATTGTGGTCACCCAGGTATTGATTCAACCAAAAGAAAGGGCAAGAGGCATTGTATTCTGGTCTTCTATGCATGAAGATTTTTTATTTTTTTACTGGGAAAGTCCAACTTGGAATGAGGCTAATTTTCAGCAGAGGCCCAGGGAGAAATGCTCCAGATTCATGTCTTTGTAACATGGGAGGAAACCAGAGTACCCTGAGAAAACCCACACAAATGCAGGGAGGACATGCAGACTCTGCACAGAAGGCATTCCAGCCAAGAATCAAACCAGAGAACCTCTTGCTGTGAGGCAACAACACTACCACTGCACCGTTTATAGAGAAATATATATATAGAGATATAGAGAAGGAAACTCTAGCATGTTCAGTTTGCAACAGCACCAAACAGGATCAACAAAAAGAACCACTTCAGCTATACCAGATTCCTGAATTCTCATGGTCGACGATTGCCACAGTTTTTTGAATGGAATGGTCAGCATTACTTATTGTTAGTAGACTCTTACTCAGATTGGTTTGAAATTGATCTACTTCCTAACTTGACGTCCAGGACTGTCATTACAAAATGGAAGAGACATTTTTCTGTCAATGATAGTCTTCCCCAAGTCATGTCTGACAATAGTACACAGTTTACAAGTCAGCAGTTTAATAAATTTGCTGAATCTTGGGACTTTGTTCATATTACCAGTACTCCTGAGTATCCACAATCCAGTGGGGTAGCTGAACGTGCAGCTCAAAGTGCAAAATGTTTGGTGGAGAAATCCAAGTGAGATGGTACCAATGTTTTCCTTAACTTACTCAATCTCAGAAACATTCCTCGAGACAACTTGCTTGGTTCACCTGCTCAGAGATTAATGCCCAGACAGACTAGAACAACTCTTCCAATCAGTAAACAATTGTTAGCACCAAACACAAAGAACAGCGGAGTGGTCAAGGCTCAATGTTTGAGAAAACATCAGTCACAAAAGTTGTACTACGATAAGACCAGTAAATGCCTTAGACCATTACTACAAGGAGACGTTGTGAGAAATTTAACAACTACTTTATAGACTCAATATCCAAATTACTAAATTAAGACACAAACCATCCCACCAACAATAATAGACCTAATAACTCAAGCTCTTCCATCAGTAGTAACCCTACCACTACCTTCTCCCTCAAACCTGTCTCCACTAACTATATTAAAACTCTACTATCCAAATTAAAACCTTGCTCCACATCCACAGACAACATTCCCTCTGCATTACTTCAGGCTGCTGCTGATGTTCTTGCTTTCCCAGTTTCTATTCTAATAAACCGCTCTATTACAGAATCCACATTCCCTTCCATCTGGAAGCAATTTTACACCCTTCCAATACACAGAGGAGGAAACTCCACAGATATAACAAATTTTAGACCCATAGCCATACTCTCACCATTCTCCAAAATTCTGGAAAAATGTATACACAATCAAGTCTTCCACTACCTTCTGCAAGAAAATCTACTCACACCTACCCAACATGGCTTTCGTCCCATGCACAGCACTACTACAGCTCTCCTGTCTTTCCTAAACTCTGTATCACTAGCTAGAGACAGTAACAAACTTATTTCCTGTCTCTTCGCTGACCTCTCTAAAGCCTTTGATACAGTCTCTCATAAACTTCTACTCCTTAAACTAGCAAAATTACACTTCTCTCCATCCACCATATATATATTCATTTAACAGCTATCTCTCTGATAGACTCCAGTCAGTCAAATGGCTACCAGCTTTCTCCCCTCTTCTTCTTGTCAAAATGGGTGTTCCACAAGGCTCCGTCCTTGGGCCACTTCTTTTTAACATCTTTACCAACCTTCTCTACTGTTCCTGTCCTGGATCCTCACTGATGCAATACACAGATGATTCTACACTTATTATTGCTGAATCACCAACTCAGGTAAAATCAGACACACAGTCCTCTTTTAACTCTGTAGAAAACTGGCTATCTGATTATCCTTAATCCAAAGAAAACCAAATTACTACTCTTTCTCCCTAAAAACCTTAACTACATAAACCCCCGGATTCATGAAGCTTGGCGCAAGGCCGGTGTAAGGCCTGCGCCGGCCGTGTGGTGTATAAATGGTGTAGTAGCTCCATATGCATATTAATGAAGGTGCGCCGCTACCACATCCACGTGCGTAGGACACGTGCGCGAGTGCATGGGGCGTTACTAAGCTGCGCCCGGAGGCGTGTCAATGTCGGCTGGCGATGAGCAACCTAAACTGCTGAATATTATAGCCTGCCTGCAATAGTAATCGCACCTATCAGTGTCCGTGGATAATGAAACGTATGCAAAGCATGCAAGACAGTTCCCGGCCACACAAAATGGAGAACCAAACAGAAATGCATGCAACATAATATAAGTTTCCATCCATGGAACAAATGATATTTAAAATCATGTGTCCGTAATGTACTGCACTGTCAGAAGTTATACCCAGTGGAAGTGAAGCGCATCATGTCAGCGTGCCGCCAATACACACGTCTAGCCCCATGGGTATGGTCACCAGCAGTCCCACAGTGGTAGTGATAGTACACAGCAGGGCATTTCTGGCTATATAACAACCGTAAAGAAACCTGACAGTCCAAATTGTATACCAAACACACACAAACATATGTATATTAAAATGTGCTATACACATGAACAGGAACGTAACCGTCACATACACATAGGATGCTATATGCGGAACCGGGATATCCAAAAGTAGAACCCATGCATGCAAATGCAATAAGCAACAACCCCTGTATAGCACATAGCCCGCACCCATGTCCGAATGTCCACCAAATCCAGCTACCAGCCTTGAGCATCTGTACACCTACACATAGCGAGTATTCCCCATATGTAGTAGGAAGTATCGTCCTAGGCAGTGTCCGGATTGCAAATATGTATCCCACATTTGTAAACATCCCATCACAGGTACGTAAATCCAAATGCCTGCGCGTTAATGTTACGGCAAAATGTGTGTACATCCCGCGTGGGATAAGTAACCTGTTGAAACCTCAGAGTTGTTTACGCGCCACGGTGTCCATTACTGTACACATCTGGACAAAACATGTATGTGTAGTCACGGTACTGTTCAGTTTCTACACAGACATGCAATTCATACTACGCAGAATGGAACAGCTGTCCACCATGCAGATCACCTCACTAGGGTTGCCACCTGTTCAGATGGCCAAGGTGGGACATCCCTTGTAGAAATGTGAGAATTTGCAGGATAAAACATACCCCCGGCCAGTGCAAAGGACAGAATTACACGTGTATGCCAAGATAAAAGCTTATGCCATAGCATTTGAATAGCTTATGCTATCCCAAATAATAGTTATGTGTACCAGATACAAAATACCTGTATTATGCAACTAGTACAGAAAATAAGAAATATATTATTGTCTTAAAATCACAGGACATTTGCCATGTCTTAGGTGTCATCGCAGGACACAACTGTCCAAAGTGGGACCTCCCCTCGCAAAGAGGAACAAGTGGTAACCCTACTCCCCACTGAATTATCGACAGTATATATTCAACTCAATCACATACCGACACCACCTCTCAACCTATTACAGCAACAAAACCTGGACAAAGCCTAAAAGGATGGGTGGACAAATAGGGACAGATGTAATTACTGCTCTCACAAGCGTTCACTGAATAATAGTATGTACATAAGCAGGAAATGTTGTGAAGGATGTGGGGTAGTCCCCAGTATTACAGAGGTCCGTACATATATACTGTAACAAACCGTCACATATGTTGACTGTACTACTGCATACCTGTAGTTAATTCATAGTTAAGTCATGTGCAAAATAATAACCCTCATAAGAATGAATACAGGAAATAGTCAAATGTGAATGGGAACACCACTCACCGTGGATTATGTATCGTAACCACCCCCACCCATATTATGTATTGCCAACATCATAAGCTGATGACAGGTGCCCAAACACCTGTGTCTGTAAACAGATTAAATGTTTAAAATGGACAAACCCTGTCCATGTGCTTTGTCTGACATTTGAACATGGTCAGGGCAGTTCCGTTCACCAGGCGGACAAGCCTAAACCCAGATCACCACATGAACACCCTGACAATTAAAGACCTGTATGTGTCAGGACTATAAGCCTTTGGGTTCTGAATATCCCTGCAGTGATGAAATATGCAGCTTGGGTCCAGAGCAGTAGGGAATAGGGAATGTGTAACATGTAGTACCGCATCTTTCCCAGCAGGAGAATGGATGCCTGTGACATAAGTGAAGCAGTGAGGCATATGTTAATGTAGCTATGTACTATGGGTATGCATATAAATGAGTCAGAACACCAAACGTATACTGGTTACAGCATCTGGCCAACGTGAATGCAGTCCTGGTTGAACAACGACTACAGCACATATAATGTGAAAGTGTAATGAATGCGTCTGTGCTGTACAGACAGTTAAATATGTAAAAGTGAACGTGTGTTTCGCAAACGTCCGTTAACCGGATTACAGATAATTACTGGTACTGTCACAAGTAATAAAGCCCACGTAAGCACAAAGACTTAGTAAACATATGTAACCCACAATAAAGATATGCATGTGCGCCTGCGCGTAACCCACAATAAGGAAATGCAAGTGCGCCTGTGCGTGCATGATCCGCTTACAGCATAGTAAATGAATGCTGTTTCCCCCATGTTAGTTATACATGGCTCAAACCTGTTAACCTCGTAAAGTATGAAACCGGACGAAGCCATGCAAACTACCGGTACAAATAGGGACAAACCCCAGATATGTGCCAGAACAAACATAGAAAGTGGATAGAATAACGGGTGTGTCAGTAGCATGGATTCTCTGAAGGGTATGCAGTCGTAACCTGAACTGCTTGCCAGAAATCCCCACTGTAAGTCTCAAATGAAATGCCACTACATTGCCAGATAGACACAGGTCTATGTAAAACACAGCGAAGATAAAGGGGCAAGCAGCTGTACACTCTGTGACAATCTGTATAGTGGAAAGGTATGGTATGGTATGGATATAGATATATGTGTATACACATAATCCACAGACGTAAACCAAAGCAAGTTATGAAATGAGGATTGTACATGTATATATGTATACACAACAGACTTATGTCCCATAGATATGACATATGTACATAAATAGGTGATGTTATATCTAATATGGGTAGACAGACATGCAGGAAAGGTGAATAAACCGCAGCATTCAAAACCATTGGCCAGAAAGTGACAGTCCAGCAAGTTCTACACTTTAAACATGCAGATAGGTGTCCATTGCAGGACTCCAAAAATTGAATCTTACGTAGTGTCAACCAACATTGACGCAAAAGAAGTGACCGCAGCAAATACGAAATAGCTGTACATGCAACAGTATCAGGTGCAAGGGTGATGACACATGTGTTGATAGAATGTATGACGTACGAACTGATATCCGGAGAGTGGCGAGTGCATATAAGTGTCTCCACACTTCAGTACCGCACACATTAAACATGTGTAATGGGTACTGTAGAGGGTTGTCAGGTATGGGAATCATGGGTATGCAGAAATGGGCCTAGGTGTTGTTTGGCAGGGATTTCGTAGGCCCGCCCCGTGGGAGTGATGTGGGTGTAGCACACGCCTATATTCTCAATAATGGGGCAAACCATCCACTGGATATTGCGGAAACCATTTTGCCAATATGTAGGGAACTATATCAGTGTCATGTAGGCGATTATCATGGATGGACATGCGTACGACCAAGATGGTACCCATAACTGGCAAACTGTCAGAATAACACAGCTGCACTAAGGCATAGTACATGAAATACAAATAGGGACTATATTAGATATACCCCAGACAAAGTCAGAACGTTGGGAGAATACTGGCGTACCCATGAATACGGATGTTATGAGTGTTACTAATCATGTAATGGAAATGTCAGTCACTATTATCTACTGCACAGTCCGTAATGCCTTGCCAGCAATTTACCAGAAAGGCACATCACTATGACAAATGTAACAAGGTCAAACATCAGGGTGTTTACCCATAATGTGTACAGGTTAGGGGTATGAAGGTAACCTGTCCAAAATACATGTACAGAACTAGTGATACTAGGTGGACAGGTGAGAAGAAAGACATCAGGACAAATGAGAAAACATGTACAAGTCATACGCATGTACTCCGACAAATGTGAATGACAACGTATGCCCTGTGAATGTCAATGTGGAAGGTTAATAGACACAAAAGTAATGTGTCCCTCAGGGTGTCATGCAGTGTCACTGTAACAATGTCCAGTCCCCCAGACACGTACGTGAGCTCTGCCACTGACGGAAAGCGCAAATACCGGCGCACACATACGGGACATGATAGACCAATTAGTGTGGATAAGCAGCTGTTGGCCTGTGTGAGGAATACAACTGTCTGGGTGGGTGTGTCCTGCAATATAAATGTAATGTCATGTGGCCTGTGATGCCGCCATACAGTGTGTGTATTGGTGTCAGAAAGTTGATATTTTGTTACAGACACATACTCCGCAACTGTACAGATTTACGCAGAATGTGCAGAGTTCTGCCTCATATGTTCGGTGTGTTCCACGTAACAACAGTAACATTCTGGCACTTTCATGATAACTGAAGACATGAAATAATGACAAACATGTGAGTAAGACACCAAATCTGACAGAAAAGCCATACTAATGCAAAACCTATTATTGTGTCAACTATCTACGTTTGTAAGAGCAACATGTCAGTACTGCCCCTATGTGTCCCACTATCAGATAAGGCCTTGTCCAGCAACTTGCTCTAGGAGGTGGAGTGGTATGAACAGAAACGGATACATGTGTGAGGAAACAGCAATATCGACTGCAAGATAACGCAGAAGGTATGAAAAGCGCTGCAGTAGGACGTGCAGTACTGTCCGCAGGTATATGCTGACATGTCAAATGACACAGCAGTCTACATGAAGAACCTATAGGGCTGTCACCTTTACAAATGATGATAGTGGGACATACCCACAGCCATGCACACAGCACAAATAGACATACACACATCAAAACTAGGCCATGATACATGATGCCTCCGGCGTGTACGAGTACAGTGAGAGTACAGCAAGGACAGATGTCTGCCAAGATATACAGCAAACGCCTGTAAGGGCGTGTAACACCGCCCGTAACATGGACGTTGCATGGACTATGTTGGGAGTTGCAACATACCCCATTGGTATGTGAAAGCTATGCAAATATGCGATACATGAAACAGTCAGCTGTCCATGCAAGAGCAGAGTTATGGGCAGAAAATAGATTTTATATATATATATATATATATATATATATATATATATATATAGAGAGAGAGAGAGAGATACAGACATACACACACATGTGGCAGGACTGGTAATTGAACCTACACATGACTACCCTATCACACTACAGCATAACGCATTTACAGAACATGCTACCGAGACTACTAAACACAGCAGACACACAGGCATTCTACTAGGTGTGTGTCAACATCCACAAAGACAAAGACGTCAGCAGGATACATCTGTGTTGCGAAGCATCTAAAAGCATAACCTGAGACCCCAGGCGGACGGGAGCATGCACACAAACACACGTACACACACACATCTGGCAGGCCTGGGAATCGAACCTACACCTAACTACCCTATCACAATACAGCATGATGCATTTAAAGAATGCGCTACCGAGACTACTGAACACAGCACTCCCAGAGGCATACTTCTAGGTGGGTGACATCATCCGCAAAGGCAAAGACGCCGATAGGGAATGTATGTGCTGTGAGGCATCTAAAAGCATTACTGTGTCCCTAGGCAGCTGGAAACACACACACACTTGGAAGGGCCGGGAGTTGAACACACACCTACCTACTCTAACACACTATAGCATTACGCATTTACAGAATACGCTACCAAAATTACTGAACACAGCACTCTCAGAGGCATACTTCTAGGTGGGTGACATCATCCACAAAGGCAAAGACACCGATAGGGAATGCATGTGTTGTGAGGCATCTAAAAGCATTACTGTGTCCCCAGTCAGCTGGAAGCACACACACACAAACACACACTTGGAAGGGCCGGGAGTTGAACACACACCTACCTAGTCTAACACATTACAGCATTACGCATTTACAGAACATGCTACCGAGATCACTGAGTACAGCACTCCCAGAGGCATACTTCTAGGTGGGTGACATCATCCGCAAAGGCAAAGACGCCGATAGGGAATGTATGTGTTGTGAGGCATCTAAAAGTATTACTGTGTCCCCAGTCAGCTGGAAACACACACACACAAACACACTCTTGGAAGGGCGGGGAGTTGAACACACACCTACCTAGTCTAACACACTACAGCATTAAGCATTTACAGAACGCGCTACCGAGATTACTGAACACAGCACTCTCAGAGGGATACTTCTAGGTGGGTGACATCATCCGCAAAGGCAAAGACGCCGATAGGGAATGTATGTGTTGTGAGGCATCTAAAAGCATTACTGTGTCCCCAGGCAGCTGGAAACACACACTTGGAAGGGCCAGGAGTTGAACACACACCTACCTACTCTAACACACTACAGCATTACGCATTTACAGAACGCGCTACCAAGATTACTGAACACAGCACTCTCAGAGGGATACTTCTAGGTGGGTGACATCATCCGCAAAGGCAAAGACGCCGATAGGGAATGTATGTGTTGTGAGGCATCTAAAAGCATTACTGTGTCCCCAGGCAGCTGGAAACACACACACACACACACACACACACACACACACACACACACACACTTGGAACGGCCAGGAGTTGAATACACACCTACCTACTCTAACACACTACAGCATTACGCATTTACAGAACGCGCTACCAAGATTACTGAACACAGCACTCCCAGAGGCATACTTCTAGGTGGGTGACATCATCCGCAAAGGCAAAGACGCTGATAGGGAATGTATGTGTTGTGAGGCATCTAAAAGCATTACTGTGTCCCCAGGCAGCTGGAAACACACACACACACGCACACACATACACACATTTGGAAGGGCTGGGAGTTGAGCACACACCTACCTACTCTAAAACACTACAGCATTACGCATTTACAGAACGCGCTACCGAGATTACTGAACACAGCACTCTCAGAGGCATACTTCTAGGTGGCTGACATCATCCGCAAAGGCAAAGACGCCGATAGGGAATGTATGTGTTGTGAGGCATCTAAAAGCATTACTGTGTCCCCAGGCAGCTGGAAACACACACACACACACACACACACACACACACACACACACACACACACACACACACACACCTGGAAGGGCCGGGGGTTGAACATAAACCTACCTACTCTAACACACTACAGCATTACGCATTTACAGAACGACAGGGAATGTTTAGAGAGTGAGCGGTCTGAAAGCATATTACCATCCCAAGGTAGACGTACACAAACACGCCAGTGCTGTCAATGGGCCAACTAAATATCTACGGAGCACAACAACACTGAATAGATATGGGATGCGCCACAGACAGTACACCCTTCGAGAGAGCAACAAGTGTGTTCAATGTAGGCATCCATCGTGACATTGAGATTGGACATCTGGTGCCTGGATGACCACCATGGCTTTACAGGATGTCAATGGCCATGCCCACACGCTTAGTATCACACGTCTGTTTGGAATGTACTGTGTGTCCATCTACACAACGGCGTACTGGGCATGCTCACAGACTTATCAGTTGCAAAGGGCCATCTTGCATGCACATGGAGTCTAATCACGGAGGGGCACAGTGTGGAATGTACTATGTGTCCATCTACACAATGGCATACTGGGCATGCTCACACACTTAGCTGTTGCAAAGGGCCATCTTGCATGCACACGGAGTCTAATCATGGAGGGGCGCAGTGTGGAATGTACTGTTTGTCCATCTGCACAACGGTGTACTGGGCATGCTCACACACTTAGCAGTTGCAAAGGGCCATCTTGCATGCACACGGAGTCTAATCATGGAGGGGTGCAGTGTGGAATGTACTGTGTGTCCATCTACACAATGGCATACTGGGCATGCTCACACACTTAGCAGTTGCAAAGGGCAATCTTGCATGCAGATGGAGTGTACACACAGAAGGGCACAGTAAGGTATAACTGCCCTCACGCACAGGGCGGTCACACATGCAGTGACCTGTACACACACAGCTGCCATCACAGCTGTCACAGGTGCAGGCCACACACGTACACACTGCAGTGTACACTGTAGCTGTCAAGACAGCACCATGTCATTGGTGCAGCACTACACAGCCTTACGGTCCCACAACACCATGTGACACATGACCACTGGGCTGTACAGCGGTGTACACCAGCTGTGCAGAGTACACACGTACCAACAGGGATCCAACAGGTGTTATGCATTGCAATGATACCAGTATACCTGAACAGGTCAGCTCATGACATACCATGGCCCTTACACAGCTGTGACACCTGACTGTTGCTGTACACCAATGAACACATGTCTGGGTATGTCATACATGTGATTGTGTGGATGTGTGCATGGACTGCACACACAACACATACATACATGGCCTTTGATGTACCTCGTGCATAACACTGGCCTAATCAATGCTACACACGTGAATTGAAGGTGGGCCCATGTCTGTTGAATGCTCACACTACAGGGGGTAGCAGTGTTGACCGGGACACATACCCTTGTACTGGTCACCTGTGACTCCCGTGATATCATACCGCAGTCCATGTGTTATGTATGTCAACACACATGTCCAACAATAGCAATGCATACAAACATGGCAACAGGAGACACATGTGACATCTGTACTGTGCATGCAGCAAACATGCATGTGCAGTGGCCGATGTCCGTAACATAGTTGCACCTACCTACGACATGCAGACGCAATGCAGACCCATCATTGACATCTGTATACGGTGACATACAAACAGCACGTATGGAGGGATGTGTGTACATAACGTGGTGAACCACCTGTCTAGATGTATGTGTGCAGGGGATGGCTCACAGTTCTGTCACACACCATCCTATCATGCCATGTGCTAACTGTACGCTATGTCACTGTTACGTGACGGTGCTGACATAATGCATACACAGCGGTCAGGTGTTAACAACTATATGTCATATGGCACCTGTAACACCTACAACCTCCCGTGTGTATATAGCAGCACATTTTCCAGATATAGCGTTGGTACACAATGCAATCAATACCGCTGCATGTCCATCAAACGTGTCATCATATGGCTGGTGTATCATTCCCAGCACTGCCATGTGTGTCCGAATGTGTGACCAGGGATGCCACATATCATGGGGAATATGTCCCAGTTGCTACACATCCCTGTACACCATTGTAGAGAACTGTACATACGTCAGTGTGGGAAGCATGACGTTCACCGGTGAGGTGCATCACACACATCAGTTGTCCGTATACACATGTGTGGTCACCACAGTGTGTGTGTGTCTGTATGTATGTCTGGTGCTTGGTGTGAGTGTGTATGCTAATATACGGTGGGAAATTATCACTGGCCCCACGTGTTGACTAACCCGTAATGGTGATGCATTGCACAACCCTGTTGATGCCATAGGTCCCAGCCATACTGGCTACCTGTGCATGTCCCTTCTCTGTGACACGTCCTGTGGGTGCATAGTACTGTGAGGGTGATGACCACACAGGCAAGGGTCCCCAGCTGCACACTATGGTGTGTGCGTTATAGTGGTGTACACCCCGTGACTGCGGCCATGTTCACGTACTGTTACAGGGTCCTACTGCTGCACAGTGTGGCCTCCAGCTACCAAGTGACACCTCAAATCATCATTGGCCAGGCCGCTGTGTACAACCCCTGCACCATGTCACCATACCTGTAATGTGTCCTGCTATGTATGTCACGTCTCTGTCCAGTATAGTCTGTGGCACTGACCACATGCGTCAGGTGCAGTATATGTGCAGACATCTGTGTCATGTTTGTGTGTCCAGCAGTCAGGATGAAGGTACATGTAGCATGCTGATATTGCCAGACGTGCCTGTGTGTACTCCACAGTTACACGTGGGGGACTGCAAACACTGCTACCTGTAGGCACATGCAAGTACACCATAGGAGGGAAACAGGGTATCACAACCAACATGGTGCTACAGATGTAACCGAGACACATACCTTGGACACATCACAATGCATGCTGCGCCTGCACTACATGGTGTGACTGGTGCATGTCGACAGTACACAACCTATGTCACATACACAACTCAGTATTCACACACAACCACTGCAACATACACATCCCTCACTATGCATACACAGGTATTACATACACCTCTCACTATGCTGTTCACCCTGTGCATCAGAATATTTGTGCATAACCCTGCACTGATGGTGTGGATGACAGGGATGAGGCACAGGCTTCATCATATGCACAGGGTGATATGTTTGCCAGGGGCATAGGCTGCACACAACCACTGCAACATACACATCCCTCACTATGCATACACAGGTATTACATACACCTCTCACTATGCTGTTCACCCTGTGCATCAGAATATTTGTGCATAACCCTGCACCGATGGTGTGGATGACAGGGATGCGGCACAGGCTTCATCATATGCACAGGATGATATGTTTGCCAGGGGCATAGGCTGCACCAATGGATAACATCATGTGTGTGTGTAAGGGCCGGTGAGTTGACTGGACATGTCTGTGCAGAATGCATGTGGATGTTGTGGAGCCCTACAGTTGTGTTTGCTGTGTACGTGTATGTGTGTACACAGTTCTGCCATTTGTGATGCCTACAAGAGGTATAATTGACAGCCCCAGATTGTACAGTGCAGGTTGTACAGCTCACTGTGTCCGACCATGGCCACGTGACCTGTGCCTGCCTGGGGTTGCACAGGCACTACCAGGTGGAGGTACAGAGTGGCTACTGTCTGACGACACATGTCTGCTGGAAATGTGTCCCCACTGAGACCGTCCAGGGCCACGTGCACATGGCCTGCTGTGTCCTGGTGTTGACTGTGCAGCAGCAGCTGCACTGCTACTGCTACCGGCACTATGGGAGCGGGCATGTGAGGTGGCACGCTCACGTCGACCTACACTAGGTGGTGTTGCTGGCCTATGTCCACGTGGCCTATGCCTCACTCCTACCAGTTGTTCCAGCACAGACAGCTCCCGCTCATGGATTGCCATGCCTCGGTCAAGGATTCCGACCATTTGACCTAGTCGCCTATCCAGAACATTAGCAATCTGCTGTTGAGCATTTGCCAATGCCTGGATGTTGTCATTTAGGGTATGGATAGCAGCCCTCTGCAGCCTCTGCCCTTCTCTGTTCTGCCATTCAGCACGTGCCTGTGCCGCCATTACAGTCTGGAACATGCGTCTGGTGATACCAGCTGCTGTGCTCTGTCCTGCAGGTACATGTCTGCCAGAGGTCCTCCTACGAGCAGCACTGGCCACATGCCTGTGTGGCACATCTGCAGTCATTACACTGACACCATGGTGTGTAGACACACCTTCTGTAGCCACCACATGTTCCTGTTCCACGCCAACAGACGCTGACTGTCCTTCCTCTATGGCCACCGGTGATGCAATATGTGTTGGCAGCAGAACTGTGTGCGGGGAAGAGGGGGACATAGCTGGGATGGTAACCATTGGCACAGATTCAGCCCCTGACAACCCTGCCTGTACCTCATGCATATGTTCATCACCGCTAGTATCTGTGGGGACACTAACATCAGATGGACCGCAGGAGGGTAACGCACCTACATCACCTATGAATGCAAAGAAATACTGTAAAGTACAATAGACACAGACACACACACACACACACACATACACACACCATGAATGTGATTTGTCAGATGGCATGCAGCATGCCTGCGATAGAGCAGAGGGCATGCAGCTCAGACATTAATAGTGTTAGTAAGCATACCTCCCTGGGGTGCACACTACAGCAAGCAGGTGTCATATCAGTAGCTATGCAGTTCACGCAATCATGGTAGTATGCATGCATCCCTGTGATACACCATGTGGCCCAGAACAGGATAACAGTGCACATGGCTGACGTGACCTTGACATGTAATTTGCTGACATGTGCATTAACATGCATACATGTTTGACACAATGGTGTCCTGAAACATGTACAGCATCATAATGAGCTTCACATTGAAGTGTTGTGTGTATGCCCTACAGATAGAATGCATGTTTAGCAAATGTGCATGAGCACGGGAGGGTAGTGTGAGCCATCTACATTGCTATACAGTGTGAAGTTCAGACACTGTGCCATTGCATGGCAACATGAGGCATGTATGTTGCTGTAGAATGCATAATATGTACACATTGCATAGCCATAACTGCAACACAGTCATGATGTTCGACAGATCGTATATGGTAGACTTCACTGACACCTCCAGTAGCTGTGCACAGGCTTTTAGGTTGTCCACTGTACCACATCAACTGTATAATCGGTCAACTAAGGCTATAATTGGACCATGTGTGGACAATGTGCAACAGGGTGTATACACATCCCATGTACTGTGTGGCTACATGTCTCTGGCCATCCCCCATGGCCATGTGTGCACATTTGGTGGCCAATTGTGTGTGATGGGCATCTTCTCCACATGTCTGTGTGGTCCCATAAGACATACACCCATACATGTCAGATATGTCACATTCCACAGGTCTATGCAGACAAAGGGTTGTATGTTTGGTATGTGGGGTATAGGTCATGTGATAGTGTGACAATATTGCAGACAGAACACTACATGTCTGGGACATGTCAGGTGGCACATCACAATGTGTGCACCCGATGCAGGGGCATATGACACAATGGTGACACTTGTGGGCTGCCCATATCAAAGCTCACTGTGTGGTACTGTGTGCGTACCACACATGTTGTTTCAAGGCATACTACATATGCCTCCATTGTAGAACACCTCCACCGTTGTATGCACAGCTGACCACACATGTCGCAATGACAAGTACTGTGGTTTCAAGTCTGTGTATCATTACGTTTGCATATATTGCATATGGGAGGCGTGTGTGAATGCATGGTGGTGCGACCTGCATATCGTGACTGGAACAAACATCAGGTGTGCAAGTGTTAACTGGCCACATGGCAAATAGATCTACACTGTAACATGCCTGATACTGATGACAGTCTCACCTGCAATGGACCCATGACTGTGCGGCACGCCAGAGGTACCTGTATAGGGGTGACACACTAGTATGAACATTATCCATGACTGTATGACAGCCACAGGTTGCACTGTGCATGTGCACACATTCACCTGTGTAATAGCATATAGTATGCACATGTGTGCATACACAACATAGCATACTGTAGTATGTAGCATGTGTGTCCACATACCTGGCATATGTTGTTACTTTACATTATGTACAGTGACACATGCAACTACATGGGATATAATAGCCATATGTGCATTACTGACTTACCAGGCAACTCCAGGCTCATTGGTTGGGAGACACCCACCTCCACGATGGCAGCTAGTGCTTTTGGATGCTGTTCCCTGGGTGCCCCCAGACTGGCCAGTAGCTCCTCAGTGTGTGTGAGTGGGGGCTGGGTTGGTGGCCCACCACCTGTTCCACCTTGTTCCCTGGTGATTGCAGTGGCACGCTGTTTTGCATGTTGTATCAGGTCCGTGCAGTGTCTGTGCACCTGCTGGTAGGTGCAGTTATTGCCACCCACATCGTTCACCCTCCTGCGTAGATCCTGCCACAGGTCTTGCCACTGCTGGGCATGCTGTGGCACATGGCTGAACAACAAGTCATAGTTGTCATGGAGCTGTGGGATGAGGACATCATCCTCCTGGTGGGTGTATGCTGGGAGGCGTGTACGGGGCATTATCTGTAAAACATAATGATGGTGACAGGTCACAGTTTCAGAGATGTACAGAGATACTGCTGCACATACATTTCTATGATATCTACTGCATCTGCACAGTTATCTTTGCAAAGCACCATGACACTGACGTGACTGACGTGTTTGTGTCACACATGTCACACCCATTATGCATTGGATATCATCACCATATATGTGTGTCACCTCATTACAGTGTTCATACTCCATGTAAATGCTGTCTTGCTGTGGGCATGTCTATTTGCCTGCACTTGTGTTCTTACCTATCTGCACATGCCTCGATGTGTCCACGGTATTACTGTTGACCTGGATGCTGTGTATATGTCACATATCAACACAGACACAGCCGGAATGGACTTGAGCAGTGACAATGCACACATACGCATGGACACCTGTACATGCATGTGTTTTGCCATATGCATCTACACAGCACTGTACAACTGTTCAACATCCTGACACGGATCGCCTGTATTACACATGTGATAGACATGGGACAATGGATAGTCAGACGACATTCGCAGGGATGGTCATCAACCATAGCATATGCGGGCATGGTTTCCACGCTGTTACAGATGGCCATTGCGCCACCGCAAGCTGCATCAGTGCCACATTACTGATCCAGTCAGTTGATAGTACATCTACCATGCGGCCATCACACCATGTATGACTGGGATGACATCTGCAGCTTTGATGGACAGGGTTGTATGGTATGGCGGGAGTATGTCACATATATGGCACAGGGATCTGTCCAGCCTGTGGTGATCCTAGTATTAGGATGGTGGCTGTCCATGACATATGTCATATAGATCAGGATATGGACATGTAGCATGTCCATCATCATGGTGTAGCAAATGTCCTTCTGCAAGGTAGATGGCATGCTGCATAGTGGAGGTGTGGATTGTGAAGGCTGTTATCGCACATCCATGCATAGCCATTACCCCTTACAGGTGGTATGTGATCCAATATTGGTCACCACAGTACTGTATATGCCTGGCCAGTGATCTCCGTGCTCATGGATGGCACCCTGACATGACATGGGTACCTCAGATGACTACCTAAGGGGCCTGGAGATGTCACCATGTGGGGGGTGCGCTGCACAGCACCATCCCTTACACAGTGTCCATAATGTTGACCACAGTCTAGGTAGCAGTTTATGGGTACAGGGATGTTCACCTAGCGGTGACACTGCTGGTATCATCCATCAGACTGTGCACATATGTCACACACCTCACACACACACAGCCCATTCTGTATGTTGTTCACAACACTGACACAGCTAAACTGATAGATCATGGCCATTCACAGCCTTACATACACAGATGCCTAACATTTGTCTGTGTGGTATGGGCTACAATGAGGGTGGGGTACAACACATTAACCCTGTTCTACTGTATCTGGCACAGATGTGCTGTGCACATGTCACTCTTGCACCTTTTGTAGTTGTGGGTCTGTCAACAGGCCACTGGTGGAACACACCTGTGACATGCAAAGGTATTTGTAATCAAATATCCGTGCTATCTTGTACATCTGTACTGCTAACATCTACAGTGCTAATGGTTCATGGACATGCACACCATACTCAGCAGGGTTACAGTGCGGTGCCACCCTAAATGACTGTCATCACCACTTGTGGGTTGATATTATCCAACACCCTATCTGCATTGTATGGTCATGCTAGGCACTTGTTCAGAACATGTGAGCATATCATGAGCTACTGATTACTATAGTGCCCATTCCACACCATTTCCCACAGGTACACTGGCTGTCCTACACTTCCCAGCTTGTTTAAGGTACGACAGCTGTTGTACACACGTAACGCACATATCCTGTGGGACATGGTTGTATATGCAGGTATGTCCAACTGTCACGTACCAGTGCTACTGCCTGTCTATATGAGGGATATGTTGTACATGTGGCAATAGAGCAATTGTCTCATGTACACATTCAATGCTCACTTCCCAACATATGGCACTACAGCCTGTGGGGGATGCACGTCTGCAGCCATGCTGGGCCCATAGCTCTCAGGTGTACCTCATTACGGGGAACGTACCTCATTTGGGGTTCTAAAAGGTGCATGTTCCTCAAGGTTCTACATTGGAAGGGTCTGTCACACATTCATTGTTGTACATAGTTTACCTGCTAGCCATGGCTAGATAGATGAGAATCATATTAATTCATTGGAATATCTGTTTTATATGTAAGACCAGCCTATTTTAGCCATCATATGCCCTTCCTAGTTGACGCTGTTAGTAAGCCAGTTGTAAGTGTTCCACGTTTCGCCCATTTGTCACACTGTATGAGGGCTAATGTTCCTCATTTTGGGGAGAGGAGGCTGACAGCTATGGCTGGGGGTAATGCTGTCGCCAACCCTGACTGCACCTGACAGTCATTTGGGGATGTGTAACATTCGCAACACACCCCACCCATCACATAGTCTCACATAATCTACACCACTGGCCACACCTATGAGGACAACCTGTGCAGTACGTTTCCATACTCACTGTAGGCACCAGAGTTAGCCCCCATCATGGAAGACAACATCACCAGCTTATAGCCCACAGACTCATGTGTGCCCACCACATACAGCCAATAGTGTGTTATAACATTCACAACACACCAGTCATAGCTGACTCTGTAGGGTGTCACACTGCAGTTCCACACAGCAGGCTACACAAGGCATTAGTCGCTTACATCTTGCTGTCGGGTAACTGCTTCTGCAACATAACCTATGCACCCATGCCACACCTCACCAGGTACGATATGTCTGTCATTCACCATGTTAGTGTGACTGCCCTGTGATGCCACTTCACAGACTACGTGTGCAGGGACATGCAATAGCTCACCAGTCTTATAGCCCTGAGGGTGTGGGCCTAGCCCTGGGGAGCATTTTGCATTCGTCCGGACACGATACCACTGTACAATGACCAACTGTGTCACTTCAACAGTTGCCTATGCTCCTATTGTCATTCCACAGGCATGTGGTATCTGTCCGCTATGACTGTCTTGGTCCAACACAATGCTGTGGCACAGATGACTTGCACCTGTCGGCCCTGGGAGTACAGCTCACATGCTAGGCTCTTGCTGCTTCTGTACTGCCTGTCCTGCACAGTTTCCAATAACTAAGTAATCCTTCGCAAGCACAAACGTAGAAAACTGGAAACAGGGACCAAAAGGCAGTACAACTTTCGCCACAGAAGAGACAACTAATAAGCCACAGGGTGCAAAAATTTAATGAAGTGAAGCGCTTTTCGTCTGCTCGAACAGCAGACTTCATCAGACAAAATTAATGTGCAAAACCTCTGAGCTGTGTGGGGTATTGACATTAATCAAATTTATTTTCAATTTTATTTGTTTTTAAATACTTGGTTAATTTTATGAGGTTTTAGTAAAATGAGCATGTTTACTTAGTGTTTTAATTGACTGTTTAATTGATGTCTTAATTAAGTCAATTGTTTAATTGTTGCTAGTTGTGGATGTTACCACAAGTATAAATTGTAACCAACAGCACATTAATTTTGTCTGATGAAGTCTGCTGTTCGAGCAGACGAAAAGCGCTTCACTTCATTAAATTTTTGCACCCTGTGGCTTATTAGTTGTCTCTTCTGTGGCGAAAGTTGTACTGCCTTTTGGTCCCTGTTTCCAGTTTCCAATAACTGTCACCGGCAGGGCAGTAACTGGCATGCGCGACATGGGGTCATGTGACACATTGCTTGCATCTTCCCCTGTGATGCACACAGGCAAGGCACACCTTATAATGCAGCACTCCAACATCTCTGCAGTGACTGGGACCTGCCTGTAGGCTCTGCAGAGCACACCTGCAATGACAGGTTATAGACGGACCATACCTTCCAAGCACATACCTGGACCGGCACACCCACAGCTGAGGGGTTCCCATATCCCACTATGTTTTGCACACATCCTGGCAAGTTGCTTAGCACAATGTATCAAAGGTGCTCCATGTGCAACTAACTGTGTCCGGGACCGCTATACACATTGTAACAAGCGACAGAGTCAACATCATACCCCACTGGTAACATACCTTCTATGGTGGTATAGTGGACAGTGGGCCTCAGCTACTACTGATGTGTGACTGACACTACCCCACACTTCACTGGGATAGCCACTCATGTACCGACACATCCATGAGTCATACCTTCCACTCTGCTGGATCAACACATACATACCACCTCCAAGACCTACATTACCCTTGGCATGAACACTACCACCATGTGACTGGTGTTACACACCTGGGGTTATCCCCTCATTGGTGGATTCCGAACATATGCTAATCTACCTTGTTAGCCACATCCCGGAAACACACCCATCACAGCATATACAGTACATGTGTACTACTGCACCTTCTACAGACGTCTGCTGACAGCGGTTGTTAACATCATGACACCTGTGCAGATGGACAATGCACATACAAATGCTGACACATACTCCAGTGCACTTAATTAGCATGTACACAACTGCATGGAACATGCTATTCTACACAGAGCCATGATGGTACACACTAGATAACAGACGCCACTCTGGTGGTCATGTTCCACGGACATATGATGTACAACAACAGGTGTAGGCTGTTGCACAGTGGTGTACATTCCCATGTGTGGGGTGGCTCACTGGTCAGCCGTGGTGGGGCCACAGGTTCCCTCATCACATACTTCAAGACTAGCTACGTAAACATGACTGCCACACATTCTGGGGTGTACCACCAGGCATTATGGTGGTATGTCAGTATTCGACGGCAACACCCACATCTGCTGTCACATACAACAGTCACTCAGGAACATTGCAGACCCAGGTATTGTTGGCAACATGCTGGAGGATGGATTCAGTGCTGACAGTACACCCTCTCACTCACTACAGGGCCGCAATTCATACCTGAACATTGTGGTGTCCCTGTGGTCACACCTACACAGTACTGACCTACACTCTATGTGTCCTGGGACACTGGCCCCATGTCACCTTCCAACATCCCAGGCTGTGATGTCCACCAACCTCTGAATTACATGTCTCCCCACTAGGCCACCATATTCAGTAATAGCCTCGTTTCAGACATTGTAGACCCTGAATGGCACACAGCAGCATTTATCACACTACACACAGGTGGCACCGCATTGCACGAGTGGGACTATAGTCCTACACACCTGACTGGACTGTTCTGCATGGCTATGGGGCACATCATCAAGGATGTCATTCTCAGAGACATTGTTGGTCTCCCGTCCTCTGCTGCCACCCGGGTTGGGCTTGTTAAGGCCAGAGCATGGCCCCTACACATGGTGGACTCCTTTCATACAGTTACCAGGGCAGTTGCTGATGGTACGGGAGTCCCCACATCCTACATTGTCCTCTCATTGCCTTTCAGCACCATTCCCCATTCTGGTATTGACAACATACACATCCACCTGCACATCGTACCCTGTGTCTCAGGTTGTTATGCTATGTGGCTCATGGACAGGACACACAGTGAGGCCAGCATACCATAGTACCTACTACATGTCAGGTACTTTGGCATACCACGGTCCTCAGTCATAGGGCCCCTCATGTTAAGTATATGCTTCCCTGTGGAACAGGCTGGCACAAGGGACTTTCCCTGCCTAGCTTTAGAACCCCTACATACCAAGTGCCATGATTGCTCCACCAGCTGATACTGACTCCAACCATATGGGTGTCGCTGTGACAGATACATAATATGACTATCATGGCATCAAGCTGCATGACACAAGGTGCATGCACATCACCTTTGCATTACACCATTCACCCACTAACTATCACATGGATGGTAGTCCCCTACATACATATCACATTGTACATGTTTGCAGTACACACATATCGCACCCACTCCTGTGGTTACTGTATTGCCACTGTGGCGTGGATATCCTCCTACGTGGCCACACTTATCTGTACTGGGTGTGTAACTGGTACATAGGCACCCATTGTACCTCTGAACTCAAGACATCTACACACATTCAAGGGTACACCACCCCATTTAGGGTGTACCTTACACAACAGCTACAGCTTTACATGCCACAACATTAACACGCCATGACGTTTACTGAGCTCTGACAGTTGAAATATGCGGCTGCACTATGGACACCACATCTGTACACATTTGCATACTACATACTCAGGGGTGACCGCTGCTGATCAGACAGGGCCCATGTCCACAACATTATTGATGGATATACTCCTCATACGCAACATA
Source organism: Protopterus annectens (assembly GCF_019279795.1). Classification (NCBI taxonomy): domain Eukaryota; kingdom Metazoa; phylum Chordata; order Ceratodontiformes; family Protopteridae; genus Protopterus; species Protopterus annectens. The sequence goes on from NC_056730.1 coordinate 452,732,260, forward strand.
AGCAGAGGCCACTGTGAGCAACATGCTCATGGATATGTGCACACGTGCCACAATGAGTGGGATGTGCTTCTGGGTTACATTCCCAAACCGGACACTCACCATGCTGTGGAACATAAGTCCTCTGTACATCACGCAGGGACACTCAGTAGCACTGTTCATGTGATACCTCCTTTGGTGGTTGGGAGACACATGTAGGCCTGGGATTACTGCAGTGGCTGTACTGTGCAGTGGAGCAAGTGACACCTGGCTCTGGTCTTCACAGGACACTACCCTGGAGAGGTGCCACTAGTGTGAACACTGTAGTTGTGCTTACACATGGACTTGACAGACTGCATAGTACCCCACTATGCACCTGCGCAGCTATTACATGTCCTTTGTGCATAGTTACTTGGTAGCCCTTCCATTTAAATTAGCTATCATGCTATTACTATGTCCCATACCTACAGGCCATATGTATCCTGTTATTGTACATACCAATAGACGATACCTGTGGTATGCATGATATGCCTGTTATGCTGTGTAGAATATCTGTCATATCTACCTATAATACTATACATTACACATATTTCACATAGTATCCCATAATGCAAAGCATACTTTCTCAGCGGGACCACCTTACATATGTCATTAATGTTATTTGCCCATACACATGCATGCTGTGACAGTATATCAACATATACTATCCCCTGCTATGGCACGTCCTTGTTGGACATACCCTACCACTGACGGCGGGTTGTATGGCATTGTTCTGTTCTATGGCCTCATGTAGCATCCCTTCTGGTGTCTGTGCTGTGTACCTTGTGTCCCACTGCTGGACGCACAGATTCTACAAGTGTTAGTATGCTCAGCAAGACATCACTACATAAATACCTTTCCCCACTTTATGCATTGAGGACACATTTAATTAATGCAAACCAGGCTATACATACAGTAAAACTAATTAATACAGATCATGGTATACATAACCTTATATATCGGGCGTTCTACATACCTTGTTGACGTTACGGCATTTCGTTTCTATCTCTCTCACAGTGTTTCAACTGTTTTTCGGTATGAGCATACGGTTTGAATGTCTGGCAAGTCATCCTTATATACGTCGATACCTGAAACATGTGGATTCTTCCCGCCAATTGGTGTTCCTGAGTGACTAATTACTTGCATATCAGTTGTGTAGCTACTCCATTCGCCAATTAAGCGGCGACAGTGGGGTATAATTGGATTCTTCACTTGGGCGTTGCCTATTTGCCCTACCTTCGGGGAGACGGTCTGTATTGTGTTTTGTTATGAGTAACTGCAACTGCTATGATTGGAGACAAGTATAGTTTGGATTCATGTCCCCCGTGGATTGTGTGTGACAGGTAGAGTATTTGGTTCAACATGTGGGTGTACCTGTCATCCCGACGTCTGATAATGGAGTATTGCAATCAATACCTGTAACATGGCTGTTTGTTCCATTATACAACGCCTGCAATTTTGCATGTCGCCTTTAATTGTGGGTTCTGCAGATGTAATTGACTGACTGGATGTTTGTGCTGCTATTACAGTTTGTATTGCTTTAGTTTCTAGTGTGGGGGATGTCGGTGGTTGTATGTAACATATACGGTTTGTGGGCCTTGCATTTCTACATAATCTGTATATATGTGTGTGGGCTCCATCCCTGATTAGAGAGCTAACAGTTAGTAGACTTATGTTACGGGATTGTACGTTGGGCCATTGTTAATTGGTTTCTATATTGTCTGCAGGTGAGCTTGCTACTTGTATACCTCCGTAATTGCAGTTATATATCAGGGGATATGTGTAGGTGACAGCTATCCCTTGTATTTCTGTCCCAGATATTTGCAGTCATTGTGGTTGTGTTGTTAAAAGGGCCTGTTTGCCATGGGTTGCCACCTTATCATATGGTCATTGTTGGACACTTGCGGGACACAAAGCGGTGTTTACAGGCCAACACGTAGCCACGGTCAGTACACAGGTAGCACATACTTTTATCCTCACTACATACCTATTGTTGTGTGACTTTGGATACTTATCATATTGCATGTAACATTTAAGTTTCTTACATACAGGCATAACTATTAAATACGACTATTACATTATATATGGGACATATTTATGTCCTACCATCTCGGACATTTGCCCTTTGTACTGTTTTATGTCAGGACACACATGCCCAGGGTGGGGATGTCCCTCCTACTGTGGTACAGGTAGTAACTGTATGCCTACGGCTAGCTATACCCACACCTACCATACTGGTCTGCCTCTGACTTGGCACCAACATACACATGTTGCGGACACACACACATACACATTGCAGTCACACAGAAATGCACACGGCACCCTCAATGCACACTTACACAGACTACGGCACTCACAGACACAGTTGAACACAGTACCTACGTAGACCGTGACACCGTCAGTGGTGACTAACCTTCCCTTCATATCATCATACTATTACTCGCGGATGTACTGTTCCGGTACTGTGTTCTATCGGTCTTTCAGCCTCGTGGTTACGCATGTCGGTATGTTACACATTCCATGGTTGGCGGTATCCTATTTATTTGTACCTCCAAGATGTTATGAATGTCGTTGAACTATCTATCATATTTGCAGATATCGCTGAATCCATCTGTATCACCATATATCCCTCTATTGCCCTTTCTATCTGTATTATATATATGCATATGTGTACATATATCTATATCTATATATATATATCTATATATATCTATCTATCTCTATATATATATATATATATATATATATATATATATATATATATATCTATATCTGGTGGGGAACGTGACAGGCTGTAAGACATGTATTGTTCAGGTGTTGGCATTCCGTGTTGCACTGGCTGTTGTGTTTACAATGTTTGAGGGCTGCCTATGTAGGAGTCACACATTGGGCCACCTATACATTACAATTTACAGGTGGTCATATTTGTGTGCCATCCATTTTACTGTGTGTGCAGGTGGAGAGGTGTCAGTCCATAGGGGCCTACACGGTCAGAGTATGTGCTATACGTTCCCTCTTTGCCAAGGTGTAGGCATATTGGGCATGCCTCCATCTGCCTACTGGGGCTGGCACAGTGTGTTCATGGTCTGAATCCCTCTGTGCCTGTACTGGCCTTGGCAATTGCGGTGGGCTATGAGGGCCTTCACCATTTTGTCCCTGCTGCAGCTGCTTCCGCAGGATCATATTATGTAGCATGGCACATACTATGACGATGTGGGCACACATGCCTGGAGAGTACTGCAAGGCTCCACCAGATGTATCCAAGCAACGGAACCGTGATTTCAGCATCCCGAACACATGCTCTATGATGATTCTGGTTTGTGCGTGTGCCTCATTATGGCGTTCTTGCATGGGTGTGTGTGCATTTCTGATGGGAGTCATCCTCCACGGCTCCAGTGCATAGCCAGCATCCCCCATGAGATGGCCTTGTGGGATGTCCCCCTGACAAATACCTGATACAGCTGTGAGGCATGCCAGATATGGGAGTCATGGTAGCTTCCAGGGCTGCCAGCACACACATCCATGATAATGCCCTGGGCATTGCACACGACCTGGCAGTTGATGGAGTGGAATCCCTTGCGGTTATGTAGCGCATACCCTGCTCACCGGGTGGTGACTTGATTTATATGTGCGTGCAGTCTATCGCACCCAGTACCTCCAGGTATTGTGCCACACGGAGGAAGTGACGCATATTGCTGGCCAACTCCTCCTGAGTTCTGGGGAAGTACATCTGCTCATTGGCATGTGGTAACATGGCATCCAGGAATTGGTGTAGTACCCTGGATGCTGATGCCTGTGAGATACCCATTATATCTCCAGTTGGCCTTTGACAGGTACCTGTGGCCAGTATTCGCAGGCTTACACATACCTTCATGTCCACTGGTATGGGGTTCCCCTCTGTTGTTTCTGGTTCTCAGGCGTGGCCGGCACAGCTCCACTATTTGCTGTAAGATGTCCCAGTCCACCCTGTAATGCTCTACTATCTCCAGGTCATGTAGCCCCTGGTAGGTTACCCTTGGTCTGAACACTCTCCTTCTCCTCCGAGGCCTGTGGTGGTTGTCGGCATCATCCTCCACAACACCATCTGTCTCTAACACATGCTGATGAATCACAGCTATGGCAGCTCCCAACATGTACATTTTAAAAGTTCCCCGTGTGTTTACACCTATGGTGTGGTGTTTGGGAATACACAGGTGTGTGTTGGGTGCTTACACACTTTATACTATTGTGCTGTGAACACCGATGATGTCATAGGGTGTGTATGTATGTTCGTAGCTACAGGTTAAGTTATGTGTTTTACTGCCGGACCTACTATTGTGGTGCCTTTGGTGTTGAATTACATTTGCCTGCCGTGGATTACCTCTTGACCTTCCCTTTACATTTCTGCGCATTGCACCTACCATTTTCTGGCATGCATCCTGCAGCCTACTTTCATTTGTGCTTTCCTGGACCTGGCGTATCTTGCGTTATGTGTGCTACTGCCGGTCTGCTGTCAGTTTGCTTTTCTCTGCTGTGTCAGGTCTCCTATCTTTGTAATCCAATACCTCCCCTCCTTTCTTTGCATTCACATGCCTCCCCTATCCTGTTTTGCAGGTTTCTGCAAGCGGACTTGTCAGCTGCCGTCGATTGGCCTTCGTGGGTTGATTGGTGTTGATTGCTCATTAGTACTCCAATTACCCTACTTCCGCATTTCCTTTTCTTCCCCTGACCTTCCTGTTTCTGCTATTGTTTGCGGCGCTTGCATCCGATTACTGGATTTCAGGCACGTTTTCATCCTTGTACACATGCGCTTTTGGCCACCATGTGTGCTTTCAGCTAAACGATTCCTCCCCATCCCTATCCTGCAGCTTTGCTTAGCAATGGACAGGCCAGATTTGCAATGCTCCAATGTGCTTAGTGCTACAGTGGCACACCCCTCTGCTGATGTCATGTATCTCCTCTGAGCCACTCCTCGGTGTTATACCGCTGCGCCGTATGGTACAACCTTCCTCCGGCGGGACATTTGCGATTCAGTATTATCTGCCTCATTTGCATGGCATTGACTACTAATTCATAGTTACCGTGCCAAACACTATCGCCAGCCCTTAGCAACCCTTGCACCTTGGTTGTGGTGTTCCATGCCTACCATTGTGTGTTATGCTGTAAACCTAATTTCTATTACGTTGCGATTTTATGACATTTTTATATTATTTCTTTATGTTACAGCTTCGCACATGCCCTGCGGTTCTGCTGTGCGTTACTGTGGACATGACATTAAATGTTGTTATTTACGTGTTGTGCATCTTTTCTTATGCCATTGGCTATGTATTTCGCCATTGGCATATGTTCACGTTGTGATACCTGGGTCTGGCCCTCTTCCATAGCTCCGATGTTATGTTTGGGAAAATGTAAACCGTGTTTTTTGGTTTACATTTCCGTGGGCTTATGCTACACCTGCACCACTTCATGAATTGCTATATGCCTTCATTTGCGTGGTGCAACACTGCACATGGTGTGATTTGCATACCTACGCCAGGGGCTGCGCAGATCTGGCATACGCCGGTAGTGCACGTGGAATTGGATCATACCTGAATCGCTTGGTGGCCATATTTGGCGTTATAACACCTACGCTATGCGTGCGCCTGGCGCAAGCTTCATAAATCCCGGGGAAAGTCTTCCTTCTCCATACTGTCACAAAATAATATTCAACTACAGATGGACACCAGTACACAACTCTTAGGTGTTACTATTGATGATAGACTAACCTTTGATTTACATGTTAATAATTGTATCCGAAATACACATCTCAAGCTAGGTCTCCTCTATAGAAACAAAAAATATCTTACCAAAAATAGCAAAACTAACCCTTTCAAAATGCCTACCTCTTACCCACTTTACTTTATAGCTCCCAAATTCTCACCAGCCTCAACACTGGAGTACTAAACAAGTTAGAAACAACTTACAACAGTATTGTCAGATTTGCTGTCCAGAATTCTTACAAATCCCATCACTGTCTCTCACTAAAAGAACTAAATTGGCTAGAATTACCTAACCTGCTTCGGTATAATCAGCTTCAGATTATTCATTCCATTCCCTACAAACCTGCTTTCTGTCCAACTATCTCATCTCTAATCTCTCATTACCTACCCACTAGATTATTCCGCAGTTCTGAACAAGGCCTACTAAAAATCTACAAACCAAGGACCAAAATGGGTCACCTAGTCTATAGCTTTAACCCTTCCAAGGCCTGGAATAGCCTACCACTAGATATAAGATCCCTTGAACATCCCAATCAATTCAAAACCACTACAAAAAATACCTTCATGAAAAATGGACTTGTCAATGTAATTATCCCCCATAAACACTCCCCTATAACCTACTACCTCTCTTCTCTCTTCCTTCCCTTCAATAAACAAATTTACTACTTTATCTTCTTCTTTTGGTACGTCACTGTACAAACATAACTAGTAAAATATTTCAACTATGTAACTATTGCACTATTATGTATATAATATGTAATTATGAATGTATCCCTCTGATTAATGTATTTCTATGTATTTCACTTGCCACAGTTTAATGTATGACACTGTAATGCAATAATGTGTGATACTGATGAATGTAATGTGTGGCACTGTAATGCAGTAATCTGTGGTACTGATGAATGTAATGTGTGGCACTGTAATGCAGTAATCTGTGGTACTGATGAATGTATTTCTATATGTATTTAATTTGTAAAATTTCCATTTTCTTTTGGAGCTTTTCTCCTCGGGCCTCCACTGAAAATGGATATTTGTAGCCTAGTCAGACAAACCCGGTCAACAAATATAAAATACATAAATAAATGTTACCTGTCTCCAAACCAGTGACATAGCAGATTGCCTGTGCCAATGACTCTAATTTCCAGAGTGACTCTACAGCTGTTCAAATTCAAAAGGACAGTGTGCTTTCTTCAAACAATTTTGATCTAATCCCTGATGTTCCAGTTTTGAAAGAATCCCCTGATACTGTCCCTGTTGCTAAACCCAGTCAGAATTTTTATGTTCTGACATCAGGTAGAATTTCCAGTCCGAATCCAAAATACACAGCATCTTGGACTTGAACTCAGTTTTGTTTATTGAAATGTTGATATATTGTTTAGCTCTTAAAATGTCTTTATTTTCTTATTTTGCATGTAAAATAAAATTAAAGAGGAAGGATGTAGATCAGTGTGTATATTGTCAGCCACTGTAGTCAGATAGGACATGCATATAAGTTACTGAGCACATGTGAGTTCAGTGCCATTTTGTATAGTCATTCAGTGTGAGTGTTAGTTTGAATGGAGATGCATATTTGATTGTATTAGAAGCAATGAGTCAGTCAGTAAGCTTATGAAGTTCGAAGTATGTGTTCCACTTACAGCTCCTGATGTGCTTATGTACAATAAATAATGTGAAGCCATTATGTGCCTCAGTGTCTCATTTGAATACACTAGATATGCGACAGTATCTGTAAAGTCATCCATTCATTTTGGTTCAGAACCATTTATGGGAATAACTTGAATGCAGCTGGATTTGGCGGGAACATTCATTTTTCTCCTTGGCAGTGGAAAATAGACAAGTTATGGTAAGATTCTCTAGTCATAAATATGGCGACATAAAATAAATTGGATTTTTTTTTTAGTTCAGGACAGTTGCTTTAAATGAAGAAGGCATTCAATTGTTTTTACAAGGGAAAGAGAACAATATCATTGATATGAAACAATATTTGACCATGGAGATATGTGGACTGATGGGCAAGAGAGTACTGTGGATTTAAAAGTAGGAAATGCACAAATTGTGCATTTAGAAATGTTGTTAAAATGTTTGGCTGTATCTTTGATATGCAACCTAAAGCTTGTTACCATTGTGTGAAATATAGTTATTTAACACAGAGGGATGATCTCAGGAAATGAGACTGATGTGGTGAAAAGAAATATAATATGGCTGCTTGCTAGGCATTTTGTAGAAAATGTGGGAGTAGCACCATTACGGGAAAGACGTATGCACAAGGATTAGAACAGGAAATTCCAAATGTGGAAGGAACAGAGAGTGTGTCATTTTATTTTGGTGTAGGTGAAAATGTTGAACACTTTCTTTGTTTTAATGAATTATTGTCATCTTTGCAGCCACTCTTTTTGTGAGTGATTCAGTCAAATAGTCACCAGACTATAGAGCCAGATTTGCTCTGACCACAGTAGTGTTTGTAAGGGTGGGACAGTGCTCACTAGTAACAAGAAACATACTGCTGTTCACTGTTGCCCTTGCATGATACAGCAGCAGTGTTGTACATAATAAGTAACTTGCTCAGTCACACAGGAGACATACGGAGGCTGAGGGAGTCAAACACTGGATTACTAGAAGCAGCTTGTTAACACATCATAGCCTTAATCCTCTGTAAACAACTAGCTGCAAGTCTGACATGATTTTTTGCTGACATCCATGCCTGTTCTTCATTAAAACAATGGTTCAAATGAGGATTGAATCCACAACTTTCTGCAGCTGATACCCACTACACTACAGAGCCCACAAAATGACAAGGGTAAAGAGGTTGCCGTGATCCAGTTTGTCACTCTGTATTACATCTTCAAGCCTTAATGTAGCTGTGAATCTTGCATATTGCTGAGATCATATATATTGCAGTTCTAGCAGTACTACAGTAAGTTTAAAAGTTTGGAGTGAGTGGTTAAACTGGTAATCATTTTTCAGACTGAATCTTATTCTGGAAGAAAAATGAATTTGATAATAGTGCAACTCGATATGGAAACATTTCTATATATTACCCATACATAAAGGAGGAAACTCCTCAGACATATCTAACTGCAGACCAATTGCTATATTGTCTCGCCTCTCTAAAATTTTAGAAAAATGTATTCACAATCAGGTTATGCACTACTTACTTCAGGAAAACCTACTTATACACACATAACACGACTTTCTTCCCAAGCACAGTACCACAATTGTACTAATATCCTTCATAAATACTATATCTCTTGCTCGTGAAAACAATAAACGTGTATCTTGCCTGTTCCTGGACCTCTCCAAAGCCTTTGACACTGTCTCCCATCCTCTTTTCCTGGCCAAACTAACTAACCTTAATTTCTCTTCTCTGTACTATTTCCTGGTTCTCAAGCTACCTCTCAAACTGCCAACAATCAGTCAAATGGCTATCTGCTCAATCCCCCCCACCCACACTGTGGAAATGGGAGTGCCCCAAGGATCTATCCTTGGGCCTCTACTCTTTAATATTTTGACTAATCTATTACACACATCTTGCTCCCAGTCATCACTTGTACAATACGCTGATGACTCTACTGTCATCAGCATCACAGACAATCCATCAGACCTCCACTCTACTACACAAACATCATTTAATACCATAGAGACATGGCTCAGTGACAACAAATGAATTCTCAACCCAAAGAAAACTAAGCTGTTACTTTCTCCCTAAGAACCTCTCTAATCTCAAATCTACTTTTACTATCCAATCTAGCAACAACACAATCATCACTGTAGAACCTAGCACAAAACTGCTTGGAGTCATAATAGATGATCAGCTTAAATTTGATGTACATGTCACAAACTGTATTAAAAAGACAAACTAGAAAGTCGGACACCTTTACCGTAACAAGAAATTCTTAACCAACAGGGCCAAAATAACTCTCTCTCATGCATTTCTTCTTCCTACTCTATTATACAGCTGTCAATCATTCACAAATCTGAACTCCACACTCCTCACCAAACTAGAAACTACCTATAATAAGGTGGCCAGATTCTCTGCAAACCAAACTTACAAGTCTCACCACTGCATATCTCTTAAGCAACTAGACTGGCTAGAATTTCCCCACCTCCTCAAACTTCATCAACTACAGCTTATCTACTCCATCCTATATTTGCCCTCCTTCTGTCCTAGCCTTACTTGAATTATATCCAAATACTCTCCTGCTAGACCACTTCACAGCTCTGACCAAGACCTGCTACAGATTTATAAACCTAAGACCAAAACAGGTTGTATACTTTATAATTACAACCCTGCCACATCCTGGAACAAACTACCCCTGGAAATTAGGTCACTTAACCACCCTAAACAATTCAAAACTGCCACTTGTGAATACCTAAAGAAAACCTAGTCTTGCCACTGCACTCATCCCCATGACCCTCTTTCTCCTTAGTATCCAACACCCCTCTCTCTCCTCTGCCTATCTTACCTGCACCCTCCCACTTCTTCCTTTCACACCCCTTCTTCCTTGTCTAATCTTACATCTGCACTGTCCTCTAACAGCTTCCTTTTATCTATTCTTTCCCTGATCCCAACCTCCCTTCTCTCATCTTTCCTCTTCAGTATTTTTTCTCCTAGTTCTCTCCATATTACTTAATGGTAATTTACTATAAACACACGTTATTCTGCTGATTCTTTTAGACTATCCTTGTCACCTGCTACTGTCTCTCCTCTTTTATCTCTCACCAGTTCATACCATGTTTATTACCAGAAACCCCTTCTATATACCTCTGATTGTATATCTTAAGTTTATTCTATGCTGGTTTACTGAGTCCATCTGAGATGTGCATTTCCTTTTCAAAATGTTTGCCTTACAATAGTGCTTTTTGATTTCTCTACATCACTTCTCTACCATTGCAAATATTGTATAGATGTTTTTGAAACTTTTTGTGTATTCCCGAATGTATAATTCTTTTTTATGTGTATTAAGTGAAATGTATTTTTAAGTTTTTGTATCTGTTGTATAATTTTATCTCACCGTGGAGCTTTTCTCCTCGGGTCTCTGCTGAAAATGAGCCACTAGCTCAGCCAGACAAACCCAGTCAACAAATGTAAAATAAATAAAATAAATAAATAAAACTTAGCTGGACTGTGTCAGATGAAACAGGCAACTCCAAGAAACAAAGGTATGTAAAGGTAATAGCATCATGAGGAACCCTAGGACCTAGGGCATCATGAATGTGAGCAAAGTGTCCATCATTTGTGTACAGGTGGGTATTTCCCTAGTTCTCCACTGAAAATGAACTCAGTAACTCTGTCCAATCAGACTTTCCCAGTAAACAAATATACTAAATAAAATAATCCAACAGTGTATACAATGAAGCAAATGCATAGAAGGACCATAAAAGTTAACTTCAAGCATGTGTATTAAAATGAACCCAGTGCACAAGAACAGGTAAGCACTTTCACAGTTAGCTTCATCAGACCAAAATATTGCACACCCCATAACCACGTTTAAATACAGCAACCTGGCCAATCAAACTGCATGATGAAAGTCACATGATAAAAACATCACATGATAAAAAATCACATCATAACAAATCACATGATAAAAAACATCACAGCATAAAAAATCACATGATAAAAAGCATTAGGTTGTACCTTAAACACATATTGAGTACAATATAAAACATGAGTTTTTAACTAACTTTCACCATGAAAGCAAATATGCAAATAACAAAAAACAACATTCTATGACAAAAAAAAAAAAAAATATATATATAATCACAAAACCATCAATTAAAAAGTCATTACACTTTTTTAAATGCCTAGATTTCAATGCAGGTTTAAGGGAGGCCTTTTCATTTAAGCCTTTCCCCCATCTGCCTTAAGTTGAATAATTAATCTCCCTTCTTTACTCTCAGTGCAGTTCCTGATATCACCTTCTCTTGTACTAGGCAAGGTACGGTCAATGACCAAAAAAATGAAAGGTATGACTAACCCCTTCTTGCATAACATGCTTAGATAGGGCATTGTTGCTAGGACCTATCCTTATGTTGTATAGATGTTCCCTAATCCTGTCTTTGAACATCCTATCAGTTTTACTCACATAATAGGAGGCACACACTACACAATAAGCGAAGTAAACCACATGCTCATTAATGCAGTTAGCAGACACCTTAAACACATACTTACAACCCATATCAAGGTGAACAAAGAAACCACTATTATCAATGCTATTGCAATAATTACACATGACACATGGCCTAGTGACACATGGCCTAGTGCAAAGATCCTTATTAACCATTGGCATGAGAGTATCCTTCTGTCTGCACAGGATTCTTTTCAAATTCATTTTATTTTTAAACAAAAATGGAGGTGTGTCTCCTATAATCCCTCTAATAACTGAATTTGTAGTAAGGATGTCCCAGTGCTTCCTGACTATGTCCATGATGGAATTAATGTCAGTAGTACAGTACAAGGGTACCCTTACCTTATTAACAAGCTCATTGACCTTACTATCATCTGCAGTCCAAACTCCATTAGAAAAATATGGATGGGCCCTACTTCTTCGCTGATCAGGTATCTCATTCAAAATGGTGGCAACTTCCGCAGGGTGGTATCCCCTTGCTAAAAGCCTAGCTTTCAAGTTAAGTAACTCAGAGTGAAAGCCATCATCAGAGGCATTAATCTAGACACCCTCATTCCTTGTCCTTTTACCACATTCTTAAAGACAGACTGAGGGTGCATGCTACTTCTGTGAAATAAAGTATTTCTGTAGCATGGTTTCCTATGGACACCAGTATTGGCCATTCCATTATCCAGCTTTTGTACAAATACAGCAAGATAGGCTATTGAAATGGGAGAAAAGGACATGGTAAATTTCAAATAGTTTGTGATCCCATTAATCTGTTCATAGAAGGTTAGCAACTGGTCCTTACTCCCTATCCAAATAAAAAACAAATCGTCCACAAAGCGACTATAGAAAGGGGCAAATATAGAGAACAAATCATTAGTAATTAAGTGAACCTCCTCCCACATGGCCATAAACATGATGGTGTAGCTATTGGCACGTGAAGTGCCCATAGCTACACCATCCTTTTGTAGAAATATGTCACCATCAAAAATACAAATATTATTTTTAAGGACAGTCTTCAAAAATAGACACAAGAGATCGATGAAAGCCTCACTGTATTCACTTTGTGTGCTAAGATATCTCAGTACATAGTCAATGCCAACTGTGTTAGGAATAACAAGGAATAATGATTGTACATCAAAGGTAACAAAGTAAAATTCCATATCCTTTGCTAATGTATTAGTAAAACCATATAAATCCAAAAGGAACTGCTTAGAATCTTTTAAAACAAACCTGTTACCATCAGGAATAGGGTGTAAGTGCTTCTCTAGAAACAAGGAGAATGGTTCAGTACACCAACCTCTGCCAGCCACAATGGGCCGCAGAGGAGGTTTCAAGCCATTCTTATGAATTTTAAGTAGTTCTTGAATAATCGTAATAAGTGGGAGTTCAACTCTCAAAAAATGTAGTATGTCAGATGATATTAATTCACTTTTAAACAAATCCTCCAACATATCATAAATCCAACGTCCTAAATTATACACATACTCAATATCTATCTTTAAGTAAAAATAGCAGTCACTCAACATACTACGCATAGAAGCATTATAATCACATCTATTCATAATAACAACAAGACCACCCTTATCAGCTGGTCTAATAATTGTGGCGTCATCATTTTGCAATTGTGACAGAGCTTTCCTTTGTTTCCAACTTCAATTAGGCTTCCTATTATTATGAGAAGTATGAGTACTCCTTGAATCATACAAAACAAATAACTCATTTTCCTCACATCTGTTAAAGGCATCAACTAAAGGATGGTGAACTAGGCATATAAGTGCTTGATCTTCTAAAAAAACAAACCATCACCTAATGAAGTATTGCCAAATTCAGGTTTCAGCAATACATTCCTGCTAAATAATTTAATGTCAAGTAAAGTGTCAGTAACATAACTTTTCCTAGTAGGAATAAATGTAAGGCCCTTCTCCAATACCGATGCCTCAGTATTTAGGGCATGATCAGAAATATTCCAAATCAATTGGCACTTATTCTGTTGGTAACCTTCTATGAACAGATTAATGGGGCCACAAACTATTTTAAATTTGCCATGTCCTTTTCTCCCATTTTGAGGGATGTGGTAAAAGGACAAGGTATGAGGGTGTCTAGATTGAATGCCTCTGATGATGGCTTTCACTCTGAGTTAGTTAATTTGAAAGCTAGGCTTTTAGCCAGGGGATATCACCCAGGGGAAGTTGACACTGTTCTGAATGAGATACCTGATCAGTGAAGAAGTAGGGCCCATCCATATTTTTCTAATGGAGTTGGGACTGCAGATGATAGTAAGGTCAATGAGCTTGTTAATAAGGTAAGGGTACCCTTGTACTGTACTACTGACATTAATTCCATCATGGACATAGTCAGGGAAGCACTGGGACATCCTCACTACAGATTCAGTTATTAGAGAGATTATAGTAGACACACCTACATTTTTGTTTAGAAATAAAATTAATTTGAAAAGAATCCTGTGTAGACCGAAGGATACTCTCATGCCAATGGTTAATAAGGATCTTTGCACTAGGTCATGTGTTATATGTAATTATTGCAATAGCATTGATAATAGTGGTTTCTTTATTCACCTGGATACGGGTTGTAAGTATGTGTTTAAGGTATCTGCTAACTGTGTTAATGAGCATGCGGTTTACCTCACTTATTGTGTAGTGTGTACCTCCTATTATGTGGGTAAAACTGATAGGATGTTCAAAGACAGGATTAGGGAACATCTATACAACATAAGGATAGGTTCTAGCAACAATGCCCTATCTAAGCATGCTATGAAAGAAGGGGTTAGTCATACCTTTTGTTTTTTGGTCATTGACTGTACCTTTCCTTTTTTCTCATAGAATGTTTTTTTTTGTTATTTGCATATTTGCTTTCATGGTGAAAGTAGTTATAAACTCATGTTTTATATTGTACTCAGTATGTGTTTAAGGTACAACCCAATGCTTTTTAGTTATAAACTCATGTTTTATATTGTACTCAATATGTGTTTAAGGTACAACCCAATGCTTTTTATCATGTGATTTTTTATCATGTGATTTTTATCATGTGACTTTCATCATGCAGTTTGATTGGCCAGGTTGCTGTGTTTAAACTTGGTTATGGGGTGTGCAATATTTTGGTCTGATGAAGCTAACTGTGAAAGCACTTACTTGTTCTTCTGCACTAGGTTCATTTTAATAAACGTGCTTGAAGTTTACTTTTATGGTCCTTCTATGTGTTTGCTTCATTGTATAAACTGTTGGATTATTTTATTTAAACTTTTTTTCATTCAACGAGGCATTTATCCTTTGGAGAGTTGTTTGGTTTTGAAATATACTAAATAGATCAATAATATGCTAATAGATTGTTTCATTTGTGGGCAATTTGTTTTTGTTTTTCAAGTTATGCAGTATGTTTTGCAGCTGTGATATTCACCTAATTAATGATCACCTGATTGCTAGATGCTTTTTCCGTTTAATGCATCATAAAATCATACAATATGCACATTTAATGTGGGAAACTGCTACTGTCCAGTTCTCATTGTGTGCCTTATATATTTGTATCCACACAATGTCTAATTAATTAACAGGCAAGTAGTCTGCTATTTACCAGAATGGTGGATGAGATTGTTATACGGAAGAAGCCTCATGACAGCTCTCAGATCAGATAGCATTGTCTGAAATGTCACATTCTTTGTACAGTAGCCAGATAAATAGCAGATAAGTATTCCATTGTTTAATTGGATGCTATCTGAGACTGGCAGGAATAACAATAGGAAAAGCTTAACAAGAACTCTCAGGGCAGATCACTGTGCCAAATAACAGTCTGAAATGTCACTTAGATAGCTGAATGACTGACTACTGGTGATCATATTATATGTACAAATAAAAAGTCAGACTAAAGTATGAGAACATGAGGCAGCAGGATAAAGGCTCTGTTAAATATATCTCTTTCCAAGAAATTCTGGTGCACATCATGCTGAGAGAGAAAATAAATTCTGACAATGCATCGCAGCCTGTGCAGACATTTTATTAAAACTGTCACACAGTGACACTGAGATGAGTTATTTTCATGTTATCTGCAGAAAAATACAAATACTGTATACTAGTCTTTTTGTTCAAACTGGACAGTATACCCATGCAGAGGAAAAGAATTCTGCTTTCCTTTTAGTCCTGACATGTATTGTAGATGAATGATAAGAAGCAAATGGGCCAGAAATAAAAAAAAAATGTATAAAACGACCTATGATCCAAAACAAAGTTTACATTGTTCCCTCATTTAATTAATGCTTCCCTGTTCACTCAGTTTGGCATAACCTCTTAACTGCAACTGTCCTGTGTGAGCCAAAGCCAGCAGTTATTTCTAGTCCTCTAAAAAATAGTGCCTTTTCTTTGCTGGTTTACGAAGCCTGCCCTTCTTTCTAAAAGGAACGCATTTTAAAATTTCTCTACCAGTTATTTAAGTCTCTGTAGCTCAGTGGCTCATATAAAGGGCAGGAGTGATCACAAAAACTGATGGGAAATAAAATGTTTTACCTTTAATAGAAGAAAGAAAGAATTGTGAAGATAGCTACCTAAAAATTAGAGGAAACACTGGCATGTGAATCTTTGTAGGCACTCCGCCTCTTTGCAGAATTTGCATATCTTTATCTTAAAAAGAACAAAGTATAATTTCCAAATAATCACCTGTATGTGAAATTTTGCTCAGTTTTAGTCATGTTTCCATTGACTGACAGCAGTTTTTCCACATTACACAGAATGTTTCAGTTTCAAGCATCACAACACCAATTGCATCTATGCTGGAAAGACTGCTCTACTTTTTAGTGTCCCATTGGTTTGGATCCAGTGTGACACTGAACCAGGGAGAGACCAACTATATCAGTTGACCTGTCTAGCTACTAGCATTGTTAAACAATCATGGCATCCTCTGCACCCAGATGTCTTCATAAGAGTTTTTAAGAATACTAACAGATATTCTCCTCATATTCCCAAGAATTAAGAATATATGACATTGTTTTATTTTATTGTAATGGGTAGTGAATGCCAATGGAAATCTTCACCAAGCAACACTATAGATGTGCATGGCTGATAGTTGCTCTGCTGTTCCAGATAGAGTGTGCCATGTTTGCTAACAGACTGAAAATGAATAAATGGTCTTTTAAAATATCTTTTGTTGGTGTAAAATATTTTTTATTGAGTTGATAATAAGTTGCAACAGTCTTCAGGTACTGCAATTCATTCTGTATAGTCATCCTACTATACATAGCCAAAACAATGTACACACTGCTTATTTAGGGGCAAAGAGCTCAGTAAACCTTCTACTGGCCATACATAATAACTTTATTTCATAATGAATGAAATGGGTTTTGTATAAATTACGAAAACCAGTACATTTGGTAATGGTAATAAGCAACAACAGAATTCATCTATACAGTATTTACACAGAAAAAGGTGTATTGTTATCTTAGAACTTTAATGACATATGAGGTAAGCAGAAATAAGAACAACAGTGAGGCATATGTACTGAATAAGCTGCATTTATGACATTGGAATGAACAAAGAATAGCAACTCTATCACCAGTAAACTTAATAATGAATGAGGTACTTGATAAATGCTAATAAAATGTCATGGCTGGCCTTAGGCTAGTTGGACGTAGTTGGCACAATAGGGCCCTGCACTATCCTGTGACAGGGCAAATATGCTTTATGTGGCCTGTGACGATTGGGGAGAGATGGGCAAAGGCTGCTAGCCTAGTCAAATAGAATTTGATATATAATTCTGGCATTTGTAAACAAATGTCCAATACAGGCATGTTTCTTGAGTGTAAAAAATACTGTGAAATGTGGAAGTGCAAAATATGTGATAACATTGCACTCTACTGGCCCAGTGAAGCATGTTGTACCCTTTCATATTAGAATTCGGCTCTAGGGTGGCTGGATGAAGATTTCATGACCATTGTTTTAAGGCTAAAGTTTATGACTAGAATTTATATGTGGAAGGTGCTTTATTGCTCTGGGTTCTGCTAGCATATACATGTGAAATGTCTTGTATTGTTGTACGTTTCTGAGGAGGTGTTAAATTGCTAAATAATGCAGTTTGTGGCCTGAGAACTCAGATCAGGTGTTAAAATGATGCAATATGAATACTGGGAAAACCTAAGTGTCAAAAATGATGTAATTTTGGGAGGGCCTTAGAGACACGTCTGTTAGTAATGGTTAAATACTATTTCTCACAAGAGACAGATAAAGCATTTTGATCTTGGATATCCACTTATCAGCACTCTGCCTTGTGCTCACATGTAAGTCTTAGCACTGTGATTTCTTGTAGGAATAGTTAAAGCTAGTAAAGATTAATTAGGTATTTTTCTTTGAAATCAGACCTGTCCTACTGTATTATTTTAAGTTTCTGTGTGATCTCTGAACTCTTAGATATCGCTGTGGTGTAGTAGTTTTGTCTTGTGTTTAATTATTTATTATTAAATATTTTTAAAACCTTCTACCTGTGGCTGATTTGTGTAGAGATAAGCTCTAGAGTACATTGCATATTTATAGAGGTTATTGTAAAAGGCCACTCTAAAGTAAGCCTTGATTGTTAGTCATACTACCATTGGATATTAATATTGCACAGTAATAATTGGACACCCTTTTAAGGGCCTTTTAGTAGTCAATATTATTAACTGGGTGCTGGCAGTAATTACTACCATATAGTCTGGGTAAAGGGGCACAGTTGGAGAATCTGCATCAGCCTTTCCCAGGAGTGTCTGTGAAGTTGTATAAATACTTATTTCAAAGTGTGTGTTGTGTCAGCTACTTGGCAGGGACACGAAGTACTGGTTGGACAGAGAGGGTACTGGAGGTTTTAGCTTGCCCAGTTAGGCCGAGACCTGGACCCTATAGCTGTGCCATTGGGGAGTCTTATTGGGGACCTGATGAGCAAGGGAGCAACCAGCCCTAGACTGACTGTGTTCTCTGTGTACACTTACGGGAAATTGTACTTTACTGTGTATATTAGTTATCCTTTCCTCTCTTTCTATGAGATGACCTCCCTGGTGTTAGTGGTGAGGATTGACGCTCCTTTATTGCTGGGCCAGGGCATGGTCCTCACATGGCCCAGAGGCTCTGAGGAAGTTCAATAGTTTTATGTGGTTTTGTGGAAGTACACTGACTGTAAGAAGCTATGTGAATTAACTGAGTAAGGAACTACAACCATTCTGAGTAAGTGTGGAAGATGGGTGGAAGCTCAGGTAGGTATAAAAGGGTAATATGAGTTGAGAATGTTTAATGGTTAGACAATTTTCATGCTCTTTTTGCCCCTCCCCCCAGTCTTTGCACAATCATTAGGCACATTCCACTGACTCATTTGTCTAGTACTTCCTGGTCTCTGACAACATCGGGCATAGGACATGAGAGCTGGGGGACTGTGATGCATCAGATGATTTTCAACAGGTTTCATGGTTTAAATGAGCTTATTTCAGTGTAGCATAGTCTGTTTGGCACTGCATGCAGCAGCTCCTAAAGTAGATGGAGTATAAATAGTACTTAACTTACAATGATAATTTTAATTTATTTCATTTATTTATTTAAAGTTTGTTAACCAAGGTAGAACACAGATCCAACTAGATTGTTTACAGGCTCAGCACGGGGAAAATAAAAGCAGAGAAACAATAAACTTTAGTAAATATTAACACAACAGTGGTAATGTAAGACCAAGCATGCACATATATATGTCAGGATAATATGTAGCATAAATAAACAGAATCATAAGTAATACAATAATTCAGTCAGTAACTTTGTTAAGAAGAGTACCCATGTACTGTCATATCAGATAATATAACATTCTTATGGAGAATAAGGCATGAATCAAATTGGGTGAAGAATGAAAGCAGAGAGAGAGAGAGAGAGAGAGAGAGAGAGGAAAAAGAAGCACAGAGAATGAGACAAGGTGAGAGTATCTAGCTATGTTCCACTGGGAGTATGCAGCTATGTCCCACCCAGGTTCTAGAAGGATACAGTACTACAGTAGTATGGGGGCACGGTTACCAGTAAGCCAGGATGTACCCACCTAAAGAAACACCAAGCAGGTCTCTTATGGTGTGTCTGAATATGTTAAACATAACAAAAGAGTAAAACTGCAGAAGATGTTGGATCTGGGTGATGGAATGGATTCCTGATGCCTGATCTGACACAGTCTTACATCCAAGAAGCCAACAAGTTGGGGTAGGGTTGGGTGGTAAGTAGATGGTTAGTTGAGAGACCCTACCAAAATGGTCTAAATTAGGCCCAGCAATTGCTAAAGCTGACCCTTTGAAGTATAAATATATAACGGATGCCCAGGGACCTCAAAGTAGGTATAATAACTTAATTAACATTATTCTACTATGATTCCTCACTTATCCAATGTGGGAATTTATGATTTATCGCCCCACCCCCACTGCAGGAGAAGAGCTATGTGCTGGTTTCTGCAAGTTTAGATGTATGCATAGGCAGCATTTAACTGCTCTGATTTTAGACTCTCTCTATAACGTTTGATGGTTCCACCTGATACTGAGGGATGGCAGATGACTTGGCAACTGAAGTATGTCAAGAGATCTAGGTCTAAAACAGAGTATCAGTTTTAAGGTATTTCGCAGGTTTATTGCATCTCTGTGGAACCAGGACACAAATGGCTCAAATAAGGCAGTGACTTATTTTTGACCTGAGGATGTAAACTTTTCAAAGATTGAAAATTGTTGATCACCAAGAGCCTGTGGCCTACTTCTCATCTTGGGATTTGTGCGACTGTTTTCCTTCTGGTGAGAGAAGAAGCAAAGGAGCATTATATCCCAGCAGCATAAAGCTGTTGTGAGACCAGCATTAGTAGTAGCCATTCAGCCGAATACCCTCTTTTCGTCATCAATGACAAAGCTAATTCTTTATTTTTAGAAAGTACTACTTGATCTGCTGTTATCTAACCTAACCTCAGAGTATCTCCCTAAACACGTCATCCATAAACCATCAGAGTCTACTTATTAGTTTCCCCTCAAGTGTTTGGCAGTGCCCTGTATAGACACAGACACCTTGAGTTGACATTTTCCTCATGTGAAAGCACCCTTGAAATTTCACCAATAGCTGGTTGGACAGAGGGCAAATAGTTTGCAGTGACAAATGCTGCCCTCAGATTTGCAAACTGGATACTCCTAACATTACTTTATATTCTCATTACAACTATGTAATCAATAACTTTCCCAGTATCTCCATTATCAGCTTAGTGAATATGGGCATCCTGAGGCAATGTAGAAATTGTCTCATGTTTGCTGACAACAAGTTAATTCTCAAACTGATGTATTCACACAATGTCACTGGATGCAAAGCCGTCACATAAAAGTACTACTAATGTCAATAAGTTTGTAAGTAGTACACATGCTGCACACATCACACATAATTCAAAGCAGGCACATAGACCCATGTATGCTGAGACACTTAAATGTAACATCCATAACCCCAAAGACCTCCTAAATGAAGTACACATGACAAATACCCTCATCAGCCCCAAATGTACTCTTTCAAAACAACAACCACATCAGCACATACAGCCACATCTCATGGAGCCTTTACTTTTAAGACCATAAGGCAAGCCACCACACAATCCAACATTCTAGTCATTGGAGACTCCATTGTGACATGCACACTGATATCCCTCTCATCAGGCTGAGTAAGGAGAAAGTCAATGTCAGTTGCTTATCAGGGGCCAGGATCCGTCACATTATGCATGCACTCAGGTCATTGAACCACAGGTACCAGTATGACTCAGTCATAGTCCATGTGGGTGTAAATGACCTGAGATGTATCTCCCTAGACTATATGAAGAGTGACATCATGGAGCTCTTGGAATATGTATCCCAGGCTGGTATGAGCCTAGCAATGAGCAGCATTTTACCTTCTCCAAAGATGGTGCCACAATAAGAGCAGCAGATGACTGACTTTAATAATTGGCTTAGTTTCTGGTATTCATTCTAAGGGGGTGCAATATTTGTCAGTATAGAAGGAAATGGTTAACAGGCCATGCAGCTTTACCAGGGATGGTCTGCACCTCTCCCCTCTATGCTTTTGAATATTAGCTAAAACATTGTCATTCCCCATAGTGTCTTTTAGGCAATGCCAAACTGAAAGTACTTCTGACATAGCAAATCAAAAACAAGAAAATCTAAAGGTGTTACTGCTCAGTGCTAGGAGTCTAAACAAAAAACTCCACTCCCTGCAAGTCTCCTCACCCTAGAGAATATTGTCATCTGTATGGTTACTGAGACTTGGTTTAGAGCTGTGGAGAACACACTGGCAGTGCAAGGCTATAATGCCTTCCACACATTCAAACCAGCTACTACACATACAGGGTCTAAGGGTAGACGTATCTCAATTTACATCAAAAATAAATATACCTCAAGGCTTGTCAAACAGGACAAAATACTTGGGCTTCTCCCCATTCAAATCACCATAGGCAAAAATCCCATACCACTTCCTTGCAAGCTATAGGTTTCCCCTCTATGACCCAGGAAACCCACAACATGTATTTAAACTTTTTGGAAACACTCACCAGCCATCCCAGTACCATACTCATGGTTGGCTTTAATTACCCCACTATTAACTGGGAATCATATATGACACAAAACATACAGGCACAGAGATTCCTGGATTTTGTAAACACAAACTTCCTGGACCAGATTGTCAATACACCAACCAGGGATGCAAACATACTGGATCTGGTCCTCACTAATATGGAAGAGTGCTGCACACTCCCTAGTGTAATGTCTTCCCTGTTAAGATCAGACCATAAAATGGTGTCCCTTGAAATAAACATAAAACCTGGAACCCCAGCTAACTCTGAAATATTCTGGAACTACTCTACACGGAACTGATCATAGAAACCTTATACAAGCATGTTAATAGCTGCATAGAGTCAGCTGTACCCACCAGGAAGAAGCACAGAACTAACTAAAAAAAAAAAAAAAACAAGCCACACCCGTGCAATCACAACATCAAAAGGCTGTATTACAGAAGGAATAAAATCTTATCAAATATTAGGAGGTGCAGCAGCACCCAGCAGGATAAAAGCACTTTTATCAAACTAAACAAACAACTCAGAAGACAAATAAAAGTCCATCAATGCTAAATTTGGACTCCCAGGCCAAGGGCAACCACAAGGCATTTTTAACTATGTCCACAACCTCAAAGGCAATGCACAATTGTGTGCAGAACTCATTGTTAGTGGAGCCACCTATACTGAACTAGAGGATATAATAAACCTACTGGCTGACAAATTCAGGTCCATCTTTATCCCTTTCTCCACCTCAACCTTCCCTCATGAAATACCATCAAATATAAATTCCCCAGCTATCACTAGGGAACATGTCCTTAATGCTCTCTCTCTCTCTAAGGCCAAGAACACTGCATCAATGGGCCCAGACAATATTGCAGGATACCTTCTAAATAGCGTGAAACATGACCTATTAGGCCCTCTGGAATTGCTATTTAACTGTAGCCTCCAAACAGGCTTTATTCTTCATGAATGGAGAACAGCAACAGGCATCCATCTACACAGAGGTGGGCCATCTACAGTCCCTGGAAACTACAGCCCAATAAGTGTCACTAGTCTCATATGCAAAGCCATGGAAAGAATTATCATGGAGATGATCAATATGGGCATTGCAAACCTCCAGACACTGGACACAACCCATTTGGTTTCTTCAAGGCAGGTTGTGCTTACTCAACATGGCAGATTTCTTTGAGAAGGTCACTGAAGCAATGAATGAGGGCAAAACGATTCACACTGCCTACCTTTACCTGAGCAAGGCATTTGATACAATATTCCATTCAGCCATTGTTGACAAAAGTAAGAGGTTAGCTGCAAATGGTTATGTCACCTGGTGGGTAGCCAGCTGGCTCACAGACAGGACCCAGGAAATTGGAATTGGAGTGTCCACCTCTACAAAGAGGCAAGTCACAAGTGGGGCCCCTCAGGGATAGGTCCTGGGTCCACTCCTTTTTGTCATTTACTTCTCTAAAGTCAGGACTAATGCCACTGGTCTCTTGCTAAATTTGCAGATGATTGCAAATTAAGAGTTGTCATTGAATCCCACACTGACAGAAATTTTACCAGGAAGGGCTGACACTGACAAACAACTGCTGCAAGAGCCATGGACTGAAACTAAACACCAAGAAATGCATAATAGTATCTTTTGGGAAGTTATCCATTCTTGGTAACTATCATATTGACAACACACTCCTAAGAGTTGACCCACTAGTCAGGGATTTGGAGACACACATAAACAATAATCTATCCTTTGAATATCACGTGTCTACAGTAGTGAGGAAATCATTCTATGTTGTGCAACTTATAAACAAAGGAATGGCATATAGGTCCAAGGAGGTTATTGCTCCACTGTATTCAGCATTCATCAGACTTATCATTGAGTACAGTGCCCCCTTTGGTATGTACCTAACCAGGCATATGCAATAATTGGAATGTCCACAGAGATTCCGCACTTAAAGAACACAGGGTGCAAGTAACATGTCCTGTGCAGACCACCTCAAAGCCCTATGCCTGAATTTTATCTCCTACAGGCTGTTGAAGGGCCATCTATGCATGGCATAAAAAAGCATTGTCAGACCCTAGCCTGATGGACTTTCTGCATATCCGCAAATCAAACAACACCAGAATTACCTGTTCTAAAGAATTAAAGGTTTACATTTATATGGTTGAACACACATTGCTCGACCATACATTTTACTGACTTTTCTCAGTGAATCCCATAATGCCGAATGGTCAGAATGTTGTAAAAACACTGCATTTGACATTTCCAGCTGCTCTATACCCTGAAACGTGTGCTAACATGGGTCAAAAAGGGGATGGGATTTTGCAATTCGCAACATTTGCAATCATATTATTGTGATGTTGCCGCACTCCTTTCGGCCATACCCGGTCGACCATTCACTGGTCGACCATATGCATGCACATCGACTTGAACCTTGCCTGTGATATAAATAGGACCTACTGGAGAGACAGGCATGTATCCCAGAGACTACCCCTTCTCTAGAACAGCCTTCTCATTCATGTGAAGCAGAGTTCCTCCCTAACCCAATTAAGTGTAACATGACAGCTGGATGGGGAACAGGAAATTCATCCCTTGTTTGACACCTGTGTTTGCAACAGACAACCTGTAAACTGCTATTCTCCAAAGCCCCCTTTTACACTTATCAACTGTACCAGAGCTTGTCAGAAATTTGGGATGTATGGGTAGGCTGAATAAGGCCCTTTTATTCATTAGTCTAGTAAACACCTATGAACCTATGAACCTATTGATAGTTTACATCTAAAATCAAGAAATGTTATTCTTTCAAAAGGTTTACTATGTCAATATTGAAGAAATAGTCTCAAATCTAGCAGCAGGTTAGTCTGTGTTGCTGTCCAAAATATCTTCAAATTGCCTGTCTTTGCTATGTGAATGTTACAGCTGTATTGAGTTTTGCATTTGATTACTGGTGGTTACCTCTATTTTAGATACAAAGCAGCTTCATACGTAAAATGTTTCATTGTGGTATTATATAATTTCTGTGACTATTCTGTATTTTACATTTTGCCAGGTTTTTCTCCTCTCCTACAGTGACACAGTGGCACTGTGGTTAAAACTGATGCTTAACAGCACTGTGTGCTTTCCTGTCTAGATCTCAACTGCTGTGCTTTCTGTGCAGTCTGCATATCTTTCCTGTAGTAGTGTGAGTTTTTGCTTTGTGTTACAGTTTATCTCATATTGCCAGAAAGTGTGTGTGTGTGTGTGTGTGTGTGTGTGTGTGTGTGTGTGTGTGTGTGTGTGTGTGTGTGTGTGTGTGTCTGTGTATGCATCTATGTTTCCGTGCATGTATATGTGTGCATGCACACATGTGAGCATGTACACTTGTGAATATATGTGTGTGTGTGTGTGTGTGTGTGTGTGTGTGTGTGTGTGTGTGTGTGTCTGTGTATGCGTCTATGTTTCCGTGCATGTATATGTGTGCATGCACACATGTGAGCATGTACACTTGTGAATATATGTGTGTGTGTGTGTGTTTCTGTATGTTTCCATGCATGTGTGTGTGTGCATGTACAGGTGTGCAAATGTCTGCTTGTGAATGTGTGTGTCTGTGTGCTTGTTTGTGTGCCCTGTTATTGGTAGATATCCAGTTTAATACTGGTCCGTTTGCCTTGAAGTGCTAGTTTAGGATCCAGCTCCACTGGGAACTCAATCTGAATTAAGCAGGTCATTGTAGAAAGAACGACCGATCATCTCCTTGTTAGGAATGTAACATAACTGTACAGACTATTTGCATGAAACACATTTCCATGACAGTATCATCTTTTTCTGAGTAATACATTATGTGTTTTTATTGTATGTGCTTGCAGGGATTTTCATTCCCATGCCTCCACTGAAAATAGGTACAAGTGAATGCGCATTACAGTAATCAAACTATAAATAAATAAAATAAAGATTTGAAGGTCCAGGTTATACTTTTGTTTAGCTGTAATCTGGTAACTTTAAATTGACCCAGGGTAGTCTTTAGTTGTAAGACTACCTATCTATCTATCTATCTATCTATCTATCTATCTATCTATCTATTGATCTATTTATCTGTCTATCTGTCTATTTCCCATAACTTCCTTATGCTTGCCTTATGTGCAGTTAGGGACCTAGTGGTCCTGGATCTTTTAAACCTACACAAGTCAGACTCACAAATAGCAGAACCATGGATCTAAGTCTTCAATAGTGGAATAATAAAACATGGTCTAAACACAGGTTCATTATGCACTTCCTCCACCTCTGGAATAGACCCCCCCCCACACACACACACACACAGATCAAGTAGTATAATGCACTACATTACTTCAAATGGGGCACAAATAATTGGATGAGAAATCATAAAATCACCCAAAGCTTGACTGGCTAATCCCTCCTGGAGAGAGGAGGTAAAGTCTGTGGGTAGGTACTGGGAATGTGTACTTGTTGCAAGACTCAGCTGCCTTGAATTTTCCATTGTTACTACGTTCCCATCTATTGTCTGCATTTCTATCTTGCTATCTACTTAGTTGTCTCACTGTATTTATATTTCTGAGTGCTTCTTAAAGTCTGTGTAATGTTCTCTATATTGTTCAGATTTAAACTATTTAATTGCACATCTTTTACATTTTTTCAAGGATATCTTATATCTGGGGTTTAAATAAAAGCTATGCTGATCTAGTGCAGGCCACAATCAAGTTTTTCTGGATATTTTCAGTCTTATTGTGGATTTTCATTGTCACTGAATGATACAGCAGAATCTGTTTACTTTTTATTTACTAGGTTAAAATAGTGTGTGTATGTAGTACCTTTGAGAAGGGTTTCAAGGTCGGCACATGTATATAAATAGCCAGTCACTGCTAGCTTCAGTGCCATTTTGTGACTGCAGCCAGAGAGTGAGCATGTATGAGTGTAACAACTAGTTTGTTTATAAATTTATCTAAGTTAAGGTTATTAAGCCTCAATCCTGATGTGTTTGTACATAATAAAGCTGCTTGAACAAAACACACAAAGCCTCGTCATTTTATTCTGACTGGACGAGTGACCTGGTGTCAGAGCCAGGATTCCAGAAACTGCTTTTCACAACTATGAGGTCCAGAGTTAGCAGTGAAGGTAAACTAAGAGAAACAAGCATGAAAAAAAAAAGGCCAAAAATGAACCAATGGTAATGAAAACTTGCACAAACTATTTATTTTATAAAAAAAGATAAAAGGGAGTATTACAAGGGCACAAACCGCATTATTAAACAAGCGAGAGGCACAAAAGGTCTATCAATTAAACAAAATGTTTAAAATTGATATATTTGATAAAACAATTATCAGAAAAGCATGTAAGGGGTTTGGAGTTACCTTGGAATTGCAAAATGTGCATGTTTAAAGCAAAACGGGGATGTTTAGAGTAAAACGAGCACAAGAAAGATATGGGCATAAAAAAAGATTAAACAAGCAAAATGGATATAATAAAGGGTAAAAAGGGCACATTAAGCATAAATTAAGCAGGCAACTGCATGTTTTTTGGCAAAGTACTGTGTTTTGGCATAACTACTACTTCGCATTGTATTCAGGGCATAACGAGTTATTTGAAGTATCTCAAAGTGTGTAAAAGTGCTAACAGCGTGTGCTTATTACTGTGCATTTATTCCGGAGAGTTTATTTTTGTGCAAAGTGCAAATATTTTGTAAAGTGCAGTCAAAATACAACCATTTTGAAACATTTCTTGTGCTGGGTCTGCCTATTTGCAAAGTGTCACCATTGCAGAGTATTTCAGTGCATTGCATAGCCGGCCTTAGGCATAGGCCACCTAGGCAGCCGCCTAGGGCACTGCTCTAGCAGGGGCGCTTTTCCAGTAATCTGGATAGTGTAGGTATACCAGGATGGGTGCACTAAGTGACGTTGTGGGCCACTGTGGAGACCATTTGCCTAGGGCACCAGCTGATCAAAGGCCAGCCCTGGTGCATTGTGTACTGTTTATTCGCAAAGTGCAGTTAGTTTGAAATGTTTCTTACTCTGAGTAATGGCTCTGTATCTGTCATGGCTTAGTGGTAAATCACCCTGTCTAGGGTGTGCATGGTCCTTGGGTTTGAGCCTTGCACGAACTGTTTATTGGGGTTGGGAGGGTGACTTAATAGCTAAGGTGTTTGCCTTACAAACACAAGATGCAGGGTTTGAGTCTCACAAGGGATAATTGGCTAGGCCTAAAATGGCTCACAAGGGCAGTTAGCTTAGTACTAAACTATGAACATATAAGCTTCTTCTGCCCAATTTATTCACATAGTGCAGTTATTTGAAATGTTTCTTACAAGGATGATACGTGACTTTTACAGTACAGTAAATTCCAAGAGTATTGCAGTGCCCAAAAGTCTTATTTTGCAATGTTTCTTACACTGATAAGAAGTGATTTATTACAGTACAGTGATTTCAAGAGTATTACAGTGCCCAAGAGACTTATTTAGAAAAGTTCAGTAATTCAGAGGCTTGTTGTGCTATTGGGCATAGTTACAAATACTGGCATAAATTTCTGGCATATGTATATGCCTGTTTGTTTGTGCATACTTGCAAAAGTCCTCGCTGGTGTGTGTTAATATGGCAGATGGATTTCGAAAACCCTCACCATTGGTGTTTGATTAGAATATTGCAGAAAATTGGAGAATGTTTAAGCAAGAGTATGATATTTTATACAAGCAGCTTATTCTGATAAAGATGCATGCACCAGGGCATTCATTTTGCTAAACATAGCTGGGTCAGAGCTATTGAACAGAGTGTTCATTTGTGCATGCACCAGCAGTATATGAGGGAGAAGGTGAAAACTGTTATATTGTTGTACAGGCTGAATCAAGGGCAGACCTTGAGTGTTTGAAGTGCAAGTTCAGGGAAATGTATAACCCCCAGACAACTATTACATTAGAGAGGCATTTGTTTTACACAAGAGATCAAAAACCAGGGGACACTTTTGCAGCTTATATAATTGACCTGAGAAACAAAGCTAAAATGTGTCAGTTTGGTTACTTAAAAGATGAGTTGATAAAGGACAGGCTTGTGTGTGGTATCAATGTAGTGTTCGGCCTCACAGAGGGGTTTCCAGTTGGTGTGGGTGTACATCAGGGTTCAGTTTTGAGCCCACTGCTGTTCATACTGGTGATGGACTACACTAGCAAACAGGTTGGAGGGGACAGATCAACAAAGCTACTGTATGCAGATGATGTGGCAGTACAGGCAGACTCTGAGCTAGAACTTCAGCAAAGGATAGGAGAATGGAATGCAAATCTGAAGGCAAATGGGATGAAACTAAGCACGGATAAGATGAGGGTAATGGCAGCAAATTGGGGAAATCAGAAAAAGCTGAGAATAGAGATAGAAGGGAAGATAGTGGATCAGGTAAACAGCTTCAAGTATCTGGGAGGAGTAATTGAGGAGAAGGGTAATCTGAGTGAAGAGGTCAAAGCTAGAATCAGAAGGGCTGCAGCCATCTGGCATATTATATCAGGTGTAGTCTATGACAGAATAATTCCAAAGAAGCTGAAAATGAAGGTGTACAAGACAGTGGTGTGACCAGTACTACTGTATGGTATAGAAACCTGGGCAGTAAAGGCAGAACAGTTGAAGAAGCTAGAGGTGATGGAAATGAAGTGCCTAAGAAAGGTGATAGGATGCACACTGTAGGACAGATGAAGAGATGAGGACATAACAGCAGAAGCCAAAGTAGCTCCAGTTGCAGAAAAGAACAAAGAGAACAGATTACGGTGGGTTGGACACATGTAGAAAAGCAGAAGACAATCTGGTGAGGAAGATTTGAGACAGACAGGAAGAAGGTAAGAGGAAGCGAGGACATCCAGCAAAGAGGTAGATGGATTGTGTGGAAGAAGATCTGTGACAGTCAGATATGAGTGTTGAAGAAGGCAGGAGTGTGGCACTGAATCGAGAGAGTTGGCAACAGTTAACATCATACCCCAACCCCATGTAGAAAAATGGGAAAAAGGGGGCTGATGATGATGATGATGATTGTGTGTGGTATCAATAGTGCTGCAGTGAGAAAGATTTTGCTTCATGACAGTGATTTAATGCTGAGTAAAGCTACTGAGATTTGTCAAATCCATGAAGTTACAGAAAGGCACACAAGTATGCTTGCAAGTGATAAGAGCATGGTTTCAGCAAGCTCTAGAGCAAATGTAGACAGCATGCAATACATGCCTAGCAGGAGCAGCCCTAAGCACATGGCAGCTAACACCTCTGCAAGTTTACCAGGGAGATCCAGTAGTTTTCCAGCAAGTTCTAAGAAAAGAACATGCTCAGTGCAGTACAAGGGTGAATCAGCAAAACCCAACTCCAGCTTTATTGTTAACATTCGCAACTGTGGTGTTAATCATGAGTCAAAAAGAGAAAAATGCTTAGCATTTGGTCAGCAATGCCACAGGTGCAGTAAATTTGTTGGCAAAGAATTAAGTGTTTTGTACTGTCCAGATCAATGGTAAATCCACCGAGCATAAGGTGGACACTGGCTCAAAGTGTAATGTTATGTCACCAGACACATTTGCTAAGGTGAGAACTGGTGAACAACTCAATGTGGCTAGTTGTGTGAAACTTGTTGCTTTTGGAGATTAAGACATTTAAACCAAAGACTCAGTTGTGCTTTCATGTCATTTGGCTAGGAACTGTTACAGCTTGTTATTCCATGTAGTCCAAAGACCTGTTCAGTCATTAGTGGGTCTCAGAAACAGTTTAAAAATGAATTTGCTTTCTTTTGCTAAAGAAGTTCATCATATAAGCACATATCCTAGTTCCAATTTTACTGAAGCTATTCCCTCAGAGTATGCTGATGTTTTTGATGACAAGTTAGGCAAACTTCTAGTTGTGTATTCTATGAAGTTCCAGAAGCCAGTCTGGTAGTCAGACCAGCAAGAAAAGTTCCAATAGCTATGGAGGATAGTCAAAGCTCAGTTGGATAAAATGGTGCAGCAAGGTGTAATATGTCCAGTTACATACCCAATTGAATGGGTGTCATCCATGGTAGCAGGCCACAAAAAAGGCTGAGATGAAATCAGAATATGTATTGACCCAAGAGATTTGAACAAAGCATTAAAGAGATCGCATGTGTACAGTCAAGGAAGTTACCGCCCTAATACCAAATGCCACTGTTTTTTCAGTCTTAGATGCAAAAAGTTCATTTTGGCAAGTGATGCTTGATCACAAATCTGAATTACTGACTACTTTTAGTACCTCATTTGGCAGATATAGATTCCTCAGGATGCCATTTGGAATAAATTCTGCAAGTGAAATCTTCCGGTGTGCAATGGAGCAAATTTTTTCAAGTTATCCTTGTGCCATAATAGTAGATGATTTATTGGTTGGAGGTAATGGTGAAGCAGAGCATGCCAGAAACCTTAAGAAAGTTCTAGACAAGAGCATGTGAAGTGAACTTGAAGCTCAATCCTCTGAAGTGCAAATTCAGACTACCAGAAGTTACATATGTAGGTCATTTATTTACTAGCACTGACTTAAGATCAGACCCGTCCAAGTAAGCAGCCATTCCTGAGATGCCAGCACCAGATAATATTCAGGCTGTAGAATGTTTTCTTGGTATGGTCAACTATTTAGGCAAGTGTATACCAGATTTCAGTGAGTTAACAGCACCTTTGAGAGAGCTGATGTGCAAAAATGTTAAATAGTCTTAGTTGGAACAGCACCAGAGAGCATTTAAAAACCTTAAGCAGAAAATTGCCACATCACATAAATTAAGATATTATGATGTCAATAAACCAGCAACTCTTTCCTGTGATGCTTCCAAATTTGGTCTTGGCACAGTTATTCTTTGAGAAGGCAGACCAGGAGCTTATGCATCTAGAACTCTTACCTCAAACTGAAATGCAATATGCTGAAATTGAGAAAGAAATGTTGGCAATAATATTTGCATATTCAAAGTTTCGTGATTATATCTGTGGTCATGCTATTCAGAGTGAAACTGATCACCAACCTTTAGTTTCATTCTAAAGAAGCCTATGCATACAGCTTCTGCAAGATTACAAAGAATGATGCTCAAATTACAAAAGTACAACTTCAAAATGGTGTATACAAAAAGCAAACTTCTTTATCTGGCTGATACCTTATCCAGATTGTCCAGAAATACAACAAAAAGCTTCATGCAGAGAAATTTGACTTTGGCGTCATGGAAGTGCATAATTTTTCTACCACGAGACTTGATGAGCTGAGAGATCATACAGAGACTGATCCAATTCTACAAAAGCTCAATCACTACATTAGTGTTGGATGGCCGTCAAAGCAATCTAGTGTACCACTTGAAGCGCAAACCTATTTTCCTTACAGAGATGAAATGTTGATGGAAGATGGCATTATTTTCAAAGGTCCTAAAATTGTTGTTCCTGCTTCCTTACAACATTGAATATATCCAGATTTGCATCGTGGTCACCCAGGTTCCAAATCTACCAAAAGACAATGGTACTCAATTCACTAGTCAGTTGTTTCAAAAAACTGCAAAAGAATGGGACTTTGTGCATGTAACTAGCAGTCCAGAATATCCACAGTCATACAGACTAGCTGAGCATGCAGTACAGAGTGCAAAGCAATTATTTGAGAGGTCAGAGTGTGACAATACCTATGTCTTTTTGAATTTACTCAATCTCAGAAACATACCCCATGGCGATATACTTGGTCCGCCTACTCAAATACTTCTGTCTAGGCAAACTAGAACAACACTGCCTATTAGTTCCAGTTTGTTCAGGCCTAAAGCTACGAACAGCAGGACAACTAGAACCCAATTATTCAGAAAGCGTTCTTTCCAGAAGTCCAGTTATGATAAATCTAGCAGATTTCTTCATCCATTAAAAGAAGGAGAGTCAGTAAGGATACAAAAAGCGATAGGTTTTGACTGGATTGGTCAAGTAACATGTAACTGTACTGAGCCAAGATCCTACTTCATAGAATCTGATTGTGTGGAGTACAAGAGAAATCACAGACATATTCTTCCTGTACCAGAATTGATATCGCAGCATCGATACTGTGATACAGACTATATCTCAGAGCAATCCAGACAATGTTCCTGTTGCAGAACATGTCTTAACTTCTACTTCCACTCCCGATGATGTTCCTGATGTCCCTAAAGTTGAACATTCAGCAGAGACAGTCCCAGTTACTAGACCTGATTCTAATTTCTATGTCACATGATTTGGTCGTATCTCCAGACCTAGTGTGAAATACACAGCAATCTGAACATAATTGTTTATATGTATTTAGTTCTATATAATTGAATGACAAAGAATTATTTGTATTGATTGCATGTCAATTAATGTTGTCAACATTGCATGACTTATTTCTCAAAGAAGGAGGATGTAGAAAGTGTGTGTGTGTGTTTTACCTTTAAGAAAGTTTCATGGACAGCACATGCATATAAATAGCCAGCACATGCTAGCTTCAGTGCCATTTTGTGAGTGCAGCCAGAGAGTAAGCATGTATGAGTATAATAGCTAATTTGTTTATAAGTTTATCTAAGTTAAGGTCATTAACCCTCAATCCTGATGTATTTGTACATAATAAAGCTGCTTGAACAGAACCCACAGAGACTCGTCTATTTTATCCCGAATAGATGAGCTACACTAGCATCTATTATAGGGACAGATGGCTTTCATTTATAGTAATGCATCATAGAAAAATAATGTGGATGTTACTTCTGTGAGACTTAGGCCCCTGCATAATATAGAGGTTTTTGAGGGGGTCACCACTGATGAGCAGTTTTTATTTTTTTGAGACATGGGTGCTGAGAAACTCACTCTTGAGGTGAGTCTTGCCATCCATGCCTCAAAGGGTAATGATCGGAGACCTAATCATACTTCTTTCTAGTTTGTGGAGTTTTATTTTCTCCATGTACATCTAATTAAAGAAAAAACAGCAAATGTTTTGCCAGCCTTCAAAGAAATAAAGCACTTGGTGAAAACTCTCAGTAAGACAGAGTAAAAAATGTCTCATGTTTAGACTCACTTCCATGCCTCTTAACCATCCACAGATTTTTGCCAAATGTCCAGATTTTTGCCTCATATATTTGGTTTGTTCCTCATAAAATCTGTGTTTTTTTGACAAATCACTGAGGACTGAAGTCCCTAAATAATGACATACATTTATGTTTCAGACTTTGTAACCTTCAGAAAATGTAGGCAAACACAAATTCTTTTATTATATAAACTTTCTAAGTTCATAATTCAGGCACACTTTGCCACCACAGACAGCAGGTTGAAACAACTCTGTTTTTATTCTGCCGTTGAAATTTGCTGGTAATACTGGCAGATTTGGCTGCCTAGCATAATCATTGTGCTCTGTTCACTACAAATATTTATGTTTGGCACTATGGGTGAGGCACTGATATGTGCTCAACTGACATGTGTGCTATTGAGTGTGTTTTTCAGTAAGTAACAGAGTATGAATCTACCGCTGCATCTGATTAGTTTTGTTGTTGTT
Source organism: Protopterus annectens (assembly GCF_019279795.1). Taxonomy (NCBI): domain Eukaryota; kingdom Metazoa; phylum Chordata; order Ceratodontiformes; family Protopteridae; genus Protopterus; species Protopterus annectens. The sequence goes on from NC_056730.1 coordinate 452,767,124, forward strand.
GTTGTTCCTCACCCCATCAGTTCACTAGTAACTTGGTAATCCCATTTGTTGTTGCTGTTTTTATTTTTATACTTTGCTCATCTTGAACATTAAGGAACACCCCAGTCATTCTTGGTCTACCTGATAAATTCCTTAATCTGACTCTGATTTGAGCTGCCTGTCAGAGTCAAACCCTCCAACATTCACATACATGGTCCCACTCTTAGTGCCAGAAAAAATGTGATATATTGTTTACAAGGTGGGCAAGTAAGAAATGACGAGATGCATTTTTATTATATCAACCCATGTTTGATTTTTGAATGCAGCCTGCTTTGATATCTTTTTTTTTAAGTGCAGATACATTAAACAATGACTTCCAAATGCATCCCAAGGTTATGGATTAAGCTTCCCATTACAATGCAGTCAGATAATGTCAGCCATTAACGTCCTCTAAAATTAATCAACACACCTTGTTTTGCAGGAATGCAGTAGTAGGTAATGAACATTTAATGAAATGATACCAGGCTACAGCTCAGAAGCCAACAGATTTCTAGGGTGTGGGGAACTTACTCATGTTTGATGTACTGATGCCTGTCCCGTGTCTTTCTGAGAGAAGGTAGTTGGATGCTGTTTGTGACACAATACTCATTTGTTTAGTTCATTTTTTTTATATAGAGAACAGTGTCCTTTTAAAACTGTTATTTGTTAATCAATGGTCATTTGTGTAGTTAGCTGTCATTTTCCACAGTCTTTATTGCACAGTTTGTAACACAGTTTAAATTTTCATATTATTGTTCTACACATCAAATGTGATCTTATTTTCCAACCATTATAAATCATACAAGTGTACAGATACTGTGCCATATTCCACTTTTCCCCATTATTCATGCATACCACATGGCCCTTCCCCATTATTTATCCTTAACTGCCCTAACAAATTCCAAACAATAACTGGTAGTAACAATGCAGCAAGAAACACATCAGTGGTAATACAAAGCACGACTCCATATGGTCTGATGAAGCCACCAGACGAGTGGTGAAAGCGCTTACCCTTTTAAATAAATTTTTTTTGTTTTTATGGTTTCTGGAGTCGTGCTTCACATTACCACTTATGTGTTTCTTGCTGCATTGTTACTTGTTTGTTTGTGCGGTTTCTCGTTTATCCATTGGGTAATTTGTTTTGTGTATAAATAACTGACAGTAACTAGCAAGACCATTGCAAACTTGTTTTTAAAACATATTTCAGCATTGTTTGTAATTTAAAGTATAAATGTCTAAAATGAAAATGTATTCTTATAAATAAACAAATCTTTATAGTATACAGATTGGGATTGTGGGTGGTATTCATAGTCCCAAATTTGCACTTTCATAGCAGTTATTCATGGAGACTGCCACTACACACATATGCAGATAGACTATTCACAGGTTATTCTGGCTGACTGTGTGACTGTAAAAGCTTTTGATAAAAAAAATCCACTTATGTGAAATGCATAAATTTGTTAAAGTTAACCTTTAAGTATGTGCGAAGTACTACATGAAAACACAAGTGCTCATATGATTTCAAAATTATTCAGGCATCATGCATGAATGCGGCTATACACAAACACATTAGAAGTATTTAAAGCAAGCAGTATACAGCATAACTATATAAATTAACTTTTAAAAAATATAAAGGGGTTTCAGATGTTTTTATAGGGATATCCTTATGTAGGCACCATATTTGTTTCTTTAAAAGAGTAGAATGGGGAAGATAGGAAAGATTGAAAAAGGGAAGACATAACAAAGAGAGACTCAAAGACAGAAGACATCAAGGAAGACTGTGCCGAAGGAGGTGGGAGAGGAGGGCTACTATGTTTTTGATGGGGGATAGACTCCCCCTATTTTTTTCAAATTTTTTTTCGTAAGAGGGAAGTTTGGGTAGGAAGTAGGTTAGTGGGTTAGAGGATTAGGGAAGGAGGGAAGTGAAGAAAAGTTTGTCACAAAAGCATGACTAGTCCACAGGATGTCAAATATTTCCACTACCTGATGTTGTTGCATTGATGGACCCTAATATTGAGGGGTTGGGGGCCTGTGGTGGTGCTGTGGTTGGCGTCAACTGGAGCAGTAAGTTTTGTTGCTGCTGAAAAGCATTCTGGACTGGCTGAAGATGTCTGTCCACCACATCCTCACCCAAGTCCAAAAGCTCATGGCCTGCATAGTTTTCGAGGCTCTGCCATGCCAGGGTACATACAGGACCAGTGCTACTGCCCAAACTTGTGAGGACATCTCTGAATGAGCAGATGGTGAACATTCCCTTACCTGGGAGGAACCTGGTTGGGCTGCTCCTAGAAATTATCAGTCTGTGAAGAAATTAACATACATGGGAGAGAAAGGAAAAAAGAAAGACAAATTAATGCATAATTAAAATGAGAAAAAGAGAATGGGAGAGTAAAGAGACAAACAAGAAACTGAGGTATTAAATTGATTCATAATGTCATTTCTTTATTAATAGTGATTTCTTATTTTTATTACATTTTTATTAAGAAAAACATTTTTTGTGAAGTAGTACTGGAAACCTGTGAACAATCAATAGAAGAATATTACATTTGCAATTTACTGATAATGAGGACAGAAGCTGGTGCAACATGAGGAATGCTAACTCATTGGAAATATATTGCTGGTATGGATTATGCTGCAGCTGTTTACTGAAAGAACATTACTTCTGGAATTGTATCTGTGTATGAATTACTTCTGGATTTATATTTACAAAATAAATATAAAAAAATCAGTCATTGTCAAACACATTTCTTTGGGGAATACATTATTTTATTTCAGAATTATGCTTGCATACTTGTGAACATCTTTGGTCAAACTTTGCACCTGTGACTGATTGCAAAGAAATCTCCTCTTCAGCTGCATGTAAAACACATTGATGGCTGCTTACATATAATAGATGTGTCTTCAAATTTTTTTACATACTTACATTTATCAATCAGTAAAGTACATAATTTATTTTTGTACTTACAATGAATTTGTGTTGTTATTTCTGTACACATTTGTTCTGAATCTATATCCCTCATATGGTTACATTTATTAAACAGCAAAGTGCAGAGTTTCATAAATTATTGATACTGTGCATTTATTTGCACAATTGCCTTTAAAGTCATGCATTGCATTTTTGAAAGCGTGTCTTTTTAAATAGTATTCCTATATGTTTCTTCATTTCACTTTATAAATAACTCTTTAATTTTTCCTCAAAAAATTTTATTTAGATTTAACAATTAGATAACAAAGTATAGCAATTAAAATATATATAGAAATTAGTTATTTAAACAAGTAAACAGATAAAAAACAAAACAAAACATAACAAAACCAGCTATATGAAGGTGTCTGCTATCTATCCATCTATCTATCTATCTATCTATCTATCTATCTATCTATCTATCTATCTATCTATCTATCTATCTGTCTATGTGTGTATCTAAAACTCTACATATTCATGAAATAAGGTTGTTGCTAACATATCAGTCACTGTTTATTTAGCAATTCTTTAAGTTTCATCCAGGTGTTGCAAGAAGTAATAATTCTGGTTGTTCTCATCTTGATTATAAAAAGTTCTAAAATGACAAACTTCAGTTGCAATGCTTATTAATTCTTTTAAAGTTGGAGTTAATTTATTTTTCCAATTCTTGGTGATTACTTTGCTTGCAATTGTTAGAATACTCCATAGAAACAGGTAGTTTATTTTCCTTGCACAAGCAGGAATTGGGTGAATTCAATTAATGATTTGGTTAAAATAAATGTATCATTAAATAGAGCCTGTAAAAAAATTAAGATTATTCCAGAATGATTTAATAACTTTACAGTCAAAAGCAAGTGCTGCCAATGTGCTTTAATATTCTTCTTACGTCTCCAACATCCTACTTGTTTTTTTATAACTTAATTCAATTCTGTGTGGAGTAATGAAAGTTTTATGCATGAATTTCCAGGTAAACAATTTCTATTTTAATGAGGAAGTAGTTTGTTTTGGAGATGATAATATATATATTTTATAATATATATTTTTTTATCTTCTTCACTTAAATAATAACTGTTTACGGCTGAGAGTTTTGAGGTGATATGCGCAATATGCATGTATTTGACTTTATGATTATGCAACCTAAATGTTGTTGACTCCATTTTTCTTTTTATGCTTAGGGAAATTTGAAACATATTAGGCATGTTTGCTCATTCCTGAGGTCATCTTGGCTCAGTAATGGTCAGCACAGCATAGCTTGTTCACAGCTACCCAACATATAGCTACATGAATCTGCTGTCATACTCACTCATGTATTACTATGATTCATAGATATAAGCAGAACTCGGCCTGATTTACATATGTAACACCTAAATACGCCAGATTTTATGTGAATAAGTTTAATGCTGCCATATTAAGTTGTGGTCAGTTGAGTTAGGTGGCAAGTGTTTTAGGAAAGTGTGAACTTTATAAAGTATAAATTGTGTTGCTTATTGATACTAATGTTAGGTGTGGTTGATTCATGTTAATAGTAATGACATAAGTATTCTTTATAAATGGGAATTCATAACAGTACTGGAAACGTGGGGAAGTGTGGGGAAGTACTTCTGATGGCAGTCTTAATGTCTGTAATACATTTCTGCATTTATACTTTATACTGTATAGGATATTATTTCATAATTTGAAGTGAGTGAAGTCTGAAGTATCTTTTCTTCAGAGTGTTGTATTCTCATTCTGCTTTACTTCGGTATTTATGAATGCCACTCATAAATGAAACATCATGACAGTATAAATACAGGAAAAGCAGAAGATGAAGGATTGCAGCTCTAGTACCAACAGAAGAAATGTGCTTGCAATACTATTATGCATTTGTGGATGATGCTGTACAGGCAAATACTATGCAATTTTAACTGTGTGAAGTTAGGCTTGCATTATGTGTATGATATGGATATTATACAATATGTCCCACAAGGGAGGTTGGCATAATGGTTCAGGTGCTTATGCTACAGACACAAAGTGTTGGGTTTGGTTCTCATATGAGGTAATTGTCTAGGCTTAAAATGTCCCACAAGGGCAGTTAGCCTAGTACAAATCTATAAACCTATATTATGTTTTTGTACTCAGATCTTTGATTTATTCATTATGAAGGCAGGCATGCTTTCATTCTGTGCTGTTTGGCTGATGAGTGGTTTGAAAGTTTGGATTTCACCAAACTGTATGTATTACAATCTATACATTTGCATTTAACATGATTTCACACATTGCACTGGAATGGAAACTGTATTAAATGCTTTTTCATTATGCAATGTTTCTTCTAGACAAAGTAAAGATAATTTTAGCCATGAAGAGAAATTCATCCTCATGGCAGCCCTTAGGACATGTATAGCAAACACCTTTTTGGAAAAGGCTTGGAACCAAGTGGTTATGGATTTAAATGCTGTTGGTGGAAAGAATCATATCTTTAGGAGACATTGTGTATGACACATTTGTCTGTGATCTACTCTGACTCAGGCTAGACATTTCAGGTAGTTAAAACATGACATGTCATTTGACGGCCATGCTTTTCAATAAACTGATGTCAATGTTTAACTTCAAAGGAAATTTGTCTGTGCAATGTAACCTAGTATTAAAAGTCTTTGCATGTGCATGCCTTTCACTTTAATAAGGGTAATGCTTAAAATTAAAGAAACTAATCTGTAAATAAAGGTGGAGGACATAACATACACATGGTGATGCTTAACACCATTAAGGGCCATTCATTATTAAGCAGTAATGGTAAAGCTGACAATTACACAGAACATAAATAAATAGCACATAATATTAAGAGGACAACACACCCTGGATAAAAGGGATTGCACTGCCATCTATATATATATCTATATCTTATCTGAACATCTATATCTGTTGCCACTAGACCCTCAGCACTGCACAAATGATGATTGATATGTGTAACATAACAAATTAATCTGATGTGCATTACCTTAAAAATAAACAGTAAATAATTTCTAGTACTTCATAGTTAAAACTGAGGAGATAACACTTTTTAGCAGATTTAGTATGTGCGTACTTAAGTACAGTCCCTAAGAAAAAATTCTTCTGCAAAGCAGTTATGATGCCTTATGGCATCACTGAACAGGCATCAGTGTGCAGTCAGGCATAACTTACAAACAATAATATGAGTATCTGTTCTGAAATAAAAAAAAATATTTAAAGATAACAGGGAATGTCTGATGAACAGTGACATTAGTCCATACAGCACACAGCATAGCTGACACATAGCACTGTATCCATCACTTTTACTCTATGTGTTTTTTATAAAAAAGAAAACACTCACCGGAATGTCATGGTCTGTAGTTTTGGACTAGACATCACCTCTATACCTGTGCAGCCATATGCTGTGCATGAGCCTGCCACATATGGATCCTTACTACTGCTGCTGTCTGGCCATCATTAATCATAGTTGGACCTGCACTGAGCATTGCAATGACAGCATGGGTGGGTCACTTCACCACCAGACCCACACATGATCATGTTTTGCAGAATGCAACATGAAGTAAACATCCTGCATACAGTACCGGGGTCATAATGAAAGGCACCTCCATACTTATCTAGTCATCTGAAATGGGCTTTTAACATGCCAAATGCTATCTCAAGTACAATACAAGTTTAGGATGGGGCTGCAATAAAAATGATCTTCCACAACTCCTGTCTTATTTCTCACAGTTTCCTTGAGACATGGCTCCAGTGGATATCCTGCAACACCTGGAAAACAGAAGAAAAAAAGAGAAAGAAGGGGGAGACAAAACAACAAAACAAGTGATTAAATATTAAGCAATACATATTATTGCACTGAGTGGTGTGGTGGGGTGCCGTAGAGCCCTTTTGCCTATGGCACCAGTTGACCTAAGGCCACTCCTGGTACAGATAGTTAACATATTAACAAAAATTCAGTAGAAATTTCACTGTTAAAACAACTATACAAAGCCCACATATCCAAAACCATCTATCGTAACCAAAGAACATTTGTTAAAGATAATCTTCAAAATTAAATAAATACATCATCCATGGGGCCTTATGATATACCCAGTTGTCTAATAAACAGTGGAAGAAACACCCTAGTGAACCTGACAGCTCTTCAGCCTGACCCTAGCCACTGGTTTTGTCCTTGAAGTATGGTACACAATTGTAGCACACAATTCTCCAAGGGTTATACACAATGCTGAAGGATATCACAATGCAGTAATAAAATCACGATGTAGTAATAAAAATCCAACTGTTTATTCATTCAAAATAGGTGAGCGCTTTCATGGGAATGACTCCCACTTCTTCAGACCATTCAATAAAAGAAAGCACAAACAGTCCCTATATATACCACATGTTTCTTAATTGAATCATTCAAATTATTTAAGCTCCCCTCCCATATTTTAAAGTGACAAAGTTTAAACATTATGTATAATTATTTAAAATCAATATATTTGTATCTATATCTTCCTAATAATTCATTTGACTTCATAAAACAGTGAGAAATTACGTAATTTTGTAAAATATATAAAATGTAGGCTCATAAGTTCATAGGTTGGTACTAGGCTATCAGCCCTAGGGCCTATACAAGCCTAGCCATAACAATTCCCTGGCTATTTCTTCCCACACTATTTACTTCCATGGATCTCTGTCTACTAGGGCGACTGACATGATCCCCAGGGTGAATTTCCTTTCTCCCATCCAGTCATCAAGGTTCCTTTTGAAGAGGGCCAAAGAGCCACTCTGCTTGACATGTATCGGCAGTCTATTCCAGAGTCTGGGGAGTCTCTGGGTCAGGAACCTATCCCTTCAGCATGTTTTGTTTATTATGATGACAAGATTTAGATCCCTGGAGCGTGTGGCTCTGAGGGATTGGGATTTCTTTAAGTGTAGCATGTCCAACAGCTCTGGGTTTGACATGGCCTTGTATGTTAAGCAGAGATCGCCTCGGAGTAGATGATATGTGACAGAGTATAGCTGGAGTTTTTTAAGTCGGTCAGCATAGGGCATCTGCTTTAGGCCTGTGATTCTTTTAGCGAGGCATTTCTGCGGCCTTTCCAGTTGTTGCAGATGTCTTGAGAGGTACATACCAAATGGGGTATGGTATTCTATAATGGGTCTAATGAGGGATGAGTACAGTGGGACAATGACCTCCTTTTTTCTGGATGAAAAGCTCTTAATGATGAGGTGTGCCACATAGAAGGATTTCCTGACTGTTGTGGCAATGTGGTTATTGAAGGTGAGACTACTGTCCACCTGTGTCCCTAAGTCTCTTATCACACTTTTGGTGTTTAGTGTACTGCCATCTATGTGATAATTCATGGGTACACGTTTTTTTCCCAAAGGGGATAACTATACATTTCTTGGCATCGAGCTTGAGCCCATGGCTCTGGCACCAAGCATCTGTTTCTGTAATGCCCTTTTGTAGAGTATCCACATCATTTGGGGATTCAATAATGGCTCTCAGTTTGCAGTCATCTGCAAACTTTGTCAGCCAGAGTCCCTTAGTGTTGGCCTGTACTTCAGAGATGTAGATGCCAAACAAGAGAGGTCCCAGGACTGAACCCTGAGGTCCTCCACTTGTCACTTGTCTGGAGCTGGATTTGGAGTCAGCTACTTTTACAGTGTGGGTTCTGTCAGTATGCCAGTTGGCAACCCATCGAGTGATGTAGGGACTAATGCCCAGCTTAGTAAGTTTATCTATGATTCCAGAGTGGGGTATGGTGTCATATCTTATTAATACAACCACAATAAATATCACCAAGAAGAACAAAAACAGCATTAATGAATTTTCAAAACCAACATAAACAACATTAATAAATTCCTTCTATGTTATGGGGGAAGTTATATCACCTAACATTTTTATCATTATATATCATTTATCTATGAATTCCCCTATTTTTCAAAATCGGCTTTAGTGGAACTCTGGCATTGAGTCCAGTGCCTCTATCAGCCTGCAACCAGATAATCCATCTTGCTTCAGATGTCTCAGTTTTATTACTGATATCCCCCCTCTTTCATTTTCCTTAACTATTTCTATCACCATGAAATTAAAGGAATGGATTTCTCCTAGTTCCATAGTGTGTTTTGCTAGAGCATTGATATTGTCTTTATTCCTAATACTCAAAAGATGCTCTCTTATAGGATTTCTGAATTCTCTGTTGGTCTTACCTACGTAATGACTCGAGCAATGGGTGCAAATTGCTAGATATACAATATTCTTTGTATGGCAGTTAGCCTTAACCTTAAACTTGTATTCCTTTCCTGTGGCAGGATGTGTAAACTTATTGGTGGTCTCTATGTATCCACATTGCTTACACTTTTCACAGGGTAGGTACCATATTCTTCCCCCTGTTGTTCTCCTATTCTAGGTCTGTAGCACAACATTCTTTTCAAGTTTTTCTTGTTTCGATATATAAAACTGGGTCCATCCCCCACTATCTCTCTAATTTATGGTTCTGATGTTAGTACTGGACAATATTTCTTTAATACATCCCTCAGGATGTTCATATTACTAACATAGGCAGCGGATATCCTCAATTTGTCCTTAATGGGCTCGTGTATAATCACCTGCTCATCTCCTTTACCTGAGAGATAGGGTTTTCCTTTTTTATGTCTCAGTTCTTGAATTTCTTGTACAGTATTTTTGAACTCTTGTTCCTTATAACCTCTCTTCCTGAACTTCGTATATAAATCACCTATTTCATTCTGAAATGTTTCATTCTCTGCCGTGAGTCTGGACACTCTAAGTGCCTGCCCCTTCACTACATTTTTAAAGATGTGGCTAGGGTGCATACTATCCCTATGTATAAATGTATTTTTGTAACAACTTTTTCTATATAATCTAGTCAACCATGTCCCATTGTGGTCTCTAGCTATCCTTACATCAAGGAAGTCAATGGAGTTTGATGAAAATTTAAGTTCAAATTTTAGGTAGGACGTACTGTTATCTAATTCATTGTGGAAAGTTAATAAATCCTTTTCTGTTGCCTTCCATAATAGGAAGAGATCATCCACAAATCTCTTATGAAAATCTATTTATTGCCATCTTTCACTAACTATATATTGTTGCTCCCAATTTGCCATGATTATGTTCGCGTAACTATTTGGGCTAGATGTTCCCATGGCCACACCCTCTATCTGACGATACACTGCATGATTAAAAAGCATTACATTGCTTCTTAACACTTGTTCCATAAGCAGGCAAAAAAGTTCTATATGTGTGCCTGTGTATGTTCCTTCCTTTGTCAAATATTATCTTAATATCTCAACCCCTATGTCATTTGGTATGGAAGTGAATAATGAATTCGCATCCATTGTAACCATCAATACTGATTCCTCTTTATCATCATTATTTTCAATGTGTGCATATAAATCTGTTAGAAATTGTTTAGTATCACATAAAATCACTTCATTTTTATTGATTAAAGGTCTTAATTGTGTTTCAATGTATACTGATAGGGGTTCAGTCAACCATCCTCTTCCCGAGACTATAGGTCTTAGAGGTGGGTTGGCTGGATCTTTATGAACTTTTGGTGCTCGTTATATTATAGGTATTATTGTAGATGGTGTCAAGAAATATTCATATTGCTCCTTAGATATCCATTTGTCCATAAAGCAATCATATAGTAATCTATTCTGTTTGCATATTATATCATTCAAAGTATCCCTTCCTATAACCTTATAAACTTTCCCATCACTTAATAATTTTCCCATTTCACTATCGTAATATTCCCTGTCCATAATTACAATAGGACCACCCTTGTCAGCACCCTTAATTACTATCGTTTCATCACTCTGTAAGGACAATAATGCCTCATGTTCCCCTTTTTTCAAGTTATTATTTCCATAGTTTTGTTTGTTGACATGCAATTTATCATACAATTCATTCTCACAAAATTTAGCAAATGTTTCCACCATAGTATGATTAGGCGGGACATATGTACTGGGTTTCTTTAAAACATTTTTATCAGTCTCAACATTATTGCCATATAACAGTTTTAATTGAATGTTTCTAACAAACATTCTAATGTCATTTATACTGTCTGTTAACTCCATTTGTTGGCAGGGAATAAACAATAGCCCCTATTCAATAGTTCAATCTCACAGTTCGTCAAGTGCCTGGATGAAATATTCCATACTAGCAAATCTTTGGATGCCATTTGAACCAGTTCCTCTTCACTGACGATTGTCTGGTGACTCGTGGTTGCCCTTTCTCTTGAAACTGCCCCTGCTCTGGGATCTGCCTCTTAACATCTTTGCCTGACTCCGTTGTTAGTTTGATTGGAAACACTGAAAAAATTGGTGTCGTGGTATTTAAATGTTCTTTTTGCACATTTAGAACTGAATTGTGCTGCTCACTGATTGTTTCATAGGCTCTAGTTGTTTTAGACCAACTCGTCTCTCCTCTCAGCTGTTCATCTCCCTTTGGCGATATTAATATGGTTGTTTTTGGTCTCGTGCCCAGTAATTCACTGGCTTTAACCTCCCCCCTTGTCATTGATTGCATTACTTCCTTTACTTCAGCTGCTTGTGCATTTCATAAGGTGGTATTATTAGTGTTCCGTGTATTTTCATACACTCTAGGCCAAACAAAGACATGGCCCTCTTTAAAGTCTTTTCTATCACGCTCAAGCTTCCCAAGTTTCTGTCTCAATAATTTATTTTCAAATAATGAGACAGAATCCACCATAGATGAAAGTTTATCATGCACCATATTACTGGGATAGTCTTTATACAGTTCATTCTGCTGACCAACTATATTGCCCATAACAGTCTGTTCTTCCTTTTCATTAAATTCTAGTAACAAACGTATACAATTGAATCTGAGCTCTAAATTCAATTACTGGCATCTCCGTAAAAATTAAGGTTGTGTTTCACCTTGGTTAGGCATCTTTTTAATTCTTAGCCCTCTGGGAATTACTTTATACTTAAGGCATGCTTCTAAATGATATCGTTCTGTCTGTATTCTTTTTATTTTATACATATTGTCTTCCAATTTATGCACATCTCATGAGAATACTGGATAGTGTACATTACTATATGTTGTACCTGTGTTAGACTCAAATGCTGTACTTCAAAGTAATGGATTCACTTTCCTTTCGGCAAACCCAATTAATTGTTTCTGTGTAATTTAATTTCTCTTAGTATCAGGTTCCTTAATACCTTCCCCGCTGTTGGTGTTCACCTCATCAGCTATGCTATCTCCTTCCATTGCCGCGAGCCTCAGCCACAAAATCAAAAGTCCACACACAAGAATGAAGGCGTGGGCTCAAGTTAAATGACCCAAAAAAAGAAAATAACCTGTAATAGCACACAATTCTCCAAGGGTCATACACTATGCTGAAGGATATCACAATGCAGTAATAAAATCACGATGTAGTAATAAAAATCTAACTGTTTATTCATTCAAAATAGGTGAGCGCTTTCATGGGAATGACTCCCACTTCTTCAGACCATTCAATAAAACAAAGCACAAACAGTCCCTATATATACCACATTTTTCTTAATTGAATCATTCAAATTATTTAAGCTCCCCTCCCATATTTTAAAGTGCCAAAGTTTAAACATCATGTATAATTATTTAAAATCATTATATTTGTATATATACCTTCCTAATAATTAATATGACTTCATAAAACAGTGAGAAATTGCATAATTTTGTAAAATATATAAAATATAGGCTCATAGGTTCATAGGTTGGTACTAGGCTATCGGCAGTAGGGCCTATACAAGCCTAGCCATAAAAATTCCCTAGCTATTTCTTCCCACACTATTTACTTCCATGGATCCCTGTCTACCAGGGTGACCGATGTGATCCCCAGGGTGAATTTCCTTTCTCCCATCCAGTCATCAGGGTTCCTTTTGAAGAGGGCCAAAGAGGTGCTCTGCTTGACATGTATCGGCAATCTATTCCAGAGTCTGGGGAGTCTCTGGGTCAGGAACCTATCCCTCCAGCATGTTTTGTTTATTGTGATGACAAGATTTAGATCCTTGGAGCATGTGGCTCTGAGGGATTGGGATTACTTTAAGTGTAGCATGTCCAACAGCTCTGGGTTTGACATGGCCTTGTATGTTAAGCAGAGGTTGCCTCAGAGTAGACGATATGTGACAGAGTATAGCTGGTGTTTTTTAAGGCAGTCACCATAGGGCATCTGCTTTAGGCCTGTGATTCTTTTAGTGAGGAATTTCTGCGGCCTTTCCAGTTGTTGCAGATGTCTTGAGAGGTACATATCAAATGGGGCATTGCATTCTATAATGGGTCTAATGAGGGATGAGTACAGTGGGACGGTGACCTCCTTTTTTCTGGATGAAAAGCTCTTAGTGATGAGGTGTGCCACATAGAAGGATTTCCTGACTGTTGTGGCGATGTGGTTATTAAAGGTGAGACCACTGTCCACCTGTGTCCCTAAGTCTCTTATCACACTTTTGGTGTTTAGTGTACTGCCATCTATGTGATAATTCATGGGTACAAGTTTTTTTCCCAAAGGGGATAACTATACATTTCTTGGAATTGAGCTTGAGCCCATGGCTCTGGCACCAAGCATCTGTTTCTGTAAGGCCCTTTTGTAGAGTATCCACATCATTTGGGGATTCAATAATGGCTCCCAGTTTGCAGTCATCTGCAAACTTTGTTAGCCAGAGTCCCTTAGTGTTGGCCTGTACTTCAGAGAAATAGATGGCAAACAAGAGAGGTCCCAGGACTGAACCCTGAGGTCCTCCACTTGTCACTTGTCTGGAGCTGGATTTGGAGTCAGCTACTTTTACAGTGTGGGTTCTGTCAGTATGCCAGTTGGCAACCCATCGAGTGATGTAGGGATTAATGCCCAGCTTAGTAAGTTTATCTATGATTCCAGAGTGGGGTATGGTGTCATATCTTATTAATACAACCACAATAAATATCACCAAGAAGAACAAAAACAGCATTAATGAATTTTCAAAACCAACAGAAACAACATTAATACATTTCTTCTATGTTATGGGGGAAGTTATATCACCTAACATTTTTATCATTATATATCATTTATCTATGAATTCCCCTATTTTTCCAAATTGGCTTTAGTGGAACTCTAGCATTGAGCCCAGTGCCTCTATCAGCCTGCAACCGGACAATCCATCTTGCTTCAGATGTCTCAGTTGTATTACTGATATCCCCCCTCTTTCATTTTCCTTAACTATTTCTATCACCATGAAATTAAAGGAATGGATTTCTCCTAGTTCCATAGTGTGTTTTGCTAGAGCATTGATATTATCTTTATTTCTAATACTCAAAAGATGCTCTCTTATACGATTTCTGAATTCTCTGTTGGTCTTACCTACGTAATGACTCGAGCAATGGGTGCAAATTGCTAGATATAACCTTAAACTTGTATTCCTTTCCTGTGGTAGGATGTGTAAACTTTTTGGTGGTCTCTATGTATCCACATTGCTTACACTTTTCACAGGGTAGGGTACCATATTCTTCCCCCTGTTGTTCTCCTATTCTAGGTCTGTAGCACAACATTCTTTTCAAGTTTTTCTTGTTTCGATATATAAAACTGGGTCCATCCCCCACTATCTCTCTAATTTATGGTTCTGATGTTAGTACTGGACAATATTTCTTTAATACATCCCTCAGGATGTTCATATTACTAACATAGGCAGCGGATATCCTCAATTTGTCCTTAATGGGCTCGTGTATAATCACCTGCTCATCTCCTTTACCTGAGAGATAGGGTTTTCCTTTTGTATGTCTCAGTTCTTGAATTTCTTGTACAGTATTTTTGAACTCTTGTTCCTTATAACCTCTCTTCCTGAACTTCGTATATAAATCACCTATTTCATTCTGAAATGTTTCATTCTCTGCCGTGAGTCTGGACACTCTAAGTGCCTGCCCCTTCACTACATTTTTAAAGATGTGGCTAGGGTGCATACTATCCCTATGTTTAAATGTATTTTTGTAACAACTTTTTCTATATAATCTAGTCAACCATGTCCCATTGTGGTCTCTAGCTATCCTTACATCAAGGAAGTCAATGGAGTTTGATGAAAATTTAAGTTCAAATTTTAGGTAGGACGTACTGTTATCTAATTCACTGTGGAAAGTTAATAAATCCTTTTCTGTTGTCTTCCATAATAGGAAGAGATCATCCACAAATCTCTTATAAAAAACTATTTATTGCCATCTTTCACTAACTATATATTGTTGCTCCCAATTTGCCATGATTATGTTCGCGTAACTATTTGGGCTAGATGTTCCCATGGCCACACCCTCTATCTGATGATACACTGCATGATTAAAAAGCATTACATTGCTTCTTAACACTTGTTCCATAAGCAGGCAAATAAGTTCTATATGTGTGCCTGTGTATGTTCCTTCCTTTGTCAAATATTCTCTTAATATCTCAACCCCTATGTCATTTGGTATGGAAGTGAATAATGAATTCACATCCATTGTAACCATCAATACTGATTCCCATTTATAATCATTACTTTCAATATGTGCATATAAATCTGTTAGAAATTGTTTAGTATCACATAAGATCACTTCATTTTTATTAATTAAAGGTCTTAATCGTGTTTCAATGTA
This sequence comes from Protopterus annectens, assembly GCF_019279795.1. Classification (NCBI taxonomy): domain Eukaryota; kingdom Metazoa; phylum Chordata; order Ceratodontiformes; family Protopteridae; genus Protopterus; species Protopterus annectens. Next base: position 452,782,687 of record NC_056730.1, read on the forward strand.
TACTGATAGAGGTTTAGTCAATCATCCTCTTCCCAAGACTATTGGTCTTAGAGGTGGGTTGGCTGGATATTTATGAACTTTTGGTGCTCCAAGTATTATAGGTATTATTGGATATGGTGTCAAGAAATATTCATATTGCTCCTTAGATATCCATTTGTCCATAAAGCAATCATATAGTAATCTATTCTGTTTGCATATTATATCATTCAAAGTATCCATTCCTATAACCTTATAAACTTTCCCATCACTTAATAATTTTCCCATTTCACTATCGTAATATTCCCTGTCATAGGTTCATAGGTTCATAGGTTCATACTAGGCTATCTGCCCAAGGGCATTTATAAGCCTAGCCCATAGTTATGTGGCTTTCGCCACCCCTTTAGTTTGAATAAAAACTATGCCTATCATTTTTCTGTGCCTCTGTCAAGCAGTGACACTGAAGTAATCCCTGGGGTATATCTGCGATCTCCCATCCATTGGTCAAGATTCCTCTTGAACAAGGCCAGCGAGGTGCTCTGCCTCACATGTACCGGGATTTTGTTCCACAGCATAGGGAGTCTCTGTGTGATGAATCTGTCCCTCCAGCACATTCTATTTATAACCGTGTCAAGGTTTAAGTCTCCCGCCCTTGTGGTTCTGAGGGATCTAGATTTTTTGAGGTGAAGCATATTCATCAAATCTGGGTTTGACATGGCCTTATATGTCAGGCACAGGTCACCTCTGAGCAAGCGGTATGAGACTGAATAGAGCTGGAGTTCTTTCAGTCGGGCAGCATAAGACATATTTTTGAGACCCTTTATCCTTTTGGTGAGGAACTTTTGGGGCCTTTCAAGCTGCAGCAGGTGTCTGGTCAGATACTTTCCAAACGGGGCATTGTACTCAATCATAGGTCTAATGAGTGATGAATACAGGGGGACGATGACCTCCCTTGATCTAGATGTGAATCCCTTCATGATCAGGTGGGCGATATAGAAGGTTTTCCTAACTACTTTAGCAACATGAGTGTCAAGCGAAGGCTACTGTCAACTTGGGTCCCCAGATCCCTGATGACTTTTTCTGTGCTCAGTGGATTGCCACCTATATGGTAGCTAGGGGTAACCTTGTTTTTCCCGAAGGGTATGACTATGCATTTTTTGGCGTTTAACTTCAGGCCATGGCTCTGGCACCAGTTATCCGTTTCTGTGAGGCCCTTCTGGAGGATATCTGTGTCAGATGTGTTTTCGACTATAGCGCCCAGTTTGCAGTCATCTGCAAACTTTGTCAGCCATAACCCTCCTGTGTTTGCTTGTACTTCAGAAAAGTAGATGCCGAACAAGAGTGGACCCAGGACTGAGCCCTGTGGGACACCACTTGTGACAGGCTTTGAGTCTGACATGGCTCCAGCAACTCTGACCCTGTGGGTTCTGTCACTTAGCCAGTTTGCAACCCATCTTGTGATGTATGGGTTTACATTCAAGCTGATGAGTTTTTCGATGATACCTGAGTGGGGTATTGTGTGAAGGCCTTTGCCAGGTCGAGGTAGGCTGTATGGACTGCCTTTCCCTCATCAATGGCTTTGGTGACTGTCTCGAAAAAGTCAACCAAGTTTAAGAGGCAGGATCTGCCTTTGACAAAGCCAAACTGGGTTGGATCCAAAGTCTGCAAGTTCCCTATGTCTTTATTTATGAGTTCCATTATGATCCTCTCCATGGCTTTGCAGATAAGGCTTGTCAAGCTAATGGGGCGGTAATTTCCAGGGTCTGTGGAGGCACCGCCCTTATGAAGTGGGACCACAGTCGCCGTGCGCCACTCCTTGGAGTGCGTATCCTGAGGTGAGGCTAAGATTAAACAGCTGTCCTAACTGTGGGTTTAATTCCTCGTTGAGTTAATGAAGCACACAGCCGGGGACACCATCCGGTCCCATGGATGCTGTGTTTTTTGCCTTAGTGAGGGCAGTTCTCACCTGGGCGTTGGAGATGTTTGGGGGCTACAATCCTCTGGAATAGATATCTCTCCTTTTGGGGAGGGCGAGAAGTTTGCACTGAACCTGTCAGCCAGTATGTTAGCAATGTGTGTAGGTTCAGTAATTTTCACATCATTTTGAACTAATTCTGAGCATATCTGGGAGTTTCCTCCTAGGTTTCTAACATAGCTAAAGAAGGCCTTATGATTGTCTTTAGAGTCCTTGGTGATTTTTCTCTCAAAATTTGCCTTGGATGATTTTATGAGAGCTCTTAGTTTTTTACTTATAATGATCAAAGGTGTCTTACCTTTCAAGGATTTTGCTCTATCTTGTAGTAGCTTCCTCCTTTTGTTGTAGAGCTTGTTTATGGCTGGGGTCCACCAGACTGGACGCTTGCCTTTGGTACAGAGAGTCTTAGTTTTGTTTGGGATTGCCTGATCCATGCAGTCCTGTAGGTGCTGGTAGAAGGCATTTGTAAGTGATTCAGCGGTTTGAGTAATGTTTACCACTGGCTCAGGGGCCTTAAAGGAGACCACACTAGTTTTTAGAAGTGTGAAATCGGCTTTTGAGAAGTTTTTCACTGTGGTCTTTTTTGTTTCAGGTGGGGGCGGGATGAGGACCTCCAGCGAGATTAGTTTATGATCTGATCTCACCAGTGAGGGGTATACTTCGGTGTTGAACATTTTGATCCCATGTTCGTGATGATGAGATCAAGTATGTTTTCTCCTCTTGTGGGGATGGTGACCATTTGTTCCATGGCATTTGAGTTTATGAACTCCAGGAATCTTTGGGTTAGAGTGTTCGGGCTTGAGTAGTGTTCCCAGTCTATATTAGGGTAGTTGAAGTCACCTAGTATGATGGTGTTTGGAGATACATTTATCCCCTCCAATGTTTTCAGGAAGGCCATGTGAGGTTCCTGAGTTTGAGAGGGTGGCCTGTAACATGCTACAAATTGCAGAGCAGTCTTGCCTATGGTTAATTGCACCTGGATGGTCTCCGATGCATCGTGCGTTGCCACCAACCTTGAGGTGTGGGTGTCCTTTATGAATATGGACACCCCTCCTTTCTTGGTGTTGTCCGGATTTTGGGGCGGAACGCATGATATGAGGTGAAACCTGTTAGTGCTGGGGTGCTCTCAGGAGCCTTGAACCAGGTTTCTGTCACAGCACAGACATCGATGTTCTCCATATTGAGAAGGGCCTCGAGTGCGTGCATCTTGAGATTGAGACTTCTGGCATTGAGCAGCATTACCCTTAGTTTTTTCCTTTTGGTGTTCTAGGGTGGTAGGTTTAGAGTTTCAGCCATGCCTAAAAAAGTCACTATGGGGTGGCAAGAGCCTTTGCCAATGTCCGGACGCTCAGGGGTGAGAGGTGCAAGCTGTCCCTTAGCAGCAGCGTGGCTTGTCCAGCATGTCATCCCAGGCAGACAGACATTGGATCCCCTTTGAATGACACCAGAATTTAAGCCAATTATTAAAGCTGATCATCTTATCACTGTATTGTGGCATCATTCTAGGTGAAGGTAGGATACTGCTCAAGGTCAGGGTCATACCTGCCTGGGCTACATAATCAGAGAGCTCCTCGATGTCCCTTTTCATGTAGTCCAAGGAGGTACGTCTCAGGTCGTTGACACCAGCGTGGACAATGACTGAGTCGTACTTGTACCTGCTGTTGAGTGACCTGAGTGCTTGCGTTATGTGGTGGATTCTAGCGCCCGACAGGCAGCTTACTGTGACCTTTTCCTTACTCAGTCTGGTGAGCGGGATGTCAGTGTGTCTGACTATGGAATCACCAATGACAATTGTGTCTGGCATTTTGTTTGGCCTTAAGGGCTGTGACTGTTTGACACTCTGACTGTGTGGTCTATGTGTTGCATGTGTTGGATCGTGAGGTGGTAGTTGTTTGGGTGTCTGCTTTGGTGGTCTCTGCTGTTTTGGTAAATTTTTGATCAGAGCCTCCGAGTATGTCTTTGTGTGAGTATGTGTATGATTTGAAGTTGTGATGGTACCATGTGTGACTGGGTATGTATTGTGTGTGGTTACCTTCTCCTCCTGTCTGGTCTTGCCAGTCCTATGTTGAGAGAGCTCAGCCTCCAGTTTGGCCGTATAGTTGCATCTCTCGCATGTATTTGTGTTTTGTGGGAGAAGGAGAGGATTGTTTGTGTACATGAGGCAATTGTAACATTGCCTCAATATTCCCAGGTTCACCAGTTGAGCTGGAGAGGACACTAGCAACTGATCCCTCGACATACTAGAAGTAGTAGATAAAGAGACTTTCAAAGGACTCTGGGGGAAGTGGGTTTTAGGCTGGTGGGGTACTATCTATAATAAGAGTGCTTTATCAAGGTGCAAGTACTGTAGGAGTAAGTGCTAGGCTTTACAGATAGAGAGTAGTCTACTTGGGAATCAAGTAGAGATGAACTTTTCAGTTATAGGATATGCTGGTTAGATCAGCAGTACAGCTCGAGGAAGGTAGTTCTAAGGGAAAATTTGAAGAGTGGAATTTAGATGGCCCAAATAGTTTAACCTTGTTTAACCACCGCTGCTCTTGTGTGCAACAGTGGCAACTCCACGCTAAATCGCGCTAATGCGCGTTTAGCATGTTTTATAGCAGGGGGCTGAAGGGAGCTAGGAATTGGCCCAAAACGACCAATGGACTACTAGTTTCTGGCTGAAACTTCACCAAATCGGACAAAAAGGCCGCTCAGTGCTTCCCACTCCCACTGGTAAGCAAAGAAACTTCCCTCCTTCCTAATAAGGCAATGGATCAGTAACAGGAACTAAAAACAAAGCCCAGGGATTAGCAACTCTGAAACTGGACTACTCTAGTTCAGTAAGGCGGGAAAACAAGAGTTTTTTTTGTTTTATTACAGAGATAAGGAAAAAAAACAGACAGTAAATGCTATAAATGCTGTAAATCGGCTAGCGCACTTTAGTGTGTAGCCTACAGAAACAATTTGCAACAATTAGTAACTTAAAGTGCAATAAACAGTGTAAAATGCAGAAATCACTTAAAGTAGCAGTAAAACAGGCGAAATGCAGTCGCTAGCTTAATAACAGTGGGAAAGCCACAAAAAATAATTATATCTGGTAGAAAGTCACTCCTTTAGCTCTCTGCTGCTTGGATCACTCTGCAGGTCACCACGAGGATCTGTGCTGAGTTGGTACAAGCTGGAAAATGCGTGTTTAGCGTGTTTTATAGCAGGGGGCTGAAAGGAGCTAGGAATTGGCCCAAAACGACCAATGGACTACTAGTTTCTGGCTGAAACTTCACCAATTCGGACAAAAAGGCTGCTCAGTGCTTCCCACTCCCACTGGTAAGCAAAGAAACTTCCCTCCTTCCTAATAAGGCAATGGATCAGTAACAGGAACTAAAAACAAAGCCCAGGGATCAGCAACTCTGAAACTGGACTACTCTAGTTCAGTAAGGTGGGAAAACAAGAGATTTTTTTTTTTTTTTTTTTACAGAGACAAGGAAAAAAACAGACAGTAAATGCTATAAATGCTTTTAAGCGGCTAGCACACTTGAGTGTGTTAGCCTACAGGTAAAATTAAGCAACAAATAACTTTTTAAGAGTGCAAAACAGTTAATCAACACAAAAACAGTTTAAATAGAATGCAGAGCTGTATAATTACAATAGGACCACCCTTGTCAGCACCCTTAATTACTATCATTTCATCACTCTGCAAGGACAATAATGCCTCATGTTCCCCTTTTTTCAAGTTATTATTTCCATAGTTTTGTTTGTTGACATGCAATTTATCATACAATTCATTCTCACATAATTTAGCAAATGTTTCCCCCATAGGATGATTAGGCGGGACATACGTACTGGGTTTCTTTAAAACATTTTTATCATTTTCAACATTATTGCCATATAACAGTTTTAATTGAATGTTTCTAACAAACATTCTAATGTCAATTATACTGTCTGTTACCTCCATTTGTTGGCAGGGAATAAACAATAGCCTCCTATTTAATAGACCAATCTCACAGTTCATCAAGTGCCTAGATGAAATATTCCATACTAACAAACCTTCGGATACTATTTGAACCAGTTTCTCTTCATTGACCGATTATCTGGTGACTCATGGTTGCCCTTTCTCTTGAAACAGCCCCTGCTCTGGGATCTGCCTCTTACATCTTTGCATGACTCCATTGTTAGTCTGATTGGAAACACTGAAAAAAAAGCAGTGCCATGGTATTTAAATGTTCTTTTTGCACATTTAGAACTGAATTGTCCTGCTCACTGATTGTTTCATAGGATCTAGTTGTTTTAGACCGACTCGTCTCTCCTCTCAGCTGTTTGTCTCCTTTTGGCGATATTAATATGGTTGTTTCGGTCTCGCGCCCAGTAACTCATTGGATTTAACCTCCCCTCTTGTCATTGATTGCATTACTCCCTTTACTTCAGCTGCTTGTGCATTTCTTAAGGTGGTATTATTAGTGTTACGTGTATTTTCATACACTCTAGGCCAAACAAAGACATGGCCCTCCTTAAAGTCTTTTCTATCACGCTCCAGCTTCCCCAATTTCTGTCTCAATAATTTCTTTTCAAATAATAAGACAGAATCCACCATAGATGAAAGTTTATCATGCACATCACTGGGATAGTCTTTATACAGTTCATTCTGCTGACCAACTATATTGCCCATAACAGTCTGTTCTTCCTTTTCATTAAATTCTAGTAACAAATGTATATAATTGAAACTGAGCTCTAAATTCAATTCCTGCCATCTCCATAAAAGTTCAGGTTTGTTTTTCACCTTGGTTAGGCATCTTTATAATTCTTAGCCCTCTGGGAATTACTTTATACTTAAGGCATGCTTCTAAATGATATCGTTCTGTCTGTATTCTTTTTATTTTATACATATTGTCTTCTAATTTATGCACATCTCGTAAGAACACTGGATAGTCTACATTACTATATCTTGTACCTGTGTTTGACTCAAATGTTGTACTTCAAAGTAATGGATTCACTTTCCTTTGGGCAAACCCAATGAATTCTTTCTGTGCAATTTCAGTTCTCTTAGTATCAGGTTCCTTAATACCTTCCCCGCTGTTGGTGTTCACCTCATCAGCTACGATATCTCCTTCCATTGCTGCGAGCAATATGAGTATCTGTTCTAAAATAAAAAAAATATTTAAAGATAACAGGGAATGTCTGATGAACAGTGACATTAGACCATGCAGCACACAGCATAGCTGACACATTGCACTATATGCATCAGTTATACTCTATGTGTTTTTTATAAAAAAGAAAACACTCACCGGAATGTCATGGTCTGTAGTTTTGGACTAGACATCACCTCTATACCTGTGCACCCATATGCTGTGCATGAGCCTGTCACATATGGACCCTTACTACTGCTGCTGTCTGGCCATCATTAATCATAGTTGGACCTGCACTGAGCATTGCAATGACAGCATGGGTGGGTCACTTCGCCACCATACCCACACATGATCATGTTTTGCAGAATGCAACATGAAGTAAACATCCTGCATACAGTACCGGGGTCATAATGAAAGGCACCCCCATACTTATCTAGTCATCTGAAATGGGCTTTTAACATGCCAAATGCTATCTCAAGTACAATACAAGTTTAGGATGGGGCTGCAATAAAAATTATCTTCCACAACTCCTGTCTTATTTCTCACAGTTTCCATGAGACATGGCTCCAGTGGATATCATGCAACACCAGGAAAACAGAAGAAAAAAAGAGAAAGTAGGGGGAGACAAAACAACAAAAAAGTGATTAAGTATTAAGCAATACATGTTATTATTGCACTGAGTGGTGTGGTGGGGGCGCCATAGAGCCCTTTTGCCTAGGGCACCAGTTGACCTAAGGCCACTCCTGGCACAGATAGCTAACATATTAACAAAAATTCAGTAGAAATTTCACTATTAAAACAACTATATAAAGCCCACATATCCAAAACCATCTATCGTAACCAAAGAACATTTGTTAAAGGTAATCTTCAAAATTAAATAAATACATCATCCATGGGGCCTTATGATATACCCAGTTGCCTAATCAACAGTGGAAGAGACACCCTAGTGAACCTGACAGCTCTTCAGCCTGACCCTGGCCACTGGTTTTGTCCTTGATGTATGGTACACAGTTGTCATGATGCCACTTCACAAAGGTGGACTCACCATTGACCCTGAAAAATTACTGCTCCATTAATCTGACTTGTCTCATCTGCAAAGCCATGGAATGTATGATAACCAAACTAATTAACTACAAATATTAGTTCTTGAATATGAGTTAACTATTATAGCAAAAATTCTATGAGGCTTGACTAACAGCAGTTTAGCTTGTTAAATGTAGATCCTGTCTAATAAATCTGGCCAACTTCTTTGAGAGAATAACTCAAGTCCTGGACAGAGGACATGCTGTTCCCACACCTTACCTCTATCTGGCTAAGGCTTTTGACACCATACCACAACTAACACAATATGCAAGCTGATCCATATTTAGTTAGGTAGACAGCAAATTAGTAGAAGGCTGAAACCCTCATACTGAGAGGGACAGGTGTGTCCTCAAGAGACATGAAGGTGGCCAGGGTGCTTCTCTGGGATCTGCCCTGGGATTCCTACTCTTAAGCATATATATTCCAGATTTACAAATTACAGATGAGGATCTCTGACTAACCATGTTTGCAGATGACTGTAAACTTGGTGTTGTCCTCAAGTCTCCTTCTGATTTACAGACCATCCATCTGGAACTCCCACATATCAACCAATTCTGATCAAGAATGGGTTAAAACTACATGCTAAAAAGTGCAATATTATCAAATTTGGTAAGCAATTCCTTCATCCATCTTGTAGACAACACCCCACTTTAAAAAATGAAAGTGTGGTGAGAGACCTTGGAACATGGGTGGATAATTCCTTTGCCTTTGATCATCATGTTGTAACAGTAATTTGAATATCTTTTTTATCTGGTTCAACTGATTGTAAAATGTATTTCATCTAGATCTAAGGAAGCTCTTATCCCTCTGTATTCTGCATTGATCTGATTTATTGTCAAATATAATACCCCTTAAGGATGCCCCTTATCAGGCACATCAATCAATCAGAAAGACCCCAGAGGTCCCATTAGAGATCTATTAGTCCAAGACCTGTTATATCTCCAAAAATTAAAGGGACAAAACTTGATTCAGCAAGTAAACAAAGCATTATGGAGGGACAGATTTGTCATGTAATGCTTAATTCTTTTTTGGAACAAACTTCTACTCCAGATTCAATAATGAGGCACACTGTTCCATCAAAAAGGAATTTTACAACTGGATATGTATCTAAAACTTCACCCCTGGTATCACTGGCCTGTCGGTCCTTGAAAAAGGTGGTAAGGACTATGGGTGGGTACTGGTAAGGTGTAAATGACCAATAGGTCCAATTGCTTTATATATATTCTATTATTCTGGGCCTAAGAACACAACATGCTTTGATAATCGTTTTAATGCAGTCCCTTCTCCTGACCCAATGCCAGACATTGCAACAGTTATGCTATGTATTTGTCTTTGCATACTTATCCATTCATACCATAAACCTCGGTCTTTAAAAATATATGTATTTTACTATGGATTGTTTAGCAGCAGACAAGCAGTGTAGTTTTAGGGCAAAAATATGTGCTGTTATAAGGATAAGACAATTAAGAAACAAGCAACAGGACCCTTAAGCTGTTATTAAGAGAAGCTATGAACATTTGGACTGACAGTTTAAGGCATTAAAGAAGAGGGGTGCAGAGACAAAGCTTGCTGCAAGAAGGTATAGAGTTTGCTCCCCCACCCAAATAAAAGACATTGAACACATTGTTAGTGCTCAGCATGATGTTCATTAATATGTCTTTTATGGAACTGTTCAGGAGCACAGGTGACATATGAAAGTAAATGGGAATCACTGCATTGTAGCGTGAACAAAACTTATCAAATGTCAGACCTGCATAGCTCCTGCTCTATAGAACTAGATCAGTTCTCATAATATTGACAGTATTAAAACTATTTTCTTATGTGCTCAGAACATCTAGATATATTCAGTGCAAATTTAAACAATGTATGTTAACTGTCTATGGGATTAAAGTAAAAATCTTATCAACAGGTAAGTTACTCATAGTCAGTGTTGTGAATTATGTACTTGAATTGTATACTTTTTTTTTTGCTCAGCAGTGTACAGCACATTTCTGTAGCACTCACCAACCCTTCACATGTGCTTGCCCTTCTACCTTTGAGTGTCTGTGATTTTCCTATCTCTTGTAATTTCTCTGAGGCTTCACTGCCCATGTTAACAGATAGTTGTATGAATTTCCAGGTTGTGATTGTGCTGGATTTAATGGATTATAGCCCCTATTTTTGAGAGCGTACAACATTTATTTATTTTTATTTTACATTTGTTAATCGGGGGTGTCTAACTGAGCTGAAAAGGCCCTTTTTCAGCAGAGGCCCAGGGAGAAAAGCTCCAGACAGAAAAATTACAGATACATTTAGTTAATATAGACATGATCAGTAAAAACAAATTACAAAAGACATGTTTTTACAGTGGTATGCAGCACATCAACAGTTACAGTGGAGAGAACAAACAAAAAAATATTAATTTCAAAATAAAGGCAATTCATAGATGTGTGGTGTACAGCTGAAATTTGGAACATAGCCAGAATACATACATAGTACACAGGTACAGTACATACATTGTAGATTAGCCAGTGTTTGTGAGTTAGATTGAAAACTATTATCAAGTACTCAAGATTTAGTATGTATACCTTATCTGCTTTCACTAGCCTGGGGAGCAATCATGGCACTGCCAACTTTGCTTGAGATGTTGCCTGATGAGGTCTTTAAAGGAGGCTTTGGATGATGTGTTTTGAATGCTAGTGGGGACAGAGTTCCATTTTTTAGCCACTGAACTACTATATAGTGCATCTCCAAAGCTATTGTAGCTGTTGTTGACTTCTAGTAGTAGTTTGCTTGATGATCTAAGAGGCCATTTGGCTGAGTGATGTTGAACTAGGTTTTTGAGAGCAGGACACTTATTGGGCAGGTAATAGATCAAATGACAGAGGCAGAGCTGATTGTAGCTTAGGAGGTTGGGCAGTTCAAGCCAGTGGAGCTGTCTCAAAGCAGTACAGTGATGAGTTCTATATGAGCAATATGCAGCAAAGTGGGCAATTCCATTATAACAGGCTTCCATTTTGCTTAGTTCAGTTTTGTTGAGATTAGTCAGTATGGGAGATGCATAGAATAGGGTGGATAGAAGTTGAGAGCGAGCAATGGCTGATCTTGTATTGTTGGTAAGAAATGGTTTGATATGGTAGAGTGATCCCAGTTTGGCTTGTACTTTTTTAATAGTTAAGTTGAGATGACTATCAAATTTTAGGTGGGAGTTTATGGTTACTCCCAATAGCTTAACCTGTGCCACTGGAGCGATTGGAGTAGCATTTGTGGAGTAGATAGCGAATTGACTGTTATCAGTGTTTTTGTTAGAACTGATTATAATCATAAGCTGAGATTTCTTTGGATTGAGGATAAGTTGGGCTTTGGTAAGGTAGTTTTCAATGTCAGTGAATGCTAGTTGAGTTGTTTGCAGGAGGGTGGGAATGTTTTGTGCAGCACAGATTAAGGTAGTATCATCTGCATACTGAATGATAGATGCATGCTGTGTAGAGGTATGGAGGTCATTTGTGAAGATTGTGAATAATAGTGGTCCTAAGATAGAACCCTGTGGGACTCCTATAGTTATGGGCAGCTGAGGAGAGAGAGAATTTTCCCATTTCACAGCTTGGTACCTGTCAGTTAAGCAGCTTTGGAACCAGGTAAGAGTGGAATTTGATAGGTTATATTGTTTTAGTTTGTTTAGCAGGATTTGGTGTGAGACTGTGTCAAATGCTTTGGACATATCCAAAAAAAGAGTTGACACCTGCAGGCTTTCGTTTTTGAGACGGTTTACTGTGTCTGTGAAGCAGAGGAGGGCTGTAGTGGTACTATGGGCAGGTCTGAAACCATGCTGAGTAGGTGACAGGATTTTGCTGTCTAGGATATATTTTAGCACCTGGATATGGATGCATTTTTCTAGGAGTTTGGCCAGAGGGGAGAGTAAAGCAATGGGTCTGTAGTTATTAAGTACAGTAGAAGTCCTGCCTTTATTTATGGGTGTAACATAGGGTATTTTCCAGAGTTTGGGCACATAGTTTTCAACAATTGATCTGTTTATGAGAGTGGAGATTGGGATAGCAATAGCATCTGCTGTGAGTTTTAAGAAATAGCTGGGGAGTAGGTCGGCTGCTGTTGATAAGGTTTTTAGTTTGGAGAGCATGCTTTTGATTGAAGAGGTGGAAACAGTTTTGAGGGTAAAGCTTGTATTACTGTTATTTGTGTTCGGGGGGTAGTGAGGAAGGAACTGTCCTGTGATACTAAAGATAGAATTGAGTTCACAAAGTGGGAGTTGAATTGTGTTTTGATGGGAACTTTAGTGTCAGGGGTGGTTGGTTTGAGGGTAGCCTTTTGGGTGGGTTTTAGTAGCTGGTTTACATTTTTCCAGAATTTTTGGGGGTTGTGTTGGTATTTAGTTTGTAATGTCATTTAGTAGGATTTTTTGTCCAGTCTAATGCATTTTTTTGCACAGTTGTGCAGTTCTTGGTACTTAGGCTTTGTGTTTCTTTGTTTTTTTGATAGTAAAGCCAGGCAGTGTCTCTGGACTTGAGGATTTGTTTAGTTTCTTTACTGAGTCAGGGGTTTGTAGAGGTTTTAACCTTGATTTTGCGCAATGGAGCGATAGTGTCTAGGTGTTGTAGAAATGTTTTGTTGAAATATGCTACAGCCTAGTCAAGTGGGAGGGTTTTTAGGGGGTCCTGTCACAGTTACACAGTAAAGTATTGAGGACCTCAGGAGAGAATTTTTTTTGTGTTTCTAGTGGATATATAGTTAGTGGTTTTGCATATGCTTGTTCGACTATGTATAAGGTATATTATGTTGTGGTTACTTAAGGTGTCTGGGAGACTGCCTGTGTGGGGGTACAATGTGGGATTGTTAGTTAGGACCCAGTCAAAGATGGATTCCCGTTTAGATTTTTTATCACATCTAGATGGAATTTGGACTAGCTGCTACTAGCCATGGAGATTTATTAGATTGCTTGGTGGTTCTGATATGCAAGTGAACCAATCTAGGTTGAAATCCCCCAGAATAAGGGTTTCTTGTGAGTATGTGGAAGAACACTAGGATAAGAAGTCTTCAAGGGTAGCAGGTGTATTACCAGGTTCATAGTTTCATAAGTTTGTACTAGGCTATTGGCCCTAGGGCCTATACAAGCCTAGCCATAACAATTCCCTAGCTATTTCTTCCCACACTATTTACTTCTTGGACCCCTGTCTAGCAGGGCGACTGACATGATCCCCAGGGTGAATTTCCTTTCTCCCATCCAGTCGTGAAGGTTCCTTTTGAAGAGGGCCAAAGAGGCGCTCTGCTTGACACGTATGGGCAGTCTATTCCAGAGTCTGGGGAGTCTCTGGGTCAAGAACCTATCCTTCCAGCATGTTTTGTTTATTGTAATGACAAGGTTTAGATTCCTGGAGCATGTGCCTCTGAGGGATTGGGAGGAATATAGATCCCACTTTTGGTGATGACCTTTTTAGGGTGAAGTTGAAGTTGTGAGATAAGTATGTCCCAATTATTGGGGGAGGGGTAGGCATTTGGTAATTGATGTACAGTTAAGTTGGACTTGTACAGTAAGGCAGTTCTGCCCCCTTTTTATTGAAGTGGTCTGTCTTGTCTAATGATATTGTAGCCGGTAGGGAGAACTTCTGAGTTAGCTATGTTTTTATTTAGCCAGGTTTCTGTTAAAGCAACTATGTCTGGGGAGTAGTGTGCTATTGTGGCCTGGAGTTCAGGTATTTTATTTTTGATACTTCTAATATTAATATTTAGCATTAAAAGATGGTTGGTTTTGTTGCTGTTGTTAATTTGCCCAGGGGGTGAAGATAGTTGGGGTGTTATGTTCTGACATTTGTGTTGGAGTAGTTTGTGTTGGATAGGATGAATTTGGGTATGGGTTGGGGTGGATATCCCCACTTATGGTGAGCCTGGTGTTAGAATGGTGATACAGATGTTGGAGTTTGGTGGTGAGTGCGAGAAAGTATTATTTTTTTTGGAGTAGTAATGAGAGCATATGTGTTTAGTTCTGAATTGGTCCTTTATGCAGTTCTTGAACAATTGTGGGCAGATATTATTATAATGTGCAGTGTCTGTATATGAGAGTGCATAATGTAGTGTTGTGCTACTAAGTTTAGGGATATTGCTAGAGTGATAACTTGTGGTGTTATAAAGAATTATGAGAAGACAGACTAGACTTAGTTATGTGATAGTCATGGCTATAAAGTTTAAGTTGGTTCTAGGTGTGAGTCTGGATAGGAATTATAGGGAAGCACTATATGTGGATGGGTAAGCAGTATGGGTGATGTAAATAATGTCTAGTGGGAATGAGAGTGGCTGGGAGTATTTTGTGGTGGAGCAAGATGGTGTGGTATATTCTGACTTGAGGAGCTGTGATTGGTGGAGGTGATGTGAGGCTGAGCTATGGGTGTGGCTGTTTTTACTATAAATGTAGAGGTAGTTGGGGTGGGAAGGAATAGGGGGCAGGGCAGGGGAGTGGAGATAGCCCGAGCTTTAGCGAGAGCGAATGGAGTGGAGCAGAGCCCACCAAGACAAGAATAAAATGTAAGTATTACTTTACAAATCTGAACACTTTAAACAAATTCCTGAGGTCTAATGGCTTACCAGCAAGCAGAATGCAATTGCTGAAGAGCACTTGTGTCCTGGTGGGAGACTAGAAATTTAAAGATGGCTGCATGCTCAGCAGGATTCTAATATAGACTTAGTATTGGGGGAGGGCGATAGCACAGGGGGTGTAAATCAGGTGGAATGCAAAGAAACCAGTGAAACCAGAGAGACAATCAGTGGAAATCTATCAGTGAAGGCCTCAGAGGGGGTAAGTAATAATTCAAACTACCTGTAAAGTGAAGGAGAGAAGAGACAGCAAAGTTTATTAAGGTTGGGAGTGTGTCTTCACATTGACTTGCTTATTTATTATATTTATATTATTAGATATATTTATATTTATTATATATAACATATTTATTTCTTTCACAGAAAAATACATTATCAACCAAGATCTTTTAATGGGCATACTACTTAACATTTGGAAAAATTCCACCATCATAACCTTCCTTAAAAAAACAGCTCTGGCCTTCTTTGTGAGCCTGATTTCTATAGGCTAATCTTTCTTCTCTGTCTATTGGAAAAAAATAGAGAAAGTTGTCACCATGGAGGTAAAGGATTGTATGCTTATACCCTTGTACCAAGTCAACAACAGAAGTATCACCAACACTAGTAGTGTATACCTTAGTATGGAGGCAGGCCATCTTACTGTAGCTGCCTCTAGAGATCTCTCAAAGGCCTTTAACTCAGTTGACCTTACTTTCCTAATCAAACAGTTTTCAGTTTCCAGACTGATTACAGTTGATGTTGAATGGTTTTATGATTACTTCCACTACAGGTATTTTTTGGAGCCTATTGAGTAAGAACATTCATCTTTTGACCTAAGAAGATTAGGACTTTGTCAACACTCTGCACTTGGACTATTGCTTTTAACTCTTTAAGAAATTCTTACATCATCTTTCTTGGCATGAGCAATGTCTGGTTATACTTCGATTAAATGGTTATCTGGTCATAAACAAAGTTTCCTTCTCTTAACACCAACAGCTTGGTAGGTCCCTTGAGTAGTTGTGCTTGAAACTAATTTAGGAAAAGCCCAGAGCTGTATCTAAGTTGGCAGCCTGTGAAATGTCGCTGTTTGGCAGCCCTTACTACCGTTCATTAGAAACAATGAATGTCATGCAAACAGCAGCAATCACAAACAGACCACTTAAATGCTTTACCACTGCAGCGTCACTGAAGCTATTCATTCAGGAACAGATTGGGAAATGATCCATACCTAGACTAAAGCTAATCGTACCTCCTGACAGCTTGCACCCAGGGCAGCTGTGTTTCAAATGCTATCCTTGTTATTCCTCTGGCTTTATTTCTTTATTACTCAGAAGTGACTGAACATGTGCAAGGAGCCCTCATAGTAGTAATCTTGAGAATATCTATACTTACAAGTACCTGGGTGTCTGATTGAGCACATCCCTAACATTCACCTTTGACCCTAAAAAAAATTGAGAATAGCATCTCTGCCATGTTGGTCACATGCCAGCCTGATAGGAATTTACTTACTAAGCAGGCCAAATGCACTGTTGTGAAAGGAGTTCTATTCCATATGTTTGAGTATGCCCTTCTTATCATTAGTGCTACATCTGTTCACAATCAGGAAGGACTACAAAACATTTCTCACTGATAGCTCCACATCATTCTGTTAATCACACTGCATATTCATTCTGCATTAGAGGCCCAGCATCACACTCATAACACCTTTTCTCAGCTTGAATGTTTCCTTCATCATGAAGTACAATGCTGCTTTGTAGATGCTGTGACTTCAAGTGTCAATATGCCCTACATGCTTATGCAGTTCCTTCTCTGCAGAATCCCACAAGGGTGTCCTTTATAGCAATGTCTGCAATGCAAGAATGGTATTCATTATATTTGTCATTATTGCCTACTACTGCTGTTGGTTTATCTGATTTCCTTATATTTTTTGTAACCAGGTTGTGACTTGAAAAGAGCTGTTTGGGTACAGATCACCTGCCTTTAAAAAATCTTGCTGACTAGTTTATTTAATTAGTCCCTTTGTATAACTGCTGCATGGTATCCAATGTACTCTACCACTAAATACTAAATATATATTTTTAATATCACACAGTTACTCTGATTAACCATACCATGTCATCTGCTGCTTACAAAGATTCATCTTAATCTAATAATGGTTGCCCACAAACAGAGAAACTATAATTTCATATGACAATATATAGTTTTAACTTCATATAACAGGATAAACTTAGATAAGTTTTATCATCTTTTGCTCTAAAGGACAAAAAAAATTCTTTTATGATATTGAATAATAAGATTTGTTGTGGTGTTATTTTGTATTCGCAAAAAAAAAATAGACCTGGCTTCATCTTCCTGGCTTTTTGCACCTGTCTATATCCCCCTACCCTCACTCAAAGTTTACCATTATTATATTAATGTTTCAGTTCTTTGCACTTTATGTCAATGATGCTTTACCACTAAAATTTGTAAATATATGACTATCTAGCTTCATTGTTTAAATTTATTTTTGAGAAGGATCACATGACCAAAAACGCGTTCACTTAATTTTCTGATATATTCTAGTCTCATTCATATCTGCTTCTTACAATTCACAGATTGTAGCTACTGCCCTCTTCACTTTATCTTTATTAGCTATGTGATGTGATAATTTCAGTCACTCCCAAAGGGCAAAGTGAACAACTTTCACACCTTAAAACAGTCTGGGGAAGAAGAGTCTAGAATTTTTCCATGACAGATGGATAAAGTTCTGTGGTGATGATTAATAAAGTAGACCTTCTGACTACATAACCTTTACAATTATGGAAAGGAATAAGGGGATATAGACAGAATACAGGTTCAGTTTGTAGCACCCAAAAGCAAGGTTGCAATCAATTCACAAATGACCATAGCAGGCAGTGCTATGACATCATAGCAGAAGTACTGACAATAGTGTTTTAGTCTTTGGATTTATCTGTCTGCAGACTATAGATTAAAACTGAACTTCCGTGTCTTAACGGAGAGATTTATTTTTATTTTTTTAATAAAAGCAAATTGAAGTGATGTTACAGCACAGAACAAAGTACTAGTTTGTCACACTGAGATCTTGGTTTAGATGAAGCATCTGTATAACGTAATACTTAAAAAGGGGAAGCAATACAAGGTGAATCATGTAACACAAGGAGGCATTTATGTCCAAGTACAAGAAAAAAAATCTCAGAACATGAGAAATTACAGAACGTAAAGCTATGCATGCCTTTAAAAAATCCTACAGGAAAGTGGTGTATTGAAAGGGGGGAATAATCCCCTTGAGGGTACCTACGTATTATCGCAACCATATTTCGCGGTTGCAAAGAGCGCATACCTGCAGACAGACGACTGCCTGAAACACTTCAGCCAGCTGATAATAGTCCTTACTAGTGTCCAAAAAGTTTAAATGACTTTCTAAAATGGCAGACCTTACAAATTGGCACAAAGTACTCACCTTAGTTTCACCTGTTGATGTCTTGATAGTAAGGGATATGTAATGGACATTTTCTTCCTTTGCACAAATCTGCATTGAGAATCAAGGATTTACACTTCTTTTGGCATCGTATCATATTGCAAAGTATGCCATTTCTGAAAATAATGTAAACTTCTTGGGCCATTTCTAAGGATTATCATCAGCATTTGCAAGTGTTTCAGGCACTCATTTTCCTGCAGGGATGCAGTTTTCAGTTGTGAAAATGAAACAACACTGCGGAGCGGGGACCGTCTATGACAACACCGGGAAAGGTATTCCTCTGTTCAAGGAACAGCATAGTAAGTATTTGGAAAGTACAACAACAATTTTTGCAGTAGTAAGTATCACAGAAAGGGTTACAAGGAGTTTCATTTCCAGATCCTCCTTCCAACATGAAGGAAGGAGGATTGCAGTTCCCCTGCTGTACTGGTCAGTTTAGTACAGCACATGGTTGGATGCTGTTATTCTTTGTAAAAAAAAGCGATGTATGACAAAAGGTGCCCCACTCACACTCATTTGCAACAGGGCCACTTTCCTTTCTTCTTTGTGGTCCACTTGCACAAGAAAACCGAAACAAAGGTAATTCGGAGTTTACACAGCCCGTTACACTTACACATACAGCCCTGTCTTGTAAACATAATGAGTTACACAATGGAACAAATGTGGTTGCGATAATATGTAAGTACTCACTTGAGTTATGCAAGGAACCTAGTTTTGAACAAACAAATACACTATGTTTCTGTGTTTACAGACTTCAGAACTAGACATTGTTAGATTCCCACTGCAGACAGTAGGGAAAATCATAAATATTCTGTATGTGCTTCACAACTTCATTCAAGTATGCGGTGTTGATGCAATACACTGCTAACTCTCACCACTCTCACCCCCTAAGGAAGAGAATGTGAGATAGTCTCTCAGTTGATTAAGGCCTAAGAATTGATAAACCACAAAAACCCTGGAAATTAGTCATCTTTAGGTTTTAAAAATTAACTGTAAAAAGGCTAGCAGAAGCTTGGTTGTTACCACAAATCAGAATAATTCACATAAACATAAAAAAGTTGGGTTCTAGAGGCCGTGTAAGATGCCCGTGGCTTAGAGTGCTGGTATTTAATCTAAATAAAATGAGAAAATTTATTTTTTCTTATGTCTAGTATGAGACATATGAAAGATGCTTGTAATGTATTCTGGGGGAGAAAGAGAATCTGTAACACATAATTTACATCAGTAAAACAAGCCCCACTGTAAGCCTGTTTCCTACCTTTCCTGTAACTAGTGTTCCAGATACAAATTTGCTGTATCCAGGACTGTATGTAAGCTTCTGAGCCCCCCAAGTCTTTCTGTGTTGGAGGGAAGCCTTCTAGCTTATCAGTGGGAGTGGTAAGCACTAGGTAACCTGTCTACCACATAAGGAGTAGTTCTGGCCTAGAAATTGAAGTTATTGGCCGTTTGGGCAACTTCTTCCATCTCTCTCAACTTTCTGATTTGAAAGCCTGTATTTGCACTTATTTCTGTCCTGTAACTCATCTAGTGCAGCTACAGATTCTTAGTTTTAGCACTTGAATTTGCTTATTCGTGCTCAGCACTTGTTCAGAACTTGTAAGCACTAAATAAGCTACTAATTACTATAGCACAAAACCTTCCTCATTACCTAGAGGAAAACAGTTTTTGTACTTACTTTTCTCACTTGCTTAGAGAAAAACAGCTCTTGTACTCAGTTTCCTCACTTATCTAGAGGAAAATAGGTTTTTATTCAGGCATGTCCAAGGGTCAGCTCCCAGTGTTCTCTCCTGTCTATCCGATGAATCTGGGCATCTTGAGGCAATGTAGAATTTGCCTCATGTACACAGACAACCCTCTCCTCCTACCACCCAACACTACAACCTGTGAGAGATGCACTTATATAGCCAAACTGGAGGTAAAGCTCTCTCTAACCAAGACTGAACATGACAGTCATGAGGAGAAGGTAAATATTTGCACCACACCACACTCATCACATAGTCTCACTAAATCTACACCACCAAAATCCACACATAGTAACACAAAAACATTCATGGAGGCTCTCAATAGTAATCTGTCTAAGCAACAGAGACATCCAAAGCAGAAAAGCAAGCAACCTCCATCCCTCAACATAAGCCAAATGACACATAGCTCACAGACTTAGTGTGCCATTCAACCACAGCCAATAAGGCAAAACAACGTACCCAACACACTAGTCATAGGTGACTCTATAGTCAGACACACTGATGTCCCGCTCACCAGACTAAACAAGGAGAAGATTACTGTCAGCTCCCTGTTGGGTGCCAGGATCCGCCACATAACCCACGCACTCAGGTCACTCCACAACAAGTACAAATATGACTCTGTCATTGTCCATGTTGGTGTGAATGATCTGAGATGTACCTCCCTGGACTACATGAAAAGAGACATGGAAGAGCTCTCCGATCTTGTAGCCCAGGCAAGTATGACCGTAGCCCTGAGTAGCATTCTTCCATTACCCAGAATGATACTGCAGTACAAGGACAAAATGATTGACTTCAACAATTGGCTAAGCTTCTGGTGTCATATTAAGGGGATCCAGTATCTGTCTGCTTAGGATGACATGGTCGACAGACCATGATGCTTTGCCACAGATGGCCTGCACCTGTTGCCCCTGGGATTCCAGATACTGGCTAAGGCTCTTGCTGCCCCTATAGTGCCTTTTTTAGGCAAGGTTCAAATAACAAATTCACCACCACAACAGAAACAGGCAAGCAAAAACTGAGGGTAATGCTACTCAATGCTAGAAGTCTAAATCTCAAAATGCACTCACTCAAGGCACTCCTTAAAATGGAGAACATTAATACCTGTGCAGTGACTGAGACCTGGTTCAAGGCTCCAGAGAGGTCCCCAGTGCTACTAGCTATAACTCATACCACACTTTTCGGCCATGTAACCTGGACCGAAACACCAAAGGCGGAGGTGTGTCCATATTCATTAAGGATATCCACACCTCCAGGCTAGTTGCTCAGCATAATGCATCTGAGGTTATCCAAGTGCAATTAACTCTGGACAAAACTGCAATCCAAATTGTAGCTTGCTACAGATCCCCCACCATGCCACAGGATTCCCACTCCTCTTTTCTTGATGTACTGGAAAATATTAGGGTTCAACCAAACACTGTAATAATGGGCGACTTCAACTACCCCACCATTAACTGGGAAAACTACACGTGTACCAACTCCTTAGCTCAACGCTTTCTGGAATTCATAAACTCTAGTGCCCTGGATCAACTTATCCACACCCCCTCCAGGGGCAACAATATCCTAGACCTAGTCATTACCAACATGAGTGACCGGTGTTCCACACCTGAAGTCAACTCCTCTTTGGTCCGATCCAACCATAAGCTAATCACCCTTGATATCCACATCCCGCCCCCACCCCCCATTAAGAAAACCACGGTAAAAAAATTCTCCAAAGCCAACTTCATGCTTCTTAAGACAGAAGTGGTGAACTTCATGATACCCATGCAGATGGACAATACAGTTACAACTGCTGAATCCTACACAAATGCACTATATAAGCACTTACATGAGTGCATGGATCGTACTATCCCAAACAGAACCAAGACATTATTCCTCCAAAAAAAGGAAGCCAATCCGGTGGTCCCCTGCCATAAACAAACTGTATGACAGAAGGAAGAAACTGTTGTAAAAGAGAGTAAAATCCCATGAGTGGAGGAGCTCCCTGGTCAGCCTCAGTAAGAAGCTGAGATCCCTTATAAAATCTTTCAAAGCTAGCTACGAAAACAAAATCACCACTAATTCTAAGGACAACCACAAAGCATTCTATAGCTATGTCAAGAATCTTGATGGCAACACCCAGATCTGCTCTGAGTTACAGCACAATGGCACAAAAATTACAGAACCAACTGATATTGCCAACATCCTGGCAGATAGGTTCAGTGCTAACTTTACCCCCTTACCCCCTAAAGGGCCCATATCTATACAGGAATAATGCAGAGTCCCTGTAATCACAACTATGCATGTAAAAGTTGCACTCGCTAAAGCCAAAAACACAGCATCCATGGGACCGGACAACATCCCAGGCTGCATTTTACATGAACTTCAGAACGAACTGGCTCCCCACTTAAGCACCATGTTCAATAATAGCCTCACATCAGGCTTTGTGCCCACTGAATGGCACACAGCAACAGTTATCCCACTCCACAAAGGGGGAGCTACCACCGATCCCGGGAGCTATCGACATATTAGTCTGACGAGCCTGGTCTGCAAGGCCATGGAACGTATCATCATGGAACTCATAAACAAAGACACTGGTAGCCTCCAAACTCTGAATCCCACTCAGTTCAGGTTTGTGAAAGGCAGATCATGTCTCCTGAACCTGATTGACTTCTTTGAGGCAGTCACCAAAGCCGTAGATGAAGGTAAAATGGTTCACACAGCCTATCTTGACCTCGCCAAGGCTTTCAACACCATTCCCCATTCTGGAATTATAGTTAAACTCATTAAACTAGGTATAAATCCCTACGTCACAAGATGGGTTGCCAACTGGCTCACTGACAGAACCCACACTGTAAAAGTTGCACACTCCAACTTTGACCTCAAAGCAGTGACAAGTGGAGTACCACAGGGTTCCGTCCTGGGACCTCTCCTGTTTGGTATCTACTTCTCTGAAGTATAGGCTAGCACAGAAGGCCTCTGGCTAGCAAAGTTTGCAGATGACTGCAAACTAGGAGCCATAGTTAAGTCCCCAAATGATGTGGACATCCTACAGATGGGCCTCGCTGAGACAGATGCCTGGTGTCAGAGCCATGGCCTCAAGTTCAATGCCAAAAAGTTAAGTGTCATCCCCTTTGGTAAAAGCTCTGTACCCATGAACTACCACATAGGCAGCAATCTACTTAACACCGAATGTGTGATAAGAGACCTTGGGGCCCAGGTGGACAGTAGTCTCTCCTTTGATAGTCACATCGCCACAGTAGTCAGGAAGTCCTTCTACATGGCACACCTCATCATAAAAGGGTTCTCATCCAGGAAAAAAGAGGTCATTGTTCCCCTCTACTCGACACTCATTAGACCCATTACAGAGTACAATGCCTCTTTTGGAATGTACCTCACAAGACATCTGCAGCAACTGGAAAGGTCACAGAAGTACCTCACAAAGAGGATTACTGGCCTCAAACAAATGCCCTACACTGACCGCCTCAAAAAACTCCAGCTTTACCCTGTAGCATATCGCCTACTCCGAGGTGATCTCTGCCTAACATATAAAGCTATATCAAACCCAGAGCTGTTGGACATGCTACACCTAAAGAAATCCCAATCCCTCTGAGCTACATGTTCTAGGGACCCAAACCTTGTCACCACAATAAACAGGACATGCTGGAGGGATAGATTCCTGTCCCAGAGACTTCCCATACTCTGGAACAGGCTACCCATCTATGTCAAGCAAAGTTCTTCATTAACACTCTTCAAGAAAAATCTTGATGAGTGGATAGGAAATAGGAAATACATCCCGGGGATTACTTCTGTGTCTCTGCTCGACAGTAGCACAGGCAAATAACTTTCTTGGGAGGTGTAAGCCAGGGAACCTTGTTGGCTAGTCTTACGTAGGCGCTTGGGCCGATAGCCTAGTACCTACCTATGAACCTATGATGGTTGATTTCTGGTAAAACATATTAAAATGTAATACAAAACACTTAAAGTGACTCGGAAATATTAACATAGCACAGAGTTATATCAATATATAATGGAAAATATATATGTTTGGTGTTTCAAGGTGGAGTTTTTCATGTGTGCTTATCCCCCATCTTAATTTACTGTTTCTCGATTACCCTCTTACACAGTTAATTCTGTCCCCTGAATAGTATATTGTCTGTCTAATTGTGCAATTATACTAAAATTGTATTATACATGTGAGCAACATGTGCAACCAGCCAATGAATTAGCTTGAAATAATAAATTAATTTAGTATTTGTTATGTTGCACTCCATATGCCCAGTTCTGACCCCACTGTCCCTACCTTAGATATAAGAAATCTAATTATTTTATATTATCCCATATTAATGTAAAGGTGGTGCTGCGGTAGCATTGTTGCCTCACAGTTAGACGTTGCCAGTTCGATTTTCAGTTAGAGCGTCTTCTGTGTGGCGACATGCGTGGATGGGTGTTCCTTCGTTGAAGGTTGTGCATTAAGCCAGTCAGGCCAGCACATAAAAATCTACTGCCAATCATTAGCAGACTGGAGTTCTGCTGTGGCGACCCCTAACCAGGAAAAGCCGAAAGACACAAACAAACAATTAATGTAAAGGTAGCAAAAAAAAAAAAACTTGCAATAACACTGAAAGACAATATACAAAAGTTAGGTCATTTGCCCTTTATATACAGATAGGCAGTAAAAAACGAGCTTACAGATCTGGGGTAGCATTGCATGTAGCCTTTGTCAAACTGCAATGCTACCCCAGACCTACAAACCAGCTCCACTTCCAGCACAAAATCATTTGGATGGGGGACTGATTATGCCTACCTAACTGTTGACACTATGTGGGGAGTGCTGCAGTACTACTGTCCGAATGCTTTGCCAAGGGCAGAGCATAAAACTTAAAAATACTCCATGTTAAGAGTTATGTTACCTATTCCTGGCACAGCCCAAAGGTGGGCAATCCTACTTAGTAGCTTCTGATAATCCTCAACCTCACCTGATCCCGCAACAACATCTGAATGCCAGCCTTAATACTACATGTTTTACAGAGTTTTACATGTCATGCATGCAGTGCTGGTGTGGGATGACTGGTGATATGCTATTGGTGCTGCGTACCTACAAGACTGTCCATTTACCTCTGAGAAAGTCAATTTGCATTGCACCCCTGTAAACAGGAGATAACTAGCAGCAGAGCCATAGGCTGGCTCATCTAGCTCCCACTGCTGCCTCCCTATCAGGAGCATCTCAACTCTAAAGAGCAAAAACAGGCAAACTAAAAAAAAAAAGTCTGTGTTATTTCACCCAGTCAATTGCTCCTTTTCTCCAAAGGAATGTCAGGTCCTTTGTGCTTCTGTGCTCCTTATTAGAATAAAAAAAAAAAATGAACTTTTAGAACACTGTAGCAAATTGCTTGTTACATTTGCAGCCAGCATCTTGCTACAATGTATAAAACATGAGACTCTGAAGTAAGCACTTCACTGCTGACTGCAAAAGCAATTTAGCAGTATCACAGTTCATTTCCATACTGGCAACTGAAGGTCTGTATGAAAATGAATATCGGTGCTGCACTACTCAACAATTGGCACCTGATGATCGCACTCCTAACATCCTGCACCCAGGATGGCTGCCTCCTTTGTCCCACCTTATCTATGCTTCGGACTGGCAGCAAAATCATGCATGCAAGCATGTAGCCATCAGCCAGGGTGACTTTTGGGCAGCACCACCAGTATGTCAGCAGAGTTACTGCAGGCATCTGTTCTGTACTCACATAATGTCTGCATCTGTACTGATGACATGGGTAGAGATATTTTCCATGACAGATAGGCCCACTGACTTAAATGGGCAAAGCTATTACATTGGAATTATACACTGGCATATGGCGCCAATATATATTTTTGAAATGCTATGGTGTAGCTTAACGAAAGTGACTTTTGGTATCAGAAATGTACCTCCACAATTCCTCACTGATCTGCATAGCTTGAAGACCTTGTGAGGACTCTCTTAGAATTTGGGTATGGCATAATGCACTGAGTAATATGCTACTGAAAGCATAAAATATTTTATAATCTCATCCTAATAAACACAAATGAAAAATTAGAAACAAAGGTAGTAATGCAAGAGACCAATAAATCATGTCTGCATTGTCTTAACATTACTTGTAACTTCTAATCTAAATTTACAATGTCACCAGAAATGGGAAAGTAAAATGACTAACTGAGCATCAAAGAAGAGAAAGTCAGTGTTCTTCCATACTGTTAGGTATGTTTGGAACAGGTTTTGCATTTTTCACTTGTGAGAGAAGGGGCTTCACAGTGTTTGAGGATGTACTTGATGTGAGTTTGATAGCACTTCAAGTTTTAATTGACTGCTTGTATTATTCTGGATTTATTTTCAGTTGCATTGCATTACATGGCCTTGTGTTTGTTTGAACAGAGGTATACCTTACTATACATCTGAGTTGATGAACCCACTGAATATGACCACTTTGTAATCCTTCCAACACCAGGGAATTTTTTTCTGAAGCATTTTATACCACATTAAGTTGATTTTGAGACTAGTTTTGCTTGCTATGATATTTGTTCACATTTTGGAAGAGGTTTGCTATTTTCTGCTGTGACAGAAGTGGAATATGGACTGCTCTGAATGTTTAATTACTGTGAGCTTGCTTGCACTCCTTGGCTTCTGGTTACTTTCTGTTGGTTTTATTTTCTGCTGTGCTGTATGGCTTTGTACTTGTCTGAGCAGAGTTGAACCACACTGCCTTACATGCAGCAGTGGACATAACCATTCTACATATTAGCTAGTGAGTACCCATTCCTCTCATACTAATTCACGTGACATGAAGTCTAGCCTTCAAATAGCTGTGCACCTCTGCCTGTTTCCTTGTGTAGTTTCTTCATTGCATTGTGTTGTGTTGCCCATCCTTACTTGTGTATGCTAATTTCATTACATATAGATGCAACTACAGAAGTGGTTAAACAACATATCCTGTTAGATGGATAATAGTGGCATTGTTTTAATATTAAAAAAAAAAAAACAACATAGTCATATTTGGGAAGAAAATATTATTTTTGTATTGCTTTTTACAAGTCAAAGTATATTAGATAGCTAGTGACATTAGTGTATAACAAACTTCACGTCTATTGATATGAGACCATGATGGTCAGAAAGGTTTATGCAGTTATCCACATCATATTAGTTGAACAGGTGTAGTTATTTGAATCCATATGCATTCCATTAATTCACTTCATTATAGAAATCAGCTCTTCTTTTTGCAGCATTAAAATCAGAATTCATTTAATAAATGTCCAAAGATTCTTATCAAGAACATTTCTCTGATTGGAAAACAAATCATGTTTATAAAGACTTGAGGAACTGTCACCATTCTCAGTGCATACAGATCACTGAAGAATTATTTCTGTTTTGATAAAAATTAAGATATATATATATATATATATATATATATATATATATATATATATATACATATATATATATATATATATACAGAAAACAAAAGTTGTTGTCTTACTAGCTTCAAAAACAGATACACACAGATTGGCTCATAAGCTTGATAAACGATAGACAAATCTATCACGTGTTGTACCATCCCAAAACCTTATATTTTTCAACCCTTGCCCTCATCTTAGTAGCAAATCTGCCCCTGAACCTTGCCCTTAATTATTATTCTTTAAAATTGCAAGTCACCCCCTGGTCATACTCTGTACTGTCTAAAATCACAAGTCAATGAATGACAATCCTTCTTTTGCCTTACATTTAGCACAAAATACAAAAAGAGGGAAAGGGGTGATGGATAAAATTTAAAGAAATTCATAAAGGATGAGATAACTGCCTCACAAAATTCTCATCAAAAATTATTAAGCTTTAGAAACAAAAGTCACATAAAAAGTGTTTTTTTCAGGAGGGCAGGTCCTCTGAAACCATTGACTGGGGGGGGGGGGGTTATAACCATCACAACCCCATTTCTTATATATATAACAATTCTGAGGTCACACCAACATGGTGAAAGAGGAAATACCCTGCACACTGGCAATTCGACTTTCTGATAAAAATTCAGACAGTCACACACTAATTGCACAAATAAGTGTGGATCACCAGTACTTCATAAACAAACCTGGTTCCCAGAGGACATACAGGCTGTTCTGGAAACCAAACCTGAAAACCAAGACTCGAGAAGAAGGGACACTAACTATTGTAGCACTGTACCACCTTGGTCAATACCAGCTTCTTACTTTTTTTTTCCATAATAAATTTTTATTGATATATATTTTCCATATACAATAACAAATCACACACATAGTTCACTACTACTACTATCAAAACTATATACAATATCTACACAAAATGCTTCCATATAAAAATCGTCATTATTCCAAAAAAAAAAAGAAAACACCAGGGAAAAAAAGACAAAACATTCGTAGAAATAATTTACATCAATACGTATCATACACAGTTCCAATACACCATTTCCTCCACATATATATCCAAACTTTAATGTATTCCTAATAACAGTATTATGCTAATATAATATTAAAAACCTTTTCCCATATTTTCGGGTTATTAATATTTTTGTTACTTTGTTTCAGGAGTAATTTATGTGCTAATATATGCTTTATAGCCAC
This sequence comes from Protopterus annectens, assembly GCF_019279795.1. NCBI lineage: Eukaryota > Metazoa > Chordata > Ceratodontiformes > Protopteridae > Protopterus > Protopterus annectens. The sequence continues at coordinate 452,811,205 of NC_056730.1, forward strand.
AAGCTTAAAATTATCCCATGATGTCTTATCTGGTTCTAACCAATTTGTAGCTATATACAGCTTCATCAGCAAAAAAATATTTATATATATTATAGTTTGTGATCGAGAGAGCTCTCTTGGAGGAATATGTAGAATCATAAATCCCCATGATAACGTTGAACTTTGATAACCCATCTTTTGTAGTTGAGTTCTAAGAGAGTTCCAAAGTTTATATATACACTTGCAGCTCCAGAACATATGAAGAAGATCAGCTGTTTGATTTGTGCAATATGGACACGTTGGAGAATTTCTAGGATTGAATTTATGTAAACTAAGACGTGTATAATATGCATTATTCCAGATCATCAGCTGCGTATACATCAACTTTTGAAAAGTGACCGATTTTGTTGTTAAATCAATTGCTTTTAATACCTAATTATCTGCTACTGTCATTTTGTTTACCCAATACCCTGACAACAGAATTTTATCCTGGAATTTCAAGTCTTTAATTAATTTATTTGTTCTTGTTATAAATTTGACCTCCTGTTGGAGAGCCTGCCACAATTCAGAGCATTTATCCACAATCCCGGCTACAGGTTTAAAAATTTCAAAATGAGTCAGAGCAAGTTTTCTGATTTGTCTCATAACAATATAACTCATAGGTAGGTTCAGTTCCTGTCTAACTTGTGAAGCTGATAAATTAAATTTCTTGAAAACGTCAATCAGAGTCAAATTAACTATTAATGGGAATTTACTAAGATCAATCAACTGATTATTTAGTTTAAAATTGGGATTCCTATGGAAAGGTTGAAAAACCATCATATATTGCAACAAATCTACTGACTGGAATAAGTTTTGCAAAGATAACACATATGTTTTTATGTGGTCCATAATCCCATACTTTATCAAACTATTTTTACCCAAAAAGGGTATTGCTTTAGGATTTATATTCCGATCTAAAATATGCCTGTAATTCAAAACCACCCAAGTTGGTATCCATTTTGTACTAGTTACATTGTAATTAGCAATTCTTAAAATCCTATTGACGTTCACAGTTAGATAGTATACTTCAAAATTTGGTAACTCAAGTCCTCCTCTACTCTTTGGGGTCATTAATTTCTCATACGATATTCTAGTTTTCTTTGGCTCCCAAATAAATTTAGCTAGATCTTTATGAATTTGTTTAAAAACTGTCTTTGAAATTGATACTTGAGCAGACCTAAAGATATACAATATTCATGGTAATATATTCATTTTCACAACTGATACTTTTACCAATACCGGCAGTCTTAAATTCTTCCATCTACCACAATCAGCTACTATTTGTTCCCATACTCATTTAATATTATTACTATAAAAATCCTTATTATCCATAGAGAAGCTAATACCCAAATATTTTATATTTTCTTTACATGTTAGCTTCCCCACCAGGGACATTAATGAAAACATTTAGGGGTTCTTAACGGGAAAATACTAGTTTTCTCCAAATTAATTTTGTAATTAGAGACTTCTGAAAATTCGTTTATAGCATTTAATATCTTTTCACTGTCAGAAATTGGGGTTGTACAATAAATAATAAGATCATCAGCAAATGCCGACATTAAGAATTTATTTCTATAAATTATTGATGCATTATGATACAACTTTTGCTTAATATATAAAAATAGAGGTTCCAGATAAAGGTTAAACAATAAGGGGGATAAGGGGCAACCCTGACGTGTACCATTTTTAATCTGTATTCTTTTAGAATAACTCCTATTAATATATAATGTCGTATATGGATTACTATATAATATTAGTAGTATCTGAACAAATTCCTGGGGCATGTTGAAATAAGGTAACACATCAAACAAAAAGTTTATATCCACTCTATCAAATGCTTTCTGAGCATCTATTATAAGGGCATAAATATTAGAGTTGCTTTGTTTAGCATACATCATCATATTATGCAGTGTAAGTGTGTTATCACTAGTTTGTCTAGTTGCCATAAATCCAGCCTGTTCCTTAGAAATTAGATGTATCATAATCTTTTTTAACCTACATGCTATAATAGAAGTTAGAATTTTCATATCCACATTTATTAATGCTATTGGCCTGTAATTGTCCGGGTTTTGGGGATCTGAATTAGCTTTATGTATAAAGATTGTTTTTGATGCATTAAGGTGAGGATCACTAATTTTATTTCTGATTATATAGTTAAATACATGAGACAATACTTTACCATAACTATCGGCAAACTCTTTATAAAATTCAACTGTCAGACCATCAGGACCTGGTGACTTATGTGCTTTCATATGTTGAATTACATATACTATTTCTTCTTCAGATATAGGTTTAATCAGATCACTTTGCAGCCTCTCTTCTAATTTTGGAAAGTTAATTGCTTGCAAAAACTTTTATTTTGTTTATGTATAGACCTATCAATTTGACCCTCATATACCTTGGTGTAGATTTTTTCAAAAATATCAATAATATCCTCAGTTTTAGAATACACTGTGTCATTACATTGTATTTCCGAAATATGTACAGTTGTTTTCGACTGATTTATAATCCTTGCCAATGCTTTTGATGGTATTTGAACACTATTGGCATATTTCACTAAACACCTATGCTCCTGAAGTGTTAATCTACTATTATGCAACAAGAAGAGATCCCTTTGACATTTCAACATTTCCTTCTCTGTTTGAGCATTAAAGTTCTGAATCAGTTCTTTATCAAGTAACTTCACTTTTGTTTCTAGTTTTTGAATATCATTGTTTTGCATTTTCTTATAATATGAGGCTTTTTGCAAAAGAAATCCTCTAATTTGAGATTTAACTGTTGCCCATTCAATATCAGGAGTATGTTTCTGAAGCTTCATCCTATCTAGTAAGTCTTTCAGATATTTTACAATTCCATCTATTATATCCTTTTTATTTAAAAGATTTGGATTAAATGACCAATTGTAACCTCTATGCATTCTTGTATCTTTTACATCTTTCGAAAAACTTAACGAAATTTTTGAGTGATCTGATAGCGAGTATGTATAACCACTACTGGTTCCAAATTCATTAATGTTTTGGATATCAAGAAAAAATCTATTCTAGACCACATTTTGTGGCATGGTGAATAAAAGGTATACTTATTTGCATTATTAATATTATGTGAATAATGAAAGGGGTCATATAATTGAAAATCTTCCTTAAAATCGTTTAATGCTATCCCAGCCTGCTTATTAAACGCTCTTTGTGGACAAGACCTATCCAACTTTGGATTTTGATAAGTATTCCAGTCCCCACCCACAACAAAATAATAACCATCATATTGTGTTAAGATTGGATATAATGATGTTATGAAACTTTGTTGGTCATTACAGGGTGCATATATATTTAAAAGTAAAAGAGGTTTATCAAATGCATTATCCGATAAAATAACATAACACCATCGCCCATTTTGATCCACTTTAGAGTCCAAAATCTTGTCTTTGTATTGAGTTTTAATAATTATAGCCACTCCAGCACTGTTCGTCTTACCTTCTGATGCCACTACCGCTCTGATCCAGTTCTTTTTCCTAATATCATCCCACTGATCATCCATCAAGTGTGTTTCTTGCAAAAATACAAACAGTGCTTTGTCCTGTAGCAAGATGTGTAGCAACAGCTTCCTCTTCTTCAAGTTCTGGAGCCCTTTAACGTTCCATGAGTCTAACTCCCACATTCACAGGTCTAAGTATCCAATAATAGTATAGGAGGGAAATTGTCAAATAGATATATACTAACTGCATACTATACATAATCTGGAAGCATTTCCTACATCCTGTCCCAAACCAGTGCTTACCCACTTTACCCCTGGACCAGGACTTATATAGGTCTTGTATAAGAGAAAACATGAACAAGGTTAAGAATACAAACATATTTAAAAGCTTCATGTAATAAAACTTAAAACATTTCCTAAACTTGCAACCTATATATTCTAGCTTAGCTACAACAAAGTCTAAACTACACATTCCCTAACAAACACTGCTATTGCTCTACCACTTTTGTTCCAACTATTAATTAAGCAAATCTACTTTGTAAGGTATTATTACCATTTAAAGGAGAATCTTAATACATTGGCTAGCTACTTATTCCTACCCCAAATACCTCTTTTGTTTCAATCATTATATATAAACCACTTTTATTGAGAGAGAGAGAGAGAAAGAAAGAAAAAAAAATTTAAATGCATCCTACATTATAATTCTATACCATACACAGTGCCTGCAGCTACTAATTATCAGAGTTTTGCAGTTACATGCTTTAGTTTCCAACTACACTAACATTAGTTACCTGATTAACACCACCCAATAACCACTATTTGTCTGTTTATATTCATGTAAACCTTGCACCCACTGCATCTAGTGTAAAATACGATTTGTTCAAAACTATAAGAATAAGAAAAAAAAACAGGAAAAACATACATTATTATGTGCTTCAAGTACATATTCTAATGTTATTCACTTGTAAAAGAAAACATTAACACATTATGTCAGTTCTCTTCAGCTTCTCAAGCCAGGAAACCATCAATAATACTCGCAACGGGGGACCGCTTTACCAGCCGGACCACAGGAAGTGTTACATCAAAATCCACACTCTCAGCTGCATTCAAGGTATTTCCTGCTTACCACTCGACGAAAATAGTTCGTAGAAGTCATAAAAGTTCGGAAAACAGCCAGCAGACCCTCGGATTATCACAAACAGTTTTATTGCTTTTACCTCTGTAAGCAGGGAACAAAGGATTACCTAAACCTCGAAGTATAGTACATACTGGATCTGACCTCAGAAGCATGCCTGTCCCAATGTAAGTTTCTTTCAGCCCTCTGATGCAGGTAAACCTTTAGAAACATTCAGAAATACTCTCTTTGCCTCGTTTTTAGTAGAAACAGAGTATTTAATCCCATCCACCATAAATGTAAGCACATTAGGATATTTCATCTGGAATTTAATTTGTTTGTCAATCAGAAATTTACAATATGCAGATAAAGACTGCCTAGCTTGCCTTACTTGCAATGGTAAACCCTGATCCAGAAATATTTTATTATTTTTCCACATAACATAGCCACCATTCTTTTTTGCAGTAAAAAGTATTTTACTAACATCTTGAAAGTTCAATATCTTAGCATATACAGGTCTAGGCATATTAGAAGCTTGTACCTCTCTCAGCGCTCTGTGTGCCCTTCCGATAACAATTTGTTTCACCCCATCAGCATCATTTAACAGAATTTCAAGTATTTGCATTATAGTTGGTATTAGCTCGGCATACTGAATGTTTTCAGGGATCCCTCTAATAATAATGTTGTTTCTCCTAGACCTCGCTTCTAAATCAACAAGTTTGCTTTGCATGGCTTGTATATCCGCATCATATACCTTTGTTTTCTTCTCCAGCAAGTCTATTTTGTCCTCCGTTTCAGAAATTCTAGCCTCTGTTTTGTCCATTCTCTGAAGCAACTGATTACATAAATCTCCAAAAGTTTGTATTTGAGAACTCAAGTCCTTTAAAGCTTCTTGTATAGGTAACAAAGCATGTTTGATATCTTCCATATTCAGTGGCTGATCAGTTTTAGATCTAGTCTCTGGCTTCTGCTGTTCCTGTTGTCTAGTAATTCTTTGTTTTTTTGCACTCACATCCTTTACTGGTGACTGTAATTCTGAAAGCTTTGTTTTAGAAGTAGTTGTTTCCATGCTTTTTCCTTCTTGTGACATTTTTCTTTCCCCAAGCAGAAAGGTAAAGTGAAGAATGCACACAGTCCTTTGTTTATTTCTCTCTTCAGAGCTAGCTAATCACTTGGAATCCTGATGGATAAATACTTTTTTTTCCACTTTTTTTCCTGATTATAGATCAATTAGGTGTAGATGCATCTTTTTTGTCGTTAATTTGATGTTCAAACCTCTTGGTATCGACTCAGGTTACAGATTTTTCCCAGGTTAATTGAAGAGCTGCAGGTCAGCAGTGTTTACAGAATGGCAGCAATCTTTGAATCACCAGCTTCTTACTTTAACAGTCTCTCTTTCTGTTTTCTTATTTGTTGAAGATGTTTCCACTGCACGATATACAGGGCTAAGCTACAATTAATATTCCTCCTTTCTTGCCATTCTGTTAAACATGCCTTTTATCCATCATCATTAGCTTGAGCTACAGGTGACATACATGCTAAAATACCCAGACTCTTCAAACTTCACTGTCTCTATTTTCATTTTTGATTAACTCAGTCTCGTATCCATTTATCCAATCGCATACCCTCTCATGACTTCATAATGTATTTATTTATTTGTTTGTTTAACATTTGTTGACTGGGAAAATCCGACTAGGACAGAGCCCTTTTTCAGCAGAGGCCCTGAGATAAATGCACCAGATGCATGTCTTTGGAATGTGGGTGGAAACCAGAGCACCACGAGGAAACCCACGCAAACGTAAGGAGGACATTATGTCAGTTCTCTTCAGCTTCTCAAGCCAGGAAACCATCAATAATACTCGCGACGGGGGACCGCTTTACCAGCCGGACCACAGGAAGTGTTACATCAAAATCCACACTCTCAGCTGCATTCAAGGTATTTCCTGCTTACCACTCGATTAAAATAGTTCGTAGAAGTCATAAAAGTTCGGAAAACAGCCAGCAGACCCTCGGATTATCGCAAATAGTTTTATTGCTTTTACAGAGGCCTAAACGACTTAAGCAGTGAACAAAGGATTACCTAAACCTCGAAGTATAGTACATACTGGATCTGACCTCAGAAGCATGCCTGTCCCAACATAAGTTTCTTTCAGCCCTCTGATGCAGGTAAACCTTTAGAAACATTCAGAAATACTCTCTTTGCCTCGTTTTTAGTAGAAACAGAGTATTTAATCCCATCCACCATAAATGTAAGCACATTAGGATATTTCATCTGGAATTTAATTTGTTTGTCAATCAGAAATTTACAATATGCAGATAAAGACTGCCTAGCTTGCCTTACTTGCAATGGTAAACCCTGAGCCAGAGATATTTTATTATTTTTCCACATAACATAGCCACCATTCTTTTTTGCAGTAAAAAGTATTTTACTAACATCTTGAAAGTTCAATATCTTAGCATATACAGGTCTAGGCATATTAGAAGCTTGTACCTCTCTCAGCACCCTGTGTGCCCTTTCGATAACAATTTGTTTCACCCCATCAGCATCATTTAACAGAATTTCAAGTATTTGCATTATAGTTGGTATTAGCTCGGCATATTGAATGTTTTCAGGGATTCCTCTAATAATAATGTTGTTTCTCCTAGACCTCGCTTCTAAATCAACAAGTTTGCTTTGCATGGCTTGTATATTCACATCATATACCTTTGTTTTCTTCTCCAGCAAGTCTATTTTGTCCTCCATTTCAGAAATTCTAGCCTCTGTTTTGTCCATTCTCTGAAGCAACTGATTACATAAATCTCCAAAAGTTTGTATTTGAGAAGTCAAGTCCTTTAAAGCTTCTTGTATAGGTAACAAAGCATGTTTGATATCTTCCATATTCAGTGGCTGATCAGTTTTAGATCTAGTCTCTGGCTTCTGCTGTTCCTGTTGTCTAGTAATTCTTTGTTTTTTTGCACTCACATCCTTTACTGGTGACTGTAATTCCGAAAGCTTTGTTTTAGAAGTAGTCGTTTCCATGCTTTTTCCTTCTTGTGACATTTTTCTTTCCCAAGCAGAAAGGTAAAGTGAAGAATGCACACAGTCCTTTGTTTATTTCTCTCTTCAGAGCTAGCTAATCACTTGGAATCCTGATGGATAAATACTTTTTTTTCCACTTTTTTTCCTGATTATAGATCAATTAGGTGTAGATGCATCTTTTTTGTCGTTAATTTGATGTTCAAACCTTTTGGTATCGACTCAGGTTACAGATTTTTCTCAGGTTAATTGAAGAGCTGCAGGTCAGCAGTGTTTACAGAATGGCAGCCATCTTTGAATCACCAGCTTCTTACTTTAACAGTCTCTCTTTCTGTTTTCTTATTTGTTGAAGATGTTTTCCACTGCACGATATACAGGGCTAAGCTACAATTAATATTCCTCTTTTCTTGCCATTCTGCTAAACATGCCTTTTATCCATCATCATTAGCTTGAGCTACAGGTGACATACATGCTAAAATACCCAGTCTCTTCAAACTTCAATGTCTCTATTTTCATTTTTGATTAACTCAGTCTCGTATCCATTTATCCAATCGCATACCCTCCCATGACTTCATAATGTATTTATTTATTTGTTTGTTTAACATTTGTTGACTGGGAAAATCCGACTAGGACAGAGCCCTTTTTCAGCAGAGGCCCTGAGATAAATGCACCAGATGCATGTCTTTGGAATGTGGGTGGAAACCGGAGCACCGCGAGGAAACCCACGGAAACGTAAGGAGGACATGCAAACTCCACACAGAAGGGACTCCATCCAATAATCAAACTGGAGAACCTCTTGCTGTGAGGTGACAATGTTAACTGCTACACCTGTCCCCTGCCCATGTATGTTTTTCCTTCAATATGGTGCCATACTATCTCTCATGCTGAGCTTTCCCTATCCTTTCTTATAACACCATTACCTTTCATTACCATATGCTGTTCCCTGCTATCATTAGCCTATATCTCTATCATATTTCTCAATAATACCTCATTATATAAATTGTTTTTCTTTCTGTGTCTTAAGTATTCTACGTTCCATGCTGTTCCACACTGAAAAGATTTGACATACAAAAAAATGTAACAAATACCCATTGTAAATCATACCAAATCATACTAATTCATAAAAAGATCCTTTTTTATGCATGAAGATGTCATTGATTCTGTGAGCTTACAAGATGAATGCTTTATTAACTGTTCTGTATTTTGCAAGTTTTTTGCCACATTGTGAGAGCTATTGTTCCACATTTTAGAGATGGAGGATTGAGAGCTATGATAAAAGTTCCATTTTAATCCTTTACTCTCACTCAATAGCTATACTGCGGTGGTGGTGCTGCTGTAGCATTGTCACCTCACAGTAAGATGTTGTCCTGTTCGATTCTCAGGTAGAGCGTCTTCTGTGTGGAGACATGTGTGAATGGGCGTACCTTCATTGAAGGTTGTGCATCAGGGCCAGCAACTCGGCATGTAAAAATCTACTGCCAATCATTAGCGGACCGGAGTTCCGCTGTGGCGACCCCTAACCAGGAAAAGCCGAAAGACACAACAACTCTTACTCAATAGCTAAGAACTGGAATTCTTTGCCACTAACCATTAGATCAACTCAGAACCCCTCCCACTTCAAAGTCTCCCTCCATACCCACATTTCCTCATGCTGGAAATGTATTTGCACCAAGCCCCCTTAGAATCTCATAACAAGCCTCATCCTATCACCCCTGTTCTTTGTATTGTAATAGTACTACTGTATGTAGACCTCATACTCTCAATACATCATGCAACTACGTATATTGATTGTATAAAATTGTACATTTGTTAAAAGATTCTCATGTTTAAAACTTGTACATAATATTCCTTTGTTATTCAGTGTAATGTCTTTAAAATTTTATTGTAATTTTTTTCTTTATAACTAACTGTCCATTTTTTTGTACTGTGGAGCTTTTCTCCCTGGGACTCCATTAACAATGGGTTCTGTTTGGCCCAGTGGACTATGCCGGTAAACAAAAAGCAAATAAATAAATAAATAATACTCAATTAATTTAAAACTGGCTCTAAAACACATTTTGTTTTCCTTATTCAGTGTGTTATAGCTAATTTTCAGTTCCATCAAACCAGGGACGTCGGATGGTGTACTGACTGTATGCATTTCAGTACAGTGTTTGCATGGAGGGGGTAGCATAAGGCAGGCACTAGGATCTAGGAGAAAAAGCTAAAGTAGTGTCTTCTTCTTTAAGGACGGTCATGTGTTCGTTGTATGCACGCTAACGTGGATGTAGGCATATTTTTCACTTGCGCGCAATTTAAAATAGACGTTTCATTGAGACAGAAGGTAAGTACGTAAAATGAATATTGTGTGTGTGTGTGTGTGTGTGTGTGTGTGTGTGTGTGTGTGTGTGTGTGTATATATATGCACTTAATTTATGTTATTTATTCAACAGGTTCCGTTTGTTTCTGTATGAGTGAGAAAGTGTGTGTGTGTGTGTGTGTGTGTGTGTGTGTGTGTGTGTGTGTGTGTGTGTGTGTGTGTGTGTATGTGTGTGTGTGTGTGTATATGTATGTAAGCTGAACTAGCCATTCTGTTTGAATGAGATATAAAGTGCATTTGTGTGTGTGTGTGTGTGTGTACAATTATATGATTTATTGTAGAGGTTCTGTTTGTTTCTGGATGAGTGAGAGCATGTATGTGTGTGTACATGAATGTATGTAATTTGAACTAGCTGTTCTGTGTCAATGACAAATAAAGTGTGTGTGTGTGTGTGTGTGTGTGTGTGTGTGTGTGTGTGTGTGTGTGTGTGTGTGTGTGTTATGTGAGAGAGAGCAGGTGAGTGTGTGTGTGTGTGTGTGTGTGTGTGTGTGTGTGTGTGTGTGTGTGTGTGTGTGTGTGTGTGTGTGTGTGTAATGTAAAGTAGCTATTTGCTGTATGAAAGATTGTGTTCATATATGTGAGAAGGTAGGTTCATAGGTTTCATAGGTTCATACTAGGCTATCTGCCCGAGTGTGTGTGTGTGTGTGTGTGTGTGTGTGTGTGTGTGTGTGTGTGTGTGTGTGTGTACTGCATGTGTGTTTAACATACCTTTCATCTGTCCAGATTTAACCTCATAGGTTTGGTCTGTTTCTCATAGAATTTGTGTTTTTTCTGGCAAATCACAGAGGACTGAAGTCACTATGTTCTTCAGAAAGTGCATTCTAGCACAAATCCTGTTATTCCAGCAACTTTCATAGTTAAAAAGAGCAATATTTAAAATCTATCCCTAATCATACCTCTCAGCTGTCCAGATTTTCACAGAATGTCCAGATTTTTGCCCCATATTTTTGTTCCATTTCTCCTAAATTCGTCTTTCTTGCAAATTACTGGCTAACTATTGAGGACTGAAGTGAGAAAATAATGGCAGGCATTTGAGTTTCAAACTCCATATGCTTCAGAAAATTAATGCTAATGCAAAACCTGCAATTATATCAACTTTCTAAGCCTGTAAGGGCAATATTTAAAATGTTTCTCTATTTTTGGGCCTTTGCCCCCCCATTACTACTGGCTTTGTCCAGATTTCTTGCTTGAAGAGGTTGAGAGACATGATCCATATTTGGAGCTATTGTATCTCCATTATTTCAGGCTTTGTCCAGATTTCTTGCACAAAGAGAGTGAGAGATATGCGTACTTCTCAACTGTCCAGATTTTTGCCGAATGCCCTGATTTTTGCCTTATATTTTTGGCTTATTCCTCAATATTTGTGTTTTTTTGGCAAATCACTGAGGACTGATATAAATGTCATACATTTCAGTTTGACTTTGTTTTCTTTAGAAAATGCATGCTAAGGCAGATGCTGTTATTCTAGCAACTTTCTAAGTCTGCAAGAGCAATATTTAAAATCTGTCACTATTTTAGGCTTTGTCCAAGTTTCTTATGCTAAGAGGTTGAGAGGTATGAAGGTATGGTGCGTAATGCTCTAGTTAAGGGGGAGGGCAAGTTAGTCAATTAACTTGATCAGACTTGACCCTGTAACTTGGTTACAGGAGACAGAGCCTGAATTTGCCATACCAACTGCCAGACTGCTGAAGGAACTGTGAGCGCCAGTGGAGACAAAAGCCTGATTACTAGACTGCCGATGGAATTGTGAGTTTGAGTTTCAGTACATTTTTCAGGGCATTATGAGTTTCAGTGCATTTTCAAGGGACTGATTTTTATTTCATTTTCATGGAATTGTGAGTTTCAAGGGAAGATAAATTTACTGTTGCTCATGCTAAGTCTGTTTTCAGTGTGCAACTAACTGTTTTGTTTAAAAAAAGTTTTCACCACAAGTGAATTGGCAGATGTTTTACTAGGTCTGAATGAATGCATAAATACTAAGTGTTTTTTAGAAAGTAGGAAGATAAATGGTTAAAAAACGTTTTTATTGTTAATTACATTTAATTGACTGTAATTGAGTAGTAATTAATTTCACATTTTAGGTTTAAATAGAGTGCGGCACTGTGTTTTTATCATTCTGATGAAGTGTTTTACGAAAGCGGAGATTAAAACTTTTTATGCTAATTCAGCTTTTGTCTCTTCTGTGGTATACAGCGAATTTTGGTGGTTAACTGTTTTATCAAATGGCAGTCACTGTTTGTGTTGTAGAATTTGAAAGCAGGGTTAGAAGCATAATTGCCTTTGGTGCAGAAGGCTGTGGGTTTTACTCCCACACCATGTAGATGGAGTGCTATTATTGCAGTGCCATTTTAACTGCGGATTATTTGGTGCATTTTAAGGAGGTATAGGGTTCTACACTCCTGAGTGTGTCCTCCTTTGTATAAGATGCCTAGTAACTTGTTGTTGGATTGTCAGTCATTCCCTATTGCAATATTACCAGCTTACCATTTTTAATGTAACAGACAATTTATTCTTCAAAGGCAGCAGGCACTGAATTTGTAGATGAAACCTTGAAATGTAATGTTGTTTGCTAGTAGCAACCACTTTTCTTAGTTACAGATCTCTTTAAGGTAGAATTATCTGGATGACTTTTACTTCTAAAAAGATTGTGCTTTTTGAGTAATATTGGTGGAATATAATGATAGAAGTTTGAGTGGCATTTTATGGTCAAAATTTTCTGAAATGTGTAGCTTTATCATTATTTCATTGCTTTCTAGAAAAATGCAACTACAAATTTAAAACACCATTCTAACAAATTATGATGTATTATACAAGGAATATAATTTATTATGAGGGCGAATCAAAGAACACATACATGTGTGCATGGCCCTATAAATGTGTGCAAGGAGCCTATGGTTTGAAAACAGCCCAAAGGTAAACTTAATCCTCCACTGTCAGATGCATTTTCTTTTAATGTGGATTTTCATGCCATTTCAATGAATATGAGTTTCAAGGGCAGAGAAGTTTATGCTCATGCTGAGTCTGTTTTCATTGTGAGACTGTATTTAGCAAATGGCTATTGGTGCTTGTGCTATTTTATTTCAATATCTGCAATAATTGTAGAAGTAAATAAGAAAATGGGTTCCCTGTGTCTTTATTTAAAATATCAATGATAATTCTTTCCATGCGTTTACGTACAAGACCAGTCAGACTTATGGTCTGTGGTTATTCAAGTCAGTAGAAGGCCAGACCTTGTGCTAAGGATTAACTACTCCAGTCCTCCATTCACTAAGTATGAAGCCAATTACTAGGCTAATGTTGAACAGTGATTTTAGAGTGCTTGATACCTCATGTTTCATGCTATCTAAGAGGTATCCCAGGATATTATCAGGGCCTATTGAGGTAGTATTCTTTGACTTGGAGAGTGCATTGAAGACTTGTTTGCTAGTGATAGCCAGAGGATTTATGGTCGAGGGTGTCTTCTGAAAGCTATTGAGGGGAAGAAGGGGTGAAAGTGGAATTAAATTTATCAGCCAGCAGGTTTGCTATATCCTCTGATTCCTTTTAAGTGGTTCCATTTACAATTTGTTCAGCACGCTGTCATGTTACCTTTGAGGTTGTGAACAAAGCTGATGAAGACCTTGTCATTATCTTTTATCTTTGAGGATATTTCTGCCTCACATCTGGCTTTGGTGGGCTTGATAAGATTTCTGAGTTGCTTATTTAGTTTGAGGGGTTTCATATCCTTCTGGGTATTGTAATTCATAGTATTGGCCATGGTATTTCTTCCTTGAATTTCTTTTCTTTTCAATAATTTTGTTCAGACTATCACTGGATCATAAGACTAGAAAAAGCTCCAAGTGCCTAGAGCATGTGACAGTAAACAGTCCCACCAGTTCTGGCGCCTAGGGTAATTTTCTTGCTTTAACCAATTTTGTTTCAGCAAAGGCTTGAGATTCACAGAATATAAGCAGCGTAGTAAGGATGTAAATTTCAACTGCTTTACTTTTTGCTTGATTGACTCCCCATGGGTACACATTTGATTAATTATCAGTGGCAGTATGACTTAGCCCAGCTAAAATGTATTTGCTGTTGGGAATGTAAGGTTTACCATTCCAAAAGGCTTAGTGTGAATGTAGGCCATAGGAGTGAGCATGCATTGCCAGGTGACCCATGCTGGTGAAAGGGAGGTAGTTGTGGCTCATAGCTTGGATGTTACCTAGGGAGAGCACTATATGTTGTACCTACAGACCACAACACTGAGGAGCATGTGATGCCTAGACCCTGACAGTCCTTTAGTCAGCAGCATCACTGGAGGTGTAATGAGCCACTACAGGGGTTAGGGACTGCAAGGGGAAGAAGAGTAATCTGGGGGGGGGGGAGTAAACTGATCTGTCCTAGTGTGAATGGAAAGGTATTTTGTTTTTTGACTTACGGAAGATGTACCTTTGGAATGAAAGTGTTTATGCATCATGTAATTACTACCCTGGCATATACTTCCAAGTGATCTGTTCAGAGATCAGCAATATAAATGGGGTATGGCTTGGTCAGCAGTGTTAATGTGGGTGTGGCTTGTTGAGGGGGCAGCAGTCTGGGAGTTGTGAGTACAAATTTGAAAATCCTGGCTACACCCCTGCATCCAACGTTTCTTCCTTTAGAGCATTCTCCATTCTTCATTTTACAATCTTTATTATAAATCTTACTCAAATTGTATATAGTTTGCATGTAACAAGTATTTAAAATTAAAAATGCCACTGTACTCTTTCATATGAATATACTAGCAAACTGCATGTTATATATTATGATAGAATAACTTTATCCCAGACTGTTGCTGGAAAGGTTTTAGATAAATTATTAAATGCATGCTGTGACTAGTAACAAATGAATTCTCCAAACATGAACAGTGTACATTTCTACCCAAAGACTTTTTATAGCTTGCTATGGAAAATGGTTTCAAGATAATGGAGTCAAGTTTTCAAAGGTTGACAGTAAGTGATAGCTGACTGTATGAGTCTTTCATGGTTGTGCAATAGTAAAGTAAATTCAAAGGACTATATATTGTCCTAGCTTCACTGTCCAGCTGGGTGAGATTTGCTTCCTGCAAGATGTAATGATGTTTACAATTTTTAGTATTGTTCCAATATAAAATATGAATATTCCCAAGCAGACAATTTTTATTTTATAGAATGCTAGATACTTTGTGTAGAACTGTATTAAAGCTTTAGCATCTTTCCAGATGTGCTGTATTGCATATGTAAGTTAAAATTAAGGTCTCAGCACCAGCTAACATTAGTTTTATCCATAAATCTTACAGTTAGGATAAGCCTTCAGTACTGGGGTTGCTGAAGAGATGGTTGAGGGAGTGTCTTGGCACTTCTTATTTTCCCAGCAACTCTTTCCTGAGTCCTAGTGCAATGCAGGTTATGTGTGCTTGGATATAAATGGCATTTTTTTAGTTGTTTATTCATTAACTGAGTGAATAGGCTGGTATTACTGGATTATTTCAGATATACCCTGGGTCTTGAATCATGGTTAATGTACTTCACAGTAACGTTAAGTACAACAGTAGAAAGCACGAGATAGTTCAATATACATGGTACCATATTTGATATGTACATACAGGTATGTATACTACACGGACATAGAAAGTTAGTATAAAATTTATTCTGCGCAGTAGTGAAATGTATGCATTTCATCATTCTTATTTGGTGTTAAGCACTCTTGTGGAGGATTATTTCAAGATCTGAGATCTAAACCAAGTTTCAGCAGTACTGATGTATTCATAACAGGAAATAATGATCAGTTTTATTTACTTTGAGGTGAAGAAGATGGCAACCTACACAGACTAAAAAATAAATAGACAATCTCAAGAGTTCACCTTTTCATTACTCTGATGTAGTTGTATAACAAGAACAGTCCCCCGGATTCTCAAAAGCTTGCATGGTGTGCATGATTAGTGTAAGATGAAATTTTGCCAATATGGCGGCCGAGCGATCCATGTACGTGCATGTCTGACGTGCGCAAGCACTGTAGCACTAGTACTGCACATCCCCAGCCCCCGTATGCAAATCACCCCATTTGCAGGTGATAACCATGCAAATGAGGTAAATCTGCCATCCAGGAAGCAGGAATCAGGGCATGCAGGACTAGCGTAATATGCAGAAATGTACTCAGTTAGTAACCGGGTACGGTACTGCGAACTCGAAAACGGAGTTATGAGAGCTACAAATAAAGGCTGCATATCATTGAGGAAGCATGCCAATGGCCAAGTAGAAGGCTATTGGCATTGCAAACAATGCCAAATGTACAAAATACAACTTTTATGATATGTCCGCCGATCATGGCCGTTGAAGCATGGGACAGCGGCGCGCAAACGGGACCGGTAGAGAAATAAGAAAATAAACCTAAAAAAATAGTCTAACTAAAATCAGTATTCCACCATGCAAGTCAATGGTAGGCAAAAGACAACCTGGCCAGTGAGTAGTGGTTGCTAAGGGGGGAGGCACAATGTGACACATGTAACTATGCATTAGCAGGCAATTCTATGCAAATGAGGGGAAGGATAGTGAATCCCGGTTTTCCCCAGCATGTGAGGCAGGTCCCAACAGTGTATGGGTATTAATAGCTGAGTGCAAGACTAGGAGGTAGGTGACATCATGTGTGGGAGTGTCAGGCATACTGTCAGTGGATTGGAGCCCTGTGGCTTGGGGTTACATTTAGCTTAGCACAGCAAAGTTAGGAGGTGTGTCTAAACCTACCCAGCGCATACGACAAAGTGTAAGCAGGTGTGTGCACCGTGCAATGGGATCTACAGGAAGATAAAGGTAGTGAACCCAGGAAATAGCAGCAGTGTGCACATTGTAGTACACTGATTATGCGGTGCACCCCTGGGATGAATCAGAAGGGCAGTAGGAAGGGAAAGCAGCAGTAGGAAGTTAATCAAGGGGTGCTAGGTTTGCTGCCAGGGAAAATGTATTGGAACCAGCCAATTACACAGGCAGCAGACCAGCCCAGTCCAGCCCAGAAAGCCAGTGTAAACTACGCAAACACCTACCCCTCTGGTTTGTACCCAAGTCCTTGTATGTGCCATGCTACACAATATGATCCTGCTGAAACAGCTGCAGCAGGAGCAGCAAGGGGCAGGGCCATATAGTCCCCCACCAATGCCAAGGCCTCCACAGGCACAGAGTGACTCAGAGGAGGAACAACCTGAGCCTGCCCCAGTAGGCAGAAGGAGGCATTCTCAGTATGCCCTGGCCCTGGCAAAGAGGCAAAGCATAGCACATACAGTGACACAGGAGGGACCCAAGGAATAGCACCTCTCTCTGACTCTCTCATACAGTAAAAGGTATGCCAAACAGTACACTACCTGAGCCTAGCCATGCGTAGGCAGTGTACTAAGTGCATCTGACATAGGCAGCCCTGCAGCACCACCCACAATACTGGGACACCCACAAGATAAGAGACTCACACATGCTAGTCAGGAGGGGGAGTCACATACCCAACAACAGTCACAGCCAGCAGGACAGGTGTAGGCAAACACAAACAAATGCCGTACTATGGCCTTTGAATGAGGGGTATGGGTGACCCCGACTCAGGCCTACATGGACAGACTACAGCAGGCCAGGTAGTGGGATGTCAGTTGTGATGGCTAGAAAGTCAGAAACTAATGTGTATGCAATCAAAAGATAAGAATGGAAGTACACCGGTATGGCATAGCCAGTACGATGGGTAAGACTACTGACTGAAATGGACTACAGGACATACCAGTACAGTCCTAGCAAATGTGTACAACTGTCAGGTGTGTCTCCCCGCCCCATGTAGAAATATAGTAACAGTCAGGTGTGCTCCCCCAATCCTGTGTAGAAACATAGAAATAGTCAGGTGTACCCCCTGCTATGCAGACATGTTGCAACAGTAAATGCCCAATGATCGGTGGATACCCTGCAGACACAGCATGCTACCTGTCGGTGTACAACACAAAGGTCAGCTGTACAGTACAAACCACCAGACATGCTCCACGCATGCATAACAGATGGCCTTACTGGGCATGCTTACACACTTAGAGAAATGAAGGCAATGTCAGTCATCCACATACAGAAAGGTCATACCGGGCATGCTCACACACTTAAACACATGAAGGCCATGTATGCAAACACCAGTGGACCAGACATATCCAGCGGTTGCAATAGTTACTGCAGACACATGTCAGTATGCACCACTCATGCCTTGCACACAAAGTGGATAGGAATTCAGACATATATGTAAGGACAACACACCATAATACACCAAAGGTAGATGGATATAGATGTGTGGAAGAGGTTGCATGTGACAAGGAGCCATCCACGCCTGTCCCACTGAGCACACAGCCAAAGGGCCTCAAACACATCAGTTGCAGATGTCACACACTGCAGTTACTAGCGAGCAGTACTTGTCAGCACCACAGACTATGTGGTCCACGTGCCAGCTGTGCAACATAGCTGTACAAGGACATAGTCAGCTAGTTGCCCTAGACACACACCTGTGACATATGACCCTGTGTGTGGCAGCCTGTGGCATGCCACCCCTATGTGAATGGTGTATGGGCCATGCACACACTGGCCACCACATAGCAGTACCCTGAAAACCCCGATGAGGTTATCCATTGTGAAATACACCCAGTGGCGGCTGGTGACTTCAAATCAAAGGGGGGCTGCAGGAGACAGCTGAATGGGTGTGACCAGCTAAAAAGGGTGTGGCCAACTAGAAAGGGATGAAGTTATGTTACAGAAATACTCATTAACTCTCTCATTATTTTACACTCATCTTAAAATACAGACAAAAAAGTATTACAGTTTTGCAAAGATATAACTACAACAGTAAACAGTAGGGCAATTTGTTTAATTCACACCCAGCCCCAATTCCCATTGCCTACCCCACCCACAGTATTTGATTTGATCATGCGAGGTTAAAAACAAAAACAACAACAAAAAGACAATACTGTCATTAAGGTAAGTATTCTTTTTTTCACATAAACAACACTCAATTCAGAACTTATGGATGATCTTACTTCACTCAAATGCACATTAGTCTTGCAAAGCAAGCTAGAACTATAGTCATTCCATTTGCACGTAGGCATTGCCCCAACCCAGCTGCTACCCAAAGAAACTTCTTTGAGCCTACAAGGTTTAAAATAATGAAAATAAAAGACCATGGTTACATTACTGTGTTTTTTTTTCACATCACATAGCCAAGAACTTGCATGTGATCTTACTTCAGTCCCCCCATACACATTTTAATCATGCAAAAGTAGAATTTGCTTCAACAACAAAACATTGATAAGCCATCCTAATTTATCTTGACTAACCCTACAAAAAATACTAGGTTAAAAAAAAACAGATGTCATCCACAAATGGCTCTCCAGACTACACTACATACCTAGTATCTCTTTGACTCCTGCCAGGATATTATATTAAAAAAAGAAAGCCATCAACAGCCCACAAAAGACATTTCTCACTAGCATCTGGTTGACCCTCCCAGAGTATTATGTTAAAGAAAGAAAATCATCAACAGTCCCCAAAACACATTGCCTCCTTAGTATCCGCTTAACCCTGCAGGGATATTATATTAAAAAAGAAAGAAAGACAGTAATCAACAGCCCCCAAAACACATAGGCCACTAGCATCTGGTTGGCCCTGCCAGTGTTGTTGTGTATTTCGGCTTTTCCCGGTTATGGATCGCCACAGCAGAACTCCGGTCTGCTAATGATTGGCAGTAGATTTTTACATGCCGAGTTGCCAGCCCTGACGCACAACCATCAACGAAGGTACACCCATTCACGCATGTCTCCAAACAGAAGACGCTTTAGCTGAGAATCGTGTATTAAGTTGAAGAAAGAGAATCATCAACAGTCCCAAAAACACGTTGCCTCCCTAGTATCTGGTTAACCCGGTCAGAATATTATATTAAAAAATGAAAAACAGAAAGCCATCAACAGCTACAAAAATGCATGCACCACCTATTAGTATCTGGTTGACCATGCCAGAATATTGATAGAAAAACATCACAAACAGCCACTAAAACAGCTGGCTCACTGCAGATTCGGTCTTCTATTGCTATCTGATTGAACCTGCCAGACTCCAGGCCCAGGATGTCAGAAAGAATATTTTAAATTCTTTTTCACCATTTAAAAAGTATCCGGATGACCCTACCATTAGAATAATTAAATACAGAAATTATTTTGTCAACCCTACCAGGAAGAGGTTGCTGCTAGAAAACAACTTTATATTTCAGTGTTTTCATCTACAAATTCAGTACCTGCTTCTCTTGAAGAATAAATTGCATATGTTACATTAAAAATGTAAGCTGGTATGTTGAAATATGGAATGGATGGCAAATTGAAAAACAGGTTCATGGTTAACAGGCATCTCTATCCAAAGGAGGACATACTCAGGACTGCAGCACCTTAAAATACAAGTGTATATGCTATGGGAGTAGAACTTACAGCCTTCTGCATCAAGGCACAAGTATGCTACCTGTTATGCTACTAAAACTGCCTTAAAACTCTATACCACAATAGTTAACCCATTTGCTAAACAAAACAGCTGCACATTTTAAGCAGACTTGGCATGAGCAGCAGTAAACTTATCTTCCAACAAAAGAAAATGCAGCTAAAATATCAAACATCCGAAAAAAGGTGTAAATGTTGTATCCTCCAAATGCTGTACACCAACTATACATCAAAATCTAAAAGAGTTCAGCAGTATAAAACAAGGCATCATAATATGAATAAACTTACAGCTAAATTAAACATCTTTACAATAAGCTGAAAACCAACAAGTTCTTAATACATAACTGATTCAACAGGATAAACATAGGACCAAAATAAGCCTTAAATATCTTTTAAAACTGTTGTACACCGACAGCAAAATCACAAAAAAACACTTGTTATATGTGCAGATCTCTATCAATTTTGCTATCACAAATATGCTGGATGACTGAAAATGACAAAACCCAAACTTAAAACTCCTTTGAAGTTGCAGGACCAACTCACAGCTCTTTAATTAGCACTCTTTCCAAAAAACAGAACGTATCTGGTGGCCTTCCCCCTATTTCTGTCCTAGACCTTCCCCTCTTTGGAATGTATTGGGGTTTGGCATAATGGTTAAGGTTTATGACTCACCAGACACAAGGTACAGAGTTTCATTCTCACATTTGGGAAGGAAATTGGTTAGGCTTAGAATGGCCTATAAAGAAAACTAGCCCAGTAATTATCTATGAATTTATGAAACCATGAATCTCAGGAAAAGAGAAAATTATTATTTTTTTGGAATGCATGGCTAGGCCTAAAAGACCTTTGTGGTTGTTAGCCTAGTAAACACCTATGGACCTACGAATCTATTTATTTGAAGTAGTAGAGACAAATGCAAGAAGACTTTGACTAACTAAATTCACAGCTGATTGATAGCTAAGGATCAACTTAATCCCACCTCAAATTCACTAACACTATAGCTAGAGCTTGTTCACATTAATAAGTGGTGCTTTAAGCAAAGTCTCAACCTAAACACAAAGAAATGCAGAATAGTCACCTTCAATAAAGCTACTGCTTTGCACTGTAAAGCATAAATGAATTCACATTAAAAATTGCACCATGATCCAGGATTTAAGAAGCTTCATAGACAACAAGCTGTCCTTAAACCTGCATATCTCCTATAATGCCAGAAAATCCATTTGAGTTTCAGACTCCATATCCTTCACAAAATGCATGCTAACACAAATCCTGGCAACTGTCTGAGTTTGTAAGAGCATACCTCTCAAGTGTACCTCATTACAAGGAATGTTCCTTATTTGAGGTCTTAAAAAGCCTATCTTCCTCAAAGTTCCACACTGTAAGTGTTTGTCACTCATTCAGTGTTAGGAATTGCTTAGCTGATATCCATGCTAAATACTACTGAATCATATTAATGCACCAAAAGAACATTTTATAAGTATAAAGTAGTGCATTGTAAACATTTGTGAGCTGCCTACTTGAAGTTGTTAGTAAGCTTTTAGTAGGTGTTCCACATTTTGCCCATTTGTTCCACATTATGAGACTTAATGTCTCTCATTGTGGAGATGGATGACAGCTATGAAGAGCAGTATTTAATTTTTCCCATATTTTTCCCCCCATTATTTTAGACTTTGTCCAGATTTCTTGCGCTAACAGGTCGGGAGCTATCATACAGTCTACAGGAAATTGGAAGCTACTGGGCAAAAAAAAAAAAGGAAAATGTCTTTTTGATCTCTCTTTAGAAGTGTACACTTTCCATAATAATCAATGCAGCCAAGTAACTGAAACAGCTGACATATGGTTTGAGTATTACCTCTAAGAAATTTGGAGATGAAGCCCTCAAGTCAGAGACCCATCTTAAAATATCATTTTATTTTGTGTATACCTAGTTATATTTGTTTTAAGATGCATGATGACCACGTGGCTGTTTTCAGACACCATACCTAACCACTGCTAACTCAAAATATGTTAGAAAATAAATGTGCAACAAGCAAATTTCATATTTAATACATTATGTAGTGCCAATATTTATGTGCTAATACTGTGCACAGTACTACCACACCAACCGCAGCCTTTTCAAAACTGGTGTGAGGTAAAAATCTGTCAAAAAAGCTTAACAATACTTTAAAATATAATGAAGTACTTGAAGTCCATAAGTTCCAACTTTTCAACAAATCCTTTGTCAAGTCTAGTCTCGGCAGGACTCGTTCTGCACTTTGACATCATCTGCCAGTGTATTCATAATACTGCCTATATTGTTTCCTAAGAGTTGCTTAGAACAGACATACCCGAAATTGTGCTAAGTAAAAAGCTTGTGATGGAACAACATACTAATATTTTGTTTCCCTCTACCTCAAAAAATGAGTGACTGTCCTTTCTGGGTCTATCAAACTCCGTATTCCACAAGCAAGAGCAAGGCAAGCCAGGTAAGCAAAAAAAAATAAGTTTAACCAACAGTAGCACCATAGAAAATAACCATCCAAGCACTGTGTTAGCAGTAGTACTGATTGTTTTTCGCTCTCTTTTTCAGGAAGTGAGTGAGACCCAATCAGTAGCCATACAACTGTTCATGTCACGTATGTGACTGTGGACATAGCAGTCCGACCCCCTTCTGTTTTACTGTGCGGTTAATCGCATAGCTTTCTGGGCATCACACTTATGTCTTCTTCTTTCCTTATCTGGACTCCAGTCCAGATTTAGATCATTTAGAGAAACTAAGTAAAAAAAAAAAACGGAACTCGCCGAGCATGCGCAGTCTGACTTCCGGCAGGTCTGTGCAAGCCAGTCGGACTTCTCGCTTAGAGATTCAGCCGCCAGCCAGCAATATTATTTAAATAATAATTTATAAATATATTATAAATATATATTTTTTTAAACTGTTCTTTTCAACTGGGGGGGTTGCATTTCTGCAGTCCAATGGCATGAGCCGCCACTGAATACACCTTTGGGAGAGTTGTAGGTCAGTAATCTCTGTGGCGCGTCCCATAACTGCATACTGCTGTAGTGTGATACACTAGTTAGGTAGGAGTTCTAACCTCAGACATGGCAACTGTGTGTGTGAGTGTGTGTCACTGTTTGTGTGTCTGTCTCTCACTGACTGTGTAGAGATCAATGCTTTTAGGGTACTCACACCCCTTACATTTCACATACCCAACTTTGGCAAGGCTGCTGATGTCACCCACCTTGAAATACTCCCCTAGGAAAGCTGTAGCCTAGTAATCTCCATAGCGCATGCTGTAACTGTGTTCTGCTGTAGTGTGATAATGTAGTTAGGTAGGAGGTCAAACCCCAGATGTGGCAACTGTGCATGTGTGAGTCTATGTGTACGTGTCTGTCTGTCACCAACTGTGTAGAAAGAGCAATGCTTTTTAGGATACTCAGACCCTTTACAAGTCAAATACCCTCCTTTGGCAAAGCTGCTGATGTCACGCAACTTGAAATACACCTCTGAGACAATTGTAGCCCAGTAATTTCCATAGCACATCCCATAACATCGTATGGCCATAGTGTGATTAAGGAGTAAGTTGGGAGTTCTAGGCCCCAACCTGCCAACTGTATGTGTATGCAAGCATGTCTGACTGTGTTGAGTGCAATTCTTTTAGGTTACTCACACCCCTTACATTTCACATACCCAACTTTGGCAAGGCTGCCGATGTCACCCACCTAGAAATACTCCCCTAGGAAAGCTGTAGCCCAGTAATCTCCATAGCACATGCTGTAACTGTGCACTGCCATAGTGTGATAATGTAGTTAGGTAGGAGGTCAAACCCCAGGCGTATCAACTGTGCATGTGTGAGTCTGTGTGTCACTGACTGTGTAGATAACAATGCTTTTTAGGCTACTCACACCCCTTACAAGTCGAATACCTTCCTTTGGCAAGGCTGCTGATGTCACGCAACTTGAAATACATCTCTGGGATAATCATAACCCAGTAATCTCTGTAGCACATCCCGTAACATCATATGGCCATAGTGTGATTAAGAAGTTAGTTGGGAGTTCTAGCTGCCAACTGTGTGTGTATGTGTGCATGTCTGACTGTGTAGAGAGCAATGCTTTTAGGTTACTCACACCCCTTACATTTAACATACCCAACTTTGGCAAGACTGCCGATGTCACGCACCTAGACATACACCTCTGGGAAGGGTGTAGACCAGTAATCGCCGTAGCATGTCCTGTAACTGCATACTGCTGTATTGTGAATTAGACGCGTGGTTGAGTTCCATCCCCACACATGGCAGTTCCGGATGTATTGTGTGTGTCACTGTCTGTGTAGGGAGCAATGCATTTTA
Source organism: Protopterus annectens (assembly GCF_019279795.1). Classification (NCBI taxonomy): domain Eukaryota; kingdom Metazoa; phylum Chordata; order Ceratodontiformes; family Protopteridae; genus Protopterus; species Protopterus annectens. Next base: position 452,835,982 of record NC_056730.1, read on the forward strand.
GGCTAGTCTCTTGCAGCCATTTCAAAGCCCCACTTTGGCAATCCTGCTGATGTTAGTGAGTGTGAAATACACTTTTGGCAAGGACTACTCCAGTAATATCCATGCCGTGTACTATAACTGCATAGTGCTGTAGTGTAATACACTAGTTAGGTAGGGGTTCTACTCCCAAACATGACAGGTGTGCATGTGAGTGTGTGTTTGTAACTCATATCCTGTGTAGAGGTGGTTGTGACTGTGTGACACCTGTGGCCAATGTGGAGTGGGTTTTGCATATTTCTTATATGGTGGCCATACTATATATCACAATGTCCACTGTACAGGGATAACACATGTGATATGGCTGAGAGGCTGGGATGCAGAGCCATACCCAGACATATGACATCAAGTCCAGACACTCACAGTTAGCACAGTATTACCCAGAGCACTCTCACCCCATGTATCATACACACACACATGCCTAGGTAACAGCCAAAATGTGAGTAGTACACTGCATTTTGGCCAGTGATAGTAACTATGGAGTGACAGCAGTGGGCCACAGAGGGCATGATACCCAGTCCATCTGTCCAATATGCACGTATGTGCAGACAGTGCACCTCCCCCATATTCTCCAATGGAAAACTGCACCACCTGTGGTGCCATGACATGTGACCCACAATGGACATAACATGCCTGACAACATGCCCATATGGACAGATGCCACTGACACCAAGGAATGCTGATAGCATGCACACCATGTAGGTGCAGGGTAAAGCTGCTGGCCATTACCAACTCCCACCACAGGTAGGCAGGACTGGCACATCTGATGATAATCTGTGTTCACAACATGGGCCGGACATCACAGGTACAGTTCCACATGAAACTGTACATGCATGTGGGAGGTGTGCACATCCCAGATGCTGTCCATGTCATGGACAAAGGAACACAGACATGGCAAGCAATGCACAGCACTGGCACACAGACTAGTCACCCCGGTGACTGGATAGGGGATACAATATCCACCTGTGTGGGCAAATGCACACACTACATCCCTGAGCCACAATGCAGACCATCGTCATGTGGCCTGATGTCAAGGTACACCCATTGCCTAGCTGTGGACAGCCGTCTGGCACAGTCCAACACCACACACCTGTGCAGACATGCACACATGCATGTCAGTAGTGGCACCCTGTGTGTTTGTGTGTATTGCATGCTGCAGATGTTCACATTCACATTCCCTGCAACTCCCATGGGCATACTGCAGCATGCTGTCTGATGTCAGACACCTTCCCATACCCTTCACCCATACAGCCCCCATATGACCTGTGTGGTGCATGGGATACCTGTACAGTGATGTGATGTGGCAATCCCACAATCGATGAGTTGTACACCTGGCCCTGCCATGTGTATCAATGTGTGTGTGTCCTTGTGAGAGTGCGGCTGTGTTGACACTGGCATCTGTTCATGCCGACTGGCACATGTATGTCACCTACCGTACAGCTACTGTATCCCTGTTGCAGATATCACTCATCATCACATATATGTTCTGAGTTCTCCATAACAGGTAACCCATGTGGCACATCCAATAATTGCAGCAAACTGTGCTAGCACTACATAGTTGTCAGGGGTTTGATATCCTGTGTTGCTAGGTGTGTGACACAACCATGCTTCAGTTGTACCCTCCCACCCCTCCCTGACATGTATTAGCCTCTGTCTGCATCCCCCACCCCCTTTCAGGTGGACATGGAGACTTACACCTGCTTTGCTTAGGCAGCAGCATGTGTAATGTAAGTAATGCTCATGATCAGTTGATGGCCTTTGTATGAATCACAGCCCTCCCCTAGTCTGACTGCATGTGAAACAGCTGTGGTAACATCCCCATCACCAATTGTATGGAAACACACTCCAATACCCATGGACATCACGGTGGTGTTTGCCCTTTTCACCCACTGTGAGCAGGAACTAGATCTGTTGTGTGCCAAACAGCATCCCAGATGGATTGCGGTGTACCTCTAACAACATACACTGTGGAAACAGTGCAACAAACAGGAGGTGGCTGTGCCTGACTACAGACTGTAAGTGCCGCTATACTGCATTTGGAGTAATGTTGCTTTGACAGTGTTTGTGTGGATATGGCTGATGTACATGTCTCAATAACTGCCATGTCAGTTCCATGTTGATGGGGAATCTCCATCTGCAGGGTCATCTGCAGCCTGGGCAGTGCTGTGTCCATGGTTGCATGTGTCACCCATGGAGCATCTAGCTGTTGACTGCTGAAGATAGTGTGAGGACTGCAGTCAGTAGATGGAGAAAGTTGTGGTAATCACAGACATCATATCCCTCAAAGGACATATGTTGCAACAACCCTGTAACAACAGTAAATATATGTGATCATCACAGCAACATGTCAATATTGGCCCTCTGTATGTGCTCCCAGCCACATCTCTGTCAACCTTCATACATATGTCTTGCATGAAGTGGTGCATATGTGCTATACTCCATAATTTGTGGCATCATATCTGAGAACAAGCCACTGATATATCTGACTGCTACACATGTTATGTACAGTAGGGATTACATTACATTACATTACCTGCACATTCTGAGGATGTTCGTACAGTACTGAGGTCTGTGTACCTATGGTGAATGTTGACAGTGTGTGTAGTGTTGATATGTACCTTACAGACTGTGGTAGATGACATTGTTCTATTCCCCTACTATCAGATGTTACATGCTGCCCCACTGTATGGCACTGTAGGGGCGTACATGTTTGTAGGGGCATAAACACACATGTCCCATACCACAGACAGCCACCAGACCAAACTGTGTAGCAGGCCAGTATATGTAGGGCAGTCTGTGAGTGGCACATATGAGGATGGTGTCGAATACATAGTCCATATACTGTATTACCATGTTAGCTAACCATATGTGGCTGTGGCTGTGTTCACATTGGTTGTGGATATGCACTGTCACACAGGTGTATCCTACTCTGTGCTGTGACATGTCTGTGGAGCCTGCTTTATATGCAGGTACATGTGCATTCCCCACTGGGAGGTGTAAGCCAGTGTTGAGTCAGTCTGCCTGCAGCCTGCACAGTGCATTGTGACATGCCTAGCAGCTGAGTGTACCTACCCAATGGGATGTCATGTGCAGATACTAGCCAGATGTCCCACTGCTGGACCTCCCCTAACAGTCATGTATGTCAGACAGGGCAATGGGATGCAGTGCAGATGTATGTCAATACCTATTATGTAGTATGTGGCCATGGCACCCCTGTACTAGTGGTCATAGCATTACAGGGCAGGCAGGGGTGTGTGAATGCATGACCTATGGTGGACATTATATACCAGTCGTTATGTGTTATACCCATCTACATGGCCATCCACATCCATACTGTCAGGCATGGTACACATGTGTAGCACTAAGGGCTTATGTGTATACCTCTGGACTGTACAGACTGTGTCAGACCCCCACATATATTGGCCAATATCTCTGCTGCAGTCCACAGCGGCATTACATGCTAGCAGCGGTACTGTCACTGATGTCCTTTGGATGTCATTCAGTTACCAATGGCACACATGTTATGAGCAGATGTGACCTGCCGCACATACCATGTCTGTAAAGACAATCCCAATGACAGTAGCAATAGCCTACTAGTATACCTGCTAGAGATACCTGACATCCCTTGCAACTACGACATTGGGAACATAAGGGCTGTGGTTGGTCTACACTTCATGTCCAGGAACTATGGTGGGAATATATGTAATATACATATCCATATAGCCAGATATATGATTACACATGTGTACTACACCCATTTAACACTGTCATGACAACCACCCACTATTGATCCCCACATCATGTGTGTGCGGTCCCATTACATCTCCTGTGTGATGGGCATCAGTCCTGTGTGTGGGCAGCAGTGCTACCAACAGCATGTAGCAATACCCCATACAGAAGAACCAGCACACTCAGGGCAGCCACATATTTGTAGGAGGATCAGGAAGTACAGATAGACTGCTAATGGAGTTGTGTTATGCTTTGTACAGTACTGGTGTTACAGGGTGTTGGTGCACATACTAGTTTGCCATGGAATGCAGTCCATCTGCATAGCACACAACTGTGGTCCTACCCTCATGCTGGCCAGAGCCATGCCTATCAAGTCTTGTCTGTCCACCACACAGGTCTTGTGTCAGATAATACTCTGGCAGTGTGTGTGTTGCATGTTAGCAGTGCATGGCTACATCTATGGCTGTCCATACCAGCAATTCCCTGATTAAGGGGTATGTTACAGACTATCCTGCAACACATGCACCTTGCATAGTGTATGGCAATAGTTGTCCACATATGTGACTATTCCAGCCTCTGCCCATCACCTACATTCCAAGCTGTGCATATATGTCATGTTGTCAGTGGTTGATCCATAGTGGGCTGGGAGTATAACACACCATGTCTGCCATCAGTCCACTGCCATTGCAACCCCCACACATATGGTGGGGCTGGGGGCCATATATGTGTGGGCACCACCTACACAATACATGTGTGCCCTCATGCACTGCAGAGCCCAGTGTATGTAACAGTGGTATATGGCCCTGTATTATTGAGTCTAGGGGGGGCACCAGAAAAGACCTAGGCTGATACAAAATGTGGGGGTAGCAGGGCTGAGCTGCCTTAAGGTATCTGGAGGTACAGTACCATATATTTCATCTATATACACATTACTGACATGGATCTGGGTACTGCAGGACTACTGCCCCCGCCATACAAACTGTTCTGTGTGTTGGTGTGCTCATGATGGTGTCAGTTATGCCATGTTATGTAGCAGTTACAACCCATGTGGTCATAATTCGTCTATACCACCTACTGTGTTTGTACAGTGTGTAGATAGAGGCTGCTGAACTACACACCCGGAATACATACTGTCAATTGTTCAGTATCCTGTGGCCCTGTGTTTTTTTCCTATTGTACAATGTGAATGGTTTGACCTGGACAGCAATAGCTGTGAACCTTTCCAGCCTACTGTATGAGTGTAACTGGTCCACTGTAGCATCACTCCGTTGATATAGTTGTCAGTGTTTGAACAGCTATATGGCATGGCATGTAGAACAATAATAGTACATGATGACAGATTTCCATGTCTGCAAACCTGTGGGTGTTGTTTCACCTATGAACTCTCTGTGGGTGTATGTTACAGGCAACGATTGTCATTTGTATGGGTGGCTTGTACGGTGTCCAGTCATTCAGGGGTCAACTGTAGGCATAGTGGCTGTTCCATATTGTGTGCACCTACCACTTATGTATCATACTGTACATATAACTGCGTGTTTATGTGTAGTCACATGTATATGTACACACACACACACACACACACATATATATATATATATATATATATATATATATATATATATATATATATATATATATATATATATATATATATATATAAATTATAAATATGTATACCTGTATCTGCATATCTGTGTCTGTGTATCTGAAGCCTGGTAATGTTTATGGCTTCCACATAATACATTCCCCATGGGAGCCAGACTGTACTGCATGATATGTTGCCAATAACAGCCTGACATCATACAGGTGGGATGTAGTACAGTTAACATTGTGTGCCCATGTTGCCACTGGCCCTGGTTATGTGATCTCCAGCACTTGGTAGTCTATTGCAGGGCAGACGTGTTTGACTGGGGGGGGGGTGCCTATTTGTATGACTCCTATAGTGTGTGGTGCCTCTCAACCCCATTAACGTAACATGTAGTCTGTTACACCCCCCTAACAGCTACATATGCTTTGCAGTACCAGCACAACAGTGTTGCACCAATGGGTTGGTAGGCATGGGAATCCCATTGAGATCTGCCACATGTGTGTATATGTGCATGTCTGCATATCTGTAGGGTACACCGGTCTGAGTCTACATACTCTTATTGCAATACACGTTGCCACACAGTAGTACTGATATTATTGCTGTCACCCATAGGTGTGGCAATGCAATATAACACCCTACTATGCATGTGGCATGTGTATCACATGCATATCCCTGTAGTACCACTGTTGTGATATGCAATGGGTTGTTTTTGCGTCATGACCAATGTGTGATAGTGGGTATGTCAGAGTATCAAGATGGGTTCTAGTGTGTACAATATCCAGTGGGGGATGTGGGTGCTGTGTACACTGTCTTTATACCATGGTACACCTGGTATATGGCCCACGTACCACTCTCAAGTGGCCAATTTCACCATCACCCATACAGGTAACAGATAATAGGGTACGGCCCAGTTACACATGTGCTGTGTGCAGCCTACCTGTAACACATTAGACACATGGACTAGTTAGTTAGCAACTATACAACCAGGTCTCTAAGATGTGTGTCTACCTGTTATGTGTCGGTCAATGTGTATATGATGGTACGACACACTATGTATTCACCATATACAAGCATTACATCCCCCATTACCATATTGTACATGTCTGTGGATGGTCTGAATGTAGCACGTGACCTGGTACACACCTCACCCTACAGATGGTGTCATGTGTGCAATGACAGCCACACAGTTCAGTAGCACTACACATGAGTTGGGGTCTAGACACAGTGTCGCTAAGTCAGGATATGTGTGTATGTGGATGGGTTGACATAAGGGTGCAGATTATACCTGTACCAAAAGGCCACTGGTCACATTTGCACAGCCAATAACTGTTATACATACCAGTGGCATGTGTGCAACTGTACACCACATATGTCACGGCCATGGTGTCGCCACACTGACATACCCCTGTGGAATATGACTGCAGACCATCATCCTGATGACACATGTATGCCTACAGTGCAAATGGTTGACAGTATGAGGATATCAACTGGTGTTACCAACAGCTGAGATGCATCATAGCTGCATGGCTACACTACCTAACATGTATGCAGTACACATTTCCCCTGACTACATTCTATACTGCAGTACATTGTGGCACTCTATCACAGTCACAGTGTGCATCAGAACCATGTTAGCCTGTCCCAGCATCGATGTTATGGATGGCAGGGGTGTGGCACAGGTATCATCATATGCATAGGGTGTGTGAATGTCATCTTAGCTGCATGGCTACACTACCTGACATGTATGCAGTACACATTACCCCTGACTACATTCTACACTGTGGTACATTGCGGCACCCCATTACAGTCACCGTGTACATTGGAACCATGTTAGCCTGTCCCTGCATCGATGTTATGGATGACAGGGATGTGGCACAGGTATTATCATATGCACAGGGTGTATTGCAGGTGTGCCAGAGGCTGACGGTGGTCCAAACATGTGTCACCATGTGTGTGGGTGAGGGGTGTGGTTCCTTGATTGGGGCGTGGTGATGTGGTGTGTGTCTGTATGGGGTTGCCCTAGGTGTGGTTGCATAGTGTGTGGGTATGCATGCACACAGTTCTGCCATGTGGCTGCCCTATATGGGTAATGTTGGACAGCTGCAGACCATACCTGGCAGGGTGTGCAGTTCAGTGCCCCCGGCCATGGACATGCTGACTGCGCCTGCCAGGGGTTCCGTGGGCATGTGTAGGTACAGAACTTGAGGTGCTACTCTGCCCTGATGATGACATATGTCCACTGGAACCATGTTCCACCTGGGCCTGGCCAAGGCCACGTGCATGTGGCCTGCTGTGGTGTGGTGTGGACAGCAGCCCCTGTTGTGTGCTGGGGCTGGTACTGCCACTACTGGAGTGACTGTCTGTCCTGGCATGTCCACTTTGACTGCCAGCTGCTGGTGTCTCTGGCCTATGTCCATGCGACTGTCATACCACTCCCACCACATGTTCTAGTGTAGACATACCATGGTCGAGGAGGCCAACCATTTCACACCACCATATATCCATGACCTCGGTATATTCACAGAAGGCAACAGTGAGTTCATGGAGGTTGTCACTTACAGCTGCAAAATCAGGACTCTTCAGCCTCAGGACCTGTCTGGAGTGCATTTCCATACGTGCCTGTGCCTCCATTATGGCCTGAAACATGCTCCTGGTGGTACCAATTGTGGTGCGTCTGCCAGGTGCAGGATGACCTGCGGTCCTCCCATGAGCACCACGGTACATCTGCGGATGTGGTGGCCTTTGGGACATCCGGCTATTCTGACTGTGACCCGCCACAGTTGGCATGGACACCACACTTACCTGGTCATTGCCACTAAGCGCCAACTGTCCCTCTGCTATGGCCACATGTGATGGGGTTTGTAGGGACACTGTAACTGTGTGCATGCTTGGAGTGGCTAGGAGGGTAATGACACATGTTGGTGCAGTGTCAGCCTCTGACAACCCCACCTTTGCCTCATCTGTACCTTCATCATCATCGGTGTCTGTAGGGACACCTACCTCAGTATGTATGCAAGAGGAACCCTGACCCACCTCGCCACATGTGGGGGAAAGAAATACACATGTTAAGACCTGTACAGCAGTGCATAACAGTACACACACTCACACACACTCACACTGACAGCCACCTTACTGCCTCACCTTCCCTGAGTTTGCAGATAGTCCTACAGTCAGTTACATATGTTCTCCTTCCTGCATGGCACTTGGTAATATACACACATCACTGCAGCCCATTAACATATCATCCCTCTTCATGCCTACATGTGTGGTTACCACACCTGACCTGTTACTCCATCACCTCCCTGACCTGGGTGGAGTAGGTTGTACATGGCCTTACTGTTGTCACGCTGTATTACCCTGTGTATGGGCAGTAATGGTGTACGAGGCCCCTATATGTTTGGGGCTGCTACATTCACTACATATGTCACACACCAGAGCCTCATACTACAGTCTTGCTCAGTCCATGTCACATCTGCTGCACAAGTGACCCATCATGCAGACAACAGTACTACCTGCATTCACTCACTGATGTGCTGTGGTAATTCCCTATTGCATTTGTAGTGTTGCATATGTGGGTAGCCAGTTACCCATCTGCTGCTGGCAATATGATGTGTATACTTGGTATGTACTGCACCTCCCAGTGCATGCTGGATGCTACAGACCTTGTTATGTTATCAGCTGTACTGTGTTCACATACCTGACAGGTTGTCCTGGTGTCCGATGTCTCACTCCATGTACAGCACAATCCCAAGGGGAAGGACCGCCATGTGGTCAATCCCCACTATCGCCTGTACATACATGGACATACACACACACACACACACACACACACACACACACACACACACACACACACACACACACACACATATCTGACATGCATCGTCCACACTCCACTAGATTGCACTTACGAACACAACCGAGTCACACACACGCATCCCACACTCCTACATGTGGAGTTGCACAACATTTGTACACACAGTCCTCCCATTAGCCTTCTGTCAACATGAATTACATATGGAGCTCAACAGCATGCAGTGCAGCTATAATGACATCATGCTAGTGGCAGTATACATGTGTGTGAGGCATGGGCTTTGTTGATAGGTGATGGCCTCTCCCCATGTTAACACTGCACCCATGTACAAAGTGTTACTGTGGACCTGTTCTGCACCCTGCCCTGTACTGTGCATCATACCTCACAGGTGTAGAAACCATTGATGCATCTGTAGTACTGTGTCAGTTATGTCAGCTTCAATGCTCATGGCCCCTGTGTGTTGTAGCAACACATACCTGGGATGATATGTGAACAGCTATCAGTTGTGGATGCCTGATGTCTGCGTTACAGATCACAACATCAGCAGTGCATGTATGGCCAGTACATGACTATTACACTGACAACCAGCGGACCTTACCATGGCTGTGAGGGGTGCCCTACACATGTCCCCGACCTCTGCATGGTTGCAAGGTCTACTCATGTGCACATCCCTTGGAGTGCACACACTGCTGTTATGAGTGCTGTGGGGTCAGAGTTACATCTGCAACATTTACTTAACCTGATTATGTGCAGCTGCAGCCATGGTGGTGTTGAGTCACACATGTCCCTACTGTAGGCTGTGTGTCCTGCCACATCTCACATCCCTGTGGACACATTGCACATTGACAGGATGTTAGTTATCTTGCATGTGTCTGTTGTACCCTTCCGATACCCCAGAATGGTCTCTACTGTGATGCAGTGCATTTCTCAGCAACAAAACGTGAACGTGTACAGCATGCAGTATGGGTAGATGTATTAGACGTGTGCATGGGGGATAGCCCATAGCTATTACATGCCCAGTTTATCATCATGCATGAACAAGAACCATACTCACTGGCTACGGGCTGCTGCCGTGGTGGTATCCTGGAGGGACCTACATAGGAGTGTGAGAAAGCTGATGTCAATGGCCACCGCTGTGGAATTCATAACAGGTGAGTGCAGCATTACATTACATCAACAGTAGAATTGCACAATATTACAACTTATACATAACAGTTTATTACTACTACACAGCAGCAGACTATGTATATGACATCTTAGTTTTGCATGATGTAACTGTACAGATGCAGATGCATACACATGAGTGGTGTATTGATGTGCCCTGGGGCCTTACCTGCACGCTACTCAGCTGGTGTGTCCTTGGCACCCACCTCCAAGATGTGCCCTGCCAGGTGTTGATGTTGCGGGCAGACAGGTGCCACTAGGCTGAGAAGCTCCTCCATACAGGTGAGGGGTGGATGGGCGGGTTGCCCCCCATTGTGAGGTGGTCCCCAGCTGCATGCCGACGTACATGGCAAAGCAGGTCGGTGCAATGATGCCGGACCTGCTCATAGCTGTGGTTATGCAGTCCGACATCATTGAACCTGTGGACTAGCTCATTCCACAGGGCAGTCCTCTCTTGCTGGTTGTGGGCTGTCCAGCCAAAAAGAAGTATGCAGTGCTGTACCAGGTGGTCAATGATGATAGCCGTTTCAGCGGCGCTGTACACGGGAAGGTGACTATGCGACATGTTTCCTGGAAGACATAAGGATGGAAACAGGTCTGAGCCACCCATACAACAGGGGTTACAATAGTTCTTAATACACATATATGTCTCCCCACCATATCAGCTACAACAACATGTTCACAGACTGCAATTGTTATGTCAGCTGCTTACCTACCATTGGGACATATGTTGGCATTGTACCAAGCTTTGTGCTATGTGTATGTGCCACGCTTTGTGCTATGTGTTGTAGCCATGCTCCCTGTGGGGACACTTATCTTTGCTGGCCTGTTACAGACTATTTCATCAGCTTGCCATTGTCGGTGCCACTATATATATATATATATATATATATATATATATATATATATATATAAATATGCATCTATGTACATATATGTGTAGATATATGTTGTACTTTGTGGATATACCTATGTCTATATGAGTGTATGTATCTGTACACATACATGTCACATTCTGTATCACACAGATATGTGGAGTTCATACAGATATCCGGTCCTCATTCTATAACCGTCTTTCATTCACAGCTGCACTGTTCTGCCTTGCTGCAACACAGACATGTGCCACATGTGAACACAGCCTAACATTAAGGTGGTAACTATGGTGTGAGAGTGTGGTATGCCTATTACAAACCTATGGCATTTGTGCATGCTACATTACACATTCACATAACTGTCCTGCAAGTGGTGTGCTCTGACACCCATGTGTCTATCATGACGGCAGTACATCCACCAACAGCTATTGTCCACACTAACATAACATACACAGATATTATGGCTGACATCTTTGTCATTCCTTGCTGATCTGCACAGTTGGCAGGTATGTCCCACTGCTTACAGGGACAGACAGTATTGTCCAGAGCAGTTGTTCAGTGGGACATCATTACAGGGACTGCTACAGATGGCACTTATCAAACATTCTACATCATAAATCCTATTAATCTATACCACATACTACATTAAATACAGTTATGTTTTACATACCTTTTAGTGTTTGGACAGGTGTGACGCCTTCTCAGTTGTGGCCTGTAGTTATTTGTTCCCCACTGTGCAAGTTCCATTTTATATGTTTGTTTTTGTTTTCCTTTTCTTTTTTTTTTTCTTTCTTTTCTCTCTCTCTCTCTCTCCCTCTCCAGTAGAGCAAATGAGTTGGTTTGAATGGATTACAGCATGGCTTTTGTAGGTGATGCACATGATCAGGTGATGGGCTCTGTACCAGTTAGTGTGCAACAGTTGCTGACTGCATGCACCCTGCTGTGTAATGATTCTGTTAACCATCGTCATGGCAACCCAGTACTATAAATTGCTTACTCATGTGGGCGTTGTCCCTTCACCTTTCCAGTATGGAGGACATCCTTCCTGTATGTGGGCAGCAGTGTTATAGATGGCAGGTTGCAGTACCTATTACAGTAGGGCTTGCAGACACAGGACAACTACACAATCTTAAGAAGTTCCAGACCTACAGACAGTGAGTAGTGTTGTTTAGGATGGAATGCAGTCTGTCTGCATAGCTCTCAACAGTGGACCTATCCACATGATGGCCAGTGGATTGTCTGTTTGCTTTTGCCTGTGCACCACACAGGGCTTGTCCTAGATATATCCCTGGAAATCTGTCTGTTGCATGCTATCAGTACATGGCTACTTCCAGTTGTGTTCCTGATGTGTTATTCCTGCATAAGGGTATGTTGCAATGAGTCCTATAACACCAGCAATGTGCAGAATGTGTAACAGTAATATTACGAGTATGACCCTGTGTTCCTGCCTCTGTCCTCCACATATATGGCTGGCTTTGTCCGGCTGTGATACGGTTAGGGGTTGTTCAGTATTGGCCTATCATAAAATACTGCTAGTATTCCTGCTATCATCCTAGTCATATCATGGACTCCAATGACATTTGTTGGTCAGGGTCCATACATGTGACAGATACATAGACATTATCACAGGTAATAAATGTCCCCCTAGCCTTGACTACGGGGTGTGACTGGTGGCTGCTGAACTACATCTGTTATTGTTTATTGTTACCTACCTTGATGGCAAATCCTTTGTCCACAGGTGTATGAATTGACAAGCCTGGCCTGGATAGCATTGTATGTTATATATCTGCACTGTCGCCATCTACTTTTCTGTGTGGGCCTTGCATTCCTCACTGATTAAATAAGTGCAGATCTATGTGCTGTCGGTAATGACATACATTACTGTAAACTACACCATTAAAGGTTGTCTGTGTATACATATCTGTGTGTTGCCTCATGTCCTTTGAATAGTGAGTGGGCTATGAGTAATTCAGTACTCCTGTGCAAGTGTAAATTTCATTTAGTAGGTTATACAGAACAATGTTGTTATACTGATTTCACAAGGAAAATAGAATGTGCTGCAGTGGGACTCGAACTGAGAATGCATGTGCAGTAGGCAGATGCTCTGACCACTACACTATTGCAATTCTGTGTAATTTGTATATTTATACCTTGATGTCATACCCATGCTCCCTTTCCCCGGCCCAAGCTCCACGAACACAGCATCCATCCATTCTGCAGTTGCTAGACCTGCCATACCACACCTCCACACATTTCCCTCTCTGCACGTCTTGGTACTCCTCCATATTACTGTCTCGATGCAACCTTCTGCAGGCTTTTCCTCTGTTTAGTCCATGTACATTCGAGCCTTCCCTTCATCCACCTCCGATACTGGTGGAAACATCATTGTGACCCATAAAGTCTGGTGCGTCCTGGCAGGGACAGACCTGTTGTTGTGTCACGAGTACACTTTGCTGGTCTACACTGTTTCTCCCACTAGTAGCATCCTGCCAGGGTTTTGAGAAGCAGCAGTTTGCGCACACACCAGACCAGCCTCATCTCCCGCTTCCATGGATGAAACACGCCCCCATGCCATGCCCCGTTTTCCATTCCTCTCTTCAGTATTATACAAGACTACTGTTCTCACAATATGCCTGGACAGGCACTGTTCATTGATACTCATAGACTGCTTGGAATACTGTGACTGAGGACTGTGCACATGTTTGCTGGTATTAATGTACATACATACATTTCCTATACTGTTGACTGACTGTGCCGGATGATATGTTTATGATAACAGCAGCTGATTGTATATCTGCCATGCCTTCATGGTAACTCACTTGGACTATAGTGTGCAGGGGGGGGGGCCTGGGAGTGCTGATTATGTTGTTACTGGCCACAACGAAGGCTGTGGGCTACAGTGTGCCTAAGGCACTGTGGGGGAAGTGTAGGTGGGTATGCGCTAGGCTCAGACTTGCTGACCTCTGGTTATGGCGTCTTACACTGGCTTGGTCTCTACATTGCTTAACCAGTGTGGCCATTGCTTACCTCCGCCCAAACAGGCGTACTCCCACTTGCGGCCGCATACCCCCATGGTACTTCATGTACACGTCGGTATTATACATGCTTAAGTCAGTTGTACATGTCAGGTATAACTGTTCACGAAGGTCAGTGTAAGGTTAAGTGGGATTCCAGTTTAGCATTTCTGGATAGCTTACACTCAGGTATTCAGGTTAGGTTTAATTATGCCATATCTGTGTTGTAGAGTAGATGTGAATAGTTAAGGTCTAGGCGGGTAGGTGGAGGGGGGACATTTTAACTGTATAGTAGACCGTTTGACTGATTGGTGGGGGAGCAGCTGTGCAGATTTGCAGGGTGTTGGGATATGTATGCGAGGCAGGATAGGAGGTGTCAGTGTCAGTAGTTGGTGTAGGGGTATGGAGTGTTGGGGGGGTGGACTTTGCCAGGTGGTGAGCAGGTGGTGATCCAAGTGTGCTTGGGTTTTCCCTTCATGTGTTATTTACATATGTAGTCTGGGACAGCTGCGGTAATACACCTGGGTTGGGGTTTCCAGATTCTGCCAATATAGTTGTGTGGAGGGTGTCACCTACTTGTGATTGTGAACATTACTAGAAATGCAACAGGGATCATTAGGTAAGTGGTGTTATTGGGCCACACAGAGGGGCTGATAGTAGGGGACATGTCCAGGGATGTGCAGGATGGCTGACGGGAAGGTCCAAAGCTGGCCATTTCTTCTACAGCGACAGCTGTGAATATACCCTGCATTTGGGGGTAGGTCTGGACACTCACACCCCTGGGTGGGGGGTGGGGACAGCAATAATACCTTGTGATGCCAATTAGTTTGACTTACATGGCTACAATGGGGTGTTGCGACTATGTGTTCTTTGTTTTCATTTAGTGGGTTTGCAATGACACATCTGGTTATTCCACCCATTGCCCTGTAAACTAGACATTGCTGCTGTGGGACTCGTACTGGGTGTGGCTGCTCATTAGGTGTTGGGTCTGCCCAATGTACACTATTGCTTACTTCCCTGGGGAGGTCCACATAGAACTGCTCCAGCCAACACCTGCATGCCTAGGCTCATAATTACATACCCATAGTTCCCACATGCACATCCTCTTCGGCACTCTTCCTTACTCCTGATGCAGTTTGGGTCTGGCCACACCAGTACACACTACCCACTCCCCACTTCTCGGGACCCATCACGTATGTTGTCTCGCCCCATGGATCATCAGGCTTCCCCAACCTTGTAGTCTGAGAACATGCGTGCCCTGCCGTTAGACATCTGTGTAATGGCTGGAAACTGGAAAAGCATAGAATTTTTGGGTTGTCCCACAAGGGACATTCTTGTCTATGTTTCAAGATTAGATTTGGCGGGTCTCTCCCACTGGTAGTATCCTGCCTGTAGTCTGGGAAGCAGTGGTTTGTTTATTTTTATTGTGTGTTTGTATGCTTCACCTGTCTAGCTGGGGGGGGGGGGTGTTGATGCTATGTGTTACACGTTTGTTGATTGGACCCCTCATCCCCATTGGCACGGCCTGTGAACATATGTAATTCTTAACTGCTGTATCATGTTCTAGCTATATATATGTGTATATTCACACACACACACACACACACACGCACATATATATATGTATGCATATATATATATATATATATATATATATATATATATATATATATATATATATATATATATATATATACATATATATATATATATATATATATATATATATATATATATATATATCTAACGACATATGGATGTATGGGTGTCTGCATATGTATATATCTATATGTGGGTATCTATATATGTTCTGTCTATGTATGTATACATTTGTACTACAGAGAGGGAGAGGTATATCCCCATGTAGTTATGAGTATACATACACACACATACCTCTACATATTTACATCTACATCTGGTTATACTATTTTTTGCCATGTAAAATAGACTATGCTGCAGTGGGAGTCATAGCGGGAGTGGCTGCTCGTTGGGCGGCGGCTTTGCCCAATGAACACTATTGCTTACATCCCTGGAGCAGTCCGAATAGACCCACTCCAGCAAATACCTGCATGCTTAGACCCATAATTACATACCCATTGTTCCCCCACCCGCACCTCCTCTAGAGCTCCCATCCTTACTTTTGGTGCAGGTCGGGTCTAAACACACCACTACACACTGCCCACTCTCCACTTCACGGGACCCATCTCGTACGTTGTCTCGACCCATGGGTCATCAGGCTTTCCCACCCTTGTAGTCCAGGTATGTACACGCCCTGTCTTGATAGGTCATCGCATGGGCTTTCTCCTATAACAAGACAATTTTTGGGGTATCCTGCAAGGGACGCACCTGTCTCTGTTCCCAGATTAAACTTCTCAGGTCCACTGTGTCCCCCCCCCCACCAGTTGTAACCTGCATGTGGTCTGGGGAGCAGTGAATTGTTTACATTGTTTGTGGGTTTGTTTGTATGTTTCCCCTGTCCGGCTGGGGTGGGGGGTGGGTTCATGCTGTGTGTTACACATTTGATGCTTGGGCCTGTGAACATATGTCATTCCTAAGTGCTGTATCTTATCATAGCTATATATCTGTGTATATCTACACACACACACACACGCACACACACACACACACATATATATATATATATATATATATATATATATATATATATATATATATATATATATATATATATATATATATATGTATATATATATATATATATATATATATATATATATATATATATATATATATATATATATATATATATATAGATACACACACACATATATATGTATATGTCTGCATATATATATATATATATATATATATATATATATATATATATATATATATGGGTCTACCTGATAACACCGACACGCCAAAACATTGACAATGAAATAACTGACATGAAAAAACTGACAAAATAAGAAAGTTCAAAAGCATGAAACTTCACATGCCCGACAAACCAAATTCCTGACAATCAACAAAACAAATACCTTTCCCGAAAAACACACACACAACACAAGCACACCAAAAACCTTACAAAACTACACTAAACCTTACATACACAACTATCTATGCACTAACCTTAACCCAAACCCTAACCCTAAGGTCCGTCACTATTGCACACTTACCTTACCCGCACCCTAACCCTAACTCACTTAATCCGCCCCTAACCCTTAACTCTGTCACTATCACACACTTACCTTACTTGCACCCTAACTCACTTAATCTGCCCCTAACCCTCAAGTCCGTCACTATCGCACACTTACCTTACCCACACCCTAACCCTAACTCACTTAACCTGCCCCTAAACCTAAAGTCCGTCACTATCGCACACTTACCTGACCCGCACTCTACCCTAATGTCCATCACTTTCACACACTTACCTTACCCACACCCTGACCCTAACGTCCGTCCCTATCACACACTTACCTTAACATGTCGTTGTTCTCAGCGTTGAGATTCTCAACTGTCAGTCTTCCCCATTATCGATCTTCCAGTGTTGGTGTTCTCGTCATTGGCGTTGTGCACTTTCAGGGTTCTGGAACAGAGACAGGAGCGTCCCTTGCAGGATACCCCAAAAATTGTCTTGTTATAGGAGGAAGCCCATATATATAGATATATATATATCTAATGACATGTGGATGTATGGGTGTCTGCATATGTATATATGTATATGTGGGTATTTATTTATATGTCTAGCTATGTATGTATACATTTGTACTACAGAGAGGGGGAGGTATATATGTATATAGTTATAGGTATTTATACAAACAAATATACTTCTAAATATTTAGCTACATATCCTGTAATGTTGACTGGTATTGCTGGATACTGTGTTTTGTGTGCATACCGGCCAACCTTGTGTGCCACGTATGCTTTGTGATACTTACAAATAAATCCGTTTTTATACACAGAGTCACACGTGACATCTATTGTTAGTACCAGGAATACATTTGTCCCATGCAGGACAACGCACACATTGGGTATTCAACCTTCGTCTGCACCCAGGGTTAAATAAGTACCCATGGCTATGTGCATGTTCTACAGCATGTGCCATACCTAGGATACTTGGGTCAGAACATCATACGGGATGGGTCCCGAGGGGGGTGGGGGGGCAATGTGTGGTGGTGTGGTAGCTACGGGCTGGTAACCAGGGTAGTGATGGTGGCTGTGTGTGTGATGTGGGTGGCGGGAAGCAGAACTGTGGGTTATGCATGTATGGGTTGGGGATGGCCTGGGTTGGATGGGCCTGTACTGCTCAGCCCGCCTAATGGATGGGGGAGAGGGGTATGTGATGTCAACATGTGGCACATAACAGAGGGCTAATTTAATTCCCTAGTTCAATGACAGATGTACAATTCTATGAGCTTGGTAGTGTATTGCAGGACGGACGTGTTTGGCTGGGCGGGGGGTATGCAAATTTGTACGTGACGTATATTGTTTGGGGCCTCTCAGGCCCATTGACAGTGCATGTGGACATATATGTTTCTGTTCATCTACCATTGGTATCTACAGATGTCTGGCCATATATACCTCTGTGGGTTTATATATTTGCTTACATATTTCTAACTATGTTGGAATATACATACGGAGACATATATCTGCATACATATGTCACTTGTGTATATGTGGACATATAGATGTTGACATATATATGTGTAGTTGTCAGCATTTGCATGTATATCTGTTCATATATTTATATATTTATATATGTATATATATATATATATATATATATATATATATATATATATATATATATATATATATATATGGGTTCATGTCAGTACATCGACATCTTAAAATAGCAATTCATAGAAAGCGAAACCATCGACAGTTGAAAACATCAACAGTACATGTATATAAAAGTACAGTGCTAACATGGGTCCTGCAAGAGGGAAGTAAAGGATATGATATGATACTGTACCCATACTACTTCCCCCTTGCAGGACCCATGTTAGCACTGTACTTTCGTATACATGTACTGTCGATGTTTTCAACTGTCGATGGTTTCGTTTCGCTGTAGTGACTTTCGTTATTTTAACATGTTGATGTACTGACATGAACCCATATATATATATATATATATATATATATATATATATATATATATATATATATATGTATATATCGCTGGATATTTATATATATATATATATATATATATATATATATATATATATATATATATGTGTGTGTGTGTGTGTGTGTGTGTGTGTGATACATCTATAGATATGTTGTATCCATTTAGATAGTGATATATTTGCACACACACGCCCATCTAGCTGTAGGTATACATTCTCTGTACTGTTGCATGACTGGGCTGGAGTTATGTTTCTGACAACATACAATTTCTGCATGTCTGGCATGGTTTAGTGGTAAATTGCTTCATGTATTTTGTGCATGGTCATGAGTTCCGGCCTAGCAGAAGCTGTTTTGTTTTGTTGCTGGGCAGAACACCACCCATTGGATACATTGTGCTTAAGGCACTTTCAAGCGGTTGTAAGCGGGTTTGCACAGAGGTAAGCACTGCTGGCTTCCGGTCACAGTGCCTTACACCCAGTTAGCTTCTCCTTTGCTTAATCTGTGTCGGCGGTGCTTCACCCCGTGCAAACGCACTTGCACATTCTTACTGGTGCTTACATATGCTTACTACTGCTTATCTGTGCTTACGCCTGTTTACTGCTGATTTACTCATTATGGTACTGACTCTTCACATGTGCATTTAATGCAGAACTCCAGTTCACATTTAAATGTTATTTAGTAGGTTGTACAGCAATAAAATGTAAATAAATGTTTGTGTACAGATTTCACATGGAAAATGGTATGTGCTGTAGTGGGACTCAAACTGGGAATGTCTGCTCATTAGGCGAATGCTCTCACCACTACACTATTGCGGTGCTGCTTAATTTACATATATCTTACTTGTTATCCTCTTCAGCCTTTTAAGCTGCTTTAACCGTAGCTAAGCAATGGGCACACCTACGCATCTACGGAAAGCTGTACTCGGAGTTTTAAAAATAAATAAAGGGGTTACTTCTTTTTATTTTTATGTCCTGCTGCTGTTGTACACATGGGGGACTGTTGGTGGGGATATGTGGACACCTATGAGCGGTCTCGCTCATTTATTTACACTTTCTGTTATTCTACTTTGCAGGGGCATGTTTATTCTGAGAGCTCTGCTCTCAGACACGCCCCGTGCACTCGTACACGCTCCGTGTAGGATTAGGAGTTCAGGCAGCACGCCTTCATTAATATGCATGGAGTGCTGCTGTCCTCCTCCTAAACTGCCGCTTCTGTGCAGGACTAGACTAGTCCTGCACGGAAGATTAGTAAATCCAGGGGAGTGAATAAAACAGGTAGCTCTGTTTCATGCCTCCTGTGCTTTATCAAGTGCATGGCAGTTACATACAGGTGAGACTTTAAAACTGAAGCTGATAAATCTGTCCCTCTTATCTAACAAGTTGTAGATATTAAACAATAAAGATCTAATTAATTAATTTTGAGCTTTGATTGGTCTTCTTATTAATATAACTCCAGGGACAGTGCACCTTTGCAGTGAACCATAGAAGCCCTTACATACCTATGAAATGTTCTGCCTTTCTACAATGTTACCTTTCATACACTAGATAAGAATCATTTAATCCCTATTCTGGTTAGCCCAAGCTTTAAGGACAAACATCTTGGTATCATTTCTGTAAATATTCATGTTTGTTGTCTTTAGTTCTCGAATAGTGGACAACATATCCAGGAAGTGCTTTGTATTTGAGGTAAGGTAAAACAAGCAAGAGTTTTGTTCAGTATTCCTCTCTAATGATTTTAGCATGATTAGTATAACTGATTAGATTTTTGCTAGTATACCAGCAATAGCAATTAAAACTTGTGCCATTTTCTCAGTAAAGGGATTTAAGTGTGGAAATGGAATAATCTGAATGATGAAGCCTGCTTGCAAATACAAGGTTTAATCAAGGCAGGTCTGGTTGGTTTCTTTAGCGTAAGAAAATGTTTTCTTTACTATAAAGCTCACACAATAGAACCTGATCAAACATCATCCTGTCACTGATGAAGGTCACCTCCTCTTTTCCAGAAGGCAAGAAAAAAGCCCCACAAAAGAGGAGGAACACAAAAATGCCAATATAATCTAAGGTGTATACAAAGCCAAAGCAAACAATATTTTCATTCCATCAGGATGAGTACAGCTGGACTAAGAAAGTTAAGGAGAGAGCTGGGATTTGCAAGTTAGAATATAGGATTCAACTCCATTGGAGGATGAAAGGGAATGGAAAGTGACTTGTAAAAACTTAATGAACAGCACATTTTTGGTCTAAGCAGTTACCTAAAATGCAAAAGGAGAAGAAATAGAAAAATGACCCACTGGTGATAGGTTAGCATGGATTACAACCAAAAAATGAGTATGTGTCTGTGTATGGGGGAGGGCACAAGTTACATTTCACTGAATCTAAGCCAGCAGCATGCAGAATGTAGCAGCAGCACACTGAGAAAGAGGAGCAAAAAAGGAGAATGTAAAAACAAAAATCTACAAGAAAATATTTGAAAAACATAGAGTATACTGAACCAGATACTGAAAATGAAGGGGGGTTATGAAGAATGGTGAAGGAAAAGAGAGAACAATTCTTAATAATGTAACAGACATTATGAAAAAGACAGCCCACAGCAAGTTTTTTTTAAGATATTAAGTGTTTATTCTGGAACATTGCTGATTAACTTGGATCTGAAATGTTAATGTCCCTAGGGTTATGTTTGTAAGACAGTTCATATGTTGCCTAAATATTTAGCAATTCATTTTTCCCGACACAAACATATCATGTCAGTCCTCATCTGGCAGCAATAGGAAGTTTGTCTGCTGTTAAACCGCTTCCAAACTCTAATGCAGACTTTAACATTTGGCAAACAGTATAAGACTGCTTTTTGTAATTGGTCTGACACTTCAGTCTTATTTTAAAGGGCGAGCCAAGTCATGAAATCATAAATAATGTGACACTGTCTGTGTGCAGGAGTGAAATAAAAGACTTGCAGTGTAATAAGACGATTTTAAAAGCAACTACTGACTTTCCGCTAGTGTTCACTAAAGTTTCCACAGTAAACAACAGGCAATACTTTGAAATTCTTGAGCAAATTGTATATGGAAAAAAGTCATGTCTACTTCCTGTTTAATATTAACTTATGCTTTCTCAAACTGTTTCTTCAGATGTAAGACATTTTTGTACCCTACTATAAATTTTATTTGAAACAAAGACTTTGTGCGTGTATTAGACTTTAGGGCAACTATAGACAGACAGTAATCATCATGTGATTATGCCATATGTATAAATTCTGTATATTACTTTATTGGTAGGCTAAGTGGTGATAGGAACTTGAACTGTCTTATGGAGACACACTGGGTTTTATTGGCAGCTGTGTGAGGCATGCTCATACGAGGTAATCTTGACAGTATGAAAGCTTCATACATGGCAGAAATGTTTCAAGAAGCCTGTACTATCCATTTCATACTGTTGAAGCCAATATGTACATATCAGGAAGTGCCACAAAGATCTAGAAACTTTGCATTGTGTGCTCAGTGATAATCAGCCAACAGAGTGGCAGTAAGATTTAACCCACATAACTGCTGCAGGACGAGAAGGCATTCATTTAATGGCTGAGCAATGTTTCCAGTCTCATAAAAGAAAGGATACACTTTTACTCCACTATATACATAATGTAAGGTATCTCTGTCAGTATCCAGATGAAAGCATGCTATGTACTTTGTAGATCTACAAATAGTGCCCAACTCACATGAATTTATTTAATCACATAATGTTGAAATCATCTCATAGAATGCATGCCTCACAGAAAAAAAATTAGCTTTTTTAAGTGTATATTCTAACTTTGACTTTGCAACTCAGCACTGTCTGCTTCACACACACACACTCACACACACACAAACACACACACACACACACACACACACACACACACACACACACACACACACACACACACACACACACACACACACACGCACACACACGCACACACACATGCACACACACACACACACACACACACACACACACACACACACACACACACACACACACACACACACACACACACTCATGAAAGAATAGTGGCTGAGTATACAGCACATTCATAGTTGGTTTGTTTGGGGATATACTGACCTTGAAACTCAGCACTGTCTGCTTCACACGAACACAAACAACCATACAAGAGCATGTTTGTGTGTGTGTGTGTGTGTGTGTGTGTGTGTGTGTGTGTGTGTGTGTGTGTGTGTGTGTGTTGTCTGTGTGTGTCTGTGTATGTGTATTATTTGACTCAAACATTAGAGTGGTTGTTTACTCTTGCTACGGGGACTGTTGTTTTTTTTTTTTCATGTTATACATTTCCTTTGCTTTTGTACACTTCTTCATTTCCTGGTTTCTGCTTCACATTCTTTGGGAGACTATTTTTTTGCCTTTTAGGGTGTCATTTACTGTTCCTGAGTAGGTAATGTACTTGCCATAATGAGCACCTGTGGTGATACGTGATGGAGGGATAAAAGAATCACAGGCCTAAAGCAGATGTCCTATGCTGCCCATCTAAAAAAAACTCCAGCTGTACTCTGTGGCATATTGTCTACTCAGAGGTGATTTCTGCTTAACATACAAGGCCATGTCAAACCCTGAGCTGTTGGACATGCTCCACTTACACGCTCCAGGGATCTAAACCTTGTCATCACAATAAACAAAACATGCTGTAGGGATAGGTTACTGACCCAGAGACTACCCATACTCTGGAATAGACTGCTGATACATACCAAGCAGAGCACCTCCTTGGCTCTCTTCAAAAGGAACCTTGACGATTGGATGGGAGATAGGAAATTCACCCCAGGGATCACGCCAGTTGCCCTGCTAGACAGAGGTCCAGGGAAGTATACATTGTGGGAAGAAATATCCAGGGAATTGTTATGGCTAGGCTTGTATAGGACCTAGGGCCGATAGCCTAGTACCAACCTATGAACCTATGAACCTATATGTAAAGATATGATGATGCAATGGACTTCCTGGCAGCATCTGCAAGGTAAGGTTTTGCCCTCTAAAGGAAACCAAGCTTTTGATGGGTCTTCTTGATGGATAGTTGTATATGCTGGTTGTATTTTAGATATTTTAGATTCTCATCTATGGTAATCCTGACACGTTTTCTATGAGGTACTATTTCAACAATTTCCCTTGTGGTATTATTGGCACATATGATTATAAATTCATGTTTGTTGTCAAGCAGCTGCTTTGGTGTGAAAAGCACTAGCTTTCTTTTCTTTGGGTTTAGGAGCAGGTTTGATTTAGAAAGCCA
Source organism: Protopterus annectens (assembly GCF_019279795.1). Taxonomy (NCBI): domain Eukaryota; kingdom Metazoa; phylum Chordata; order Ceratodontiformes; family Protopteridae; genus Protopterus; species Protopterus annectens. The sequence goes on from NC_056730.1 coordinate 452,860,555, forward strand.
GAATTCATTTAATAGAGCATACCCGATAAGGGTGGTATTAACAGTGTACTGCAATATGGAAGCTTGTTTAGATACAGTATGAATGTTACTTATAAAAATGTTAATTAGTAGTGGACAGATATTGAAACATGGGGGACATTTACAGAGACTGGTGTTTATGATGAAAAATATGTTTGCCATTTTACTGCCTGTTATCTGTTGGTATGACAGGTATGAAACTAGGAGACTGATGAAGGAAAGTCCAGTTAGAAGCTTGTAGGGAGAAACAGTGTAAAAAGCTTTAGATAAATCCAGAATAGAGATAATATTATATTATCAGCATTTCTATGGAAGACAATAGCATTAGTAAACTTAAGAAGAGCAGTATGGGTACTGTAGTTTGGGCAGATGCCTTGTTATGTTGATGAGAGGAGTTTATTGATATGATGTGTGGGAGACATATGTGTATGCAGTTTTCTACTACTTTTGATAAAGGAGGTAGTATAAGAATGTAAAAGTAGTTAGGTCATTGTGCTTCTCACCTTTTTGGAGGGCATAATGTTGGATTTCTTCTAGTGGGCAGGGGCATAGCTTACTTCAATGAAACAGTTAGTTACGATTGAGACTGGGTAGGCAAGCATGTCTGCTGCTATCTTGATATAGTCATTCAGTTGTTAGGTTGTTTGCAGCTAGAGTGCTTGGTTTTAGTTTATGGAGGTGTTTTCTAATGACTGAAGTAGGGACTAGGAAGGTAAATGTAGTTGTGGGAATAGTGAGGGGAGAGGAGCTATCCTTGATTAAGGATAACAGTTTGGCTAGGATACAGATGATCCTTTAAGGTTTACCAAAACACTTTAGGGTTATTTTGATTATTATGCTCTATATGTTAGTGTTGCATTGCTTTTGTTTGGTATTTTGCATAGTTTCTAAGCTGTCTGCAATTGTGAAGGTGTTTCTTGGTTTTGTCTTATGTCCACTTTTCCATGTGTTATACCTTATCAGCATAAGATGCTTGGTGTCTTTTGTTAACTGTGGTGCTGGGTTTCATTTTATGTATCTTTGTGTGCAATTGAGGTACGTTGTTTAGAATATTTACAAAAACAGAATTAAGCTGGAAGCTTGTGTGATTTAAGGATAGATATTTTAGGAAATTCTAGTTATGCTGTTTTAGGGTAGTAGTAAAGATATCTAAGGTTGTAGACTTTGTTATGAGGTTGGTTGAGAATATTACTTTGCTGTCTCAAAGCAAATATTGGGAGGTGTTTGTTGAAAGTAATAGGTAGAAAGCCTGTGGTAGCTAAATTGCTTTGGGGCATTTGTCAGAATCCAATCCAGGACTGATTGTTTATTAGTTCTTTTGTCACATTTTGCAGGGGTTGAGTTCATTTGAGAGAATTTATATCGATATGTGGATAATTTTGGTGTTAGAAGTTATTTGCTGCCAATCTACGTTGAGGTCACGTGATAGTTTTTGAAATGTATATCGTATGAGAATCAGGACAATCACTTCTACAGTGGTTACATTATCATAGGGGGGTATGCATATGGATGCAATGCATGTAGTTTTAGGACTATTTAGTATTAGGTCAGAGACTGTAAGTTTGGCATTATTAAATTGGGGAATTTGTGAAGGGTATGGAGATAAAATAACTGTGTCTGAGTATATAATTGCTACTCGCAATCATTTTCTAAGAATATTGTAAGTTGAAAGTAGAATTTATTCATCCTTAATTCTGGGTTTCAATCATATTTCAGTAGTTACTGGTATATCAAAGGAGTATAATGCTTCTGAGGCTGATAGTATGAAAGGTAATGCTTGTTTTTTGTTTTAGGGAGAACTGATTTATGTGGGTGGGTAGTTGTTGAGAGGTATGGGCATTGTGATTTGGACCAGGGTTATGGTGAATTTTACTGCTAAGGTTATACAGAAATGAAAAAACAAATGATAGTATTCATAGTGACTACAGGTAATTTGGCCAGGACATGGAATAGTTCTGCTGTTGTTTTGATAACTTTCAAGCAGCTTTCACATCCAATGGGCCTATCAACAACTCGGGCAGTTTAAACCTCAGTTATATGTCTTATCCTAGAGATAGTACCTCACAAATACAGTACCACCCCTTTAGTTGCACTGCAACACCAGTGCCAAAACCTACACACCGGTGTAAGAAGAGCCATAAACACCTGGTATGAGAATCAAACCCGTGTCTTTCTGATCTTCCCTCTATCAACAGTGAATGCAGTGAATGTGAAACCTTCTGAAATATAGGCACCAACTGCATAGTTTACTCGAATAAATAATAATAATAAGTTGCAGACAAATTCCAAAGTCAGGAAATAATAGAGAAGATAAAATTCTTGTAGCCGTGGGGTCATTACACCCTAGAATGCTCTCCCTACTGGCGCAGTTCAGACAAGAGTAAATAAAAACTTCAAGTGAGACTGGTGGCAAACATTTGATTTGCCAAAACTGTGTTAGCTAATCACAATGTGCTGAACACATTTCACTGACATTACAACCACAGTTGTCTTTCAAGATTTAAGTTTGCTACACCTGTCTTTTTTTATTTTTAATTTTCATTAACCAGGAGAATGGATTGATCTGGAAAGGACCCATTTTAGTTACTGCTTTTGAAAGCATCGATACCAAGAATCATATGCAATCATATACTAAACCTGACTACATACAGGAAATTAATTTGATATACAAACAGCAAATATTCATAGAAAAAATAGTTTGACCATGTATAAAAAGATTCATAGAGTAGTACTCAGTCATATTATGTGAATAATAAACAATAGTTATACAGGTATTTTTAAGCTTTGAAAAATTACATACTATAAACATATACACTAGTTGAAGCAACAATGCTGTGGTTACTTTCAGACTATATTACATGTTCCATTCAAGCACAAGAGACATTAACAGCAACTAAAATATATAAACAGTAACTTAAAATGTCTACAAGCATGATAACAGCCTCACTTAAACCAATGATAAATCTAGAGAAAAGACAGAAAACTAAAAATCAATAGTGCTAACTGAAGCTATTATGTAAGGAATACAGGGAAGATACGTGTAAAGTGTGGGGGAGTAGTTATAAAGGAGGACAGAAACAATAGCAGGATTACAAATTTGTTTTTTTTTTTTTTTTTTTCAAAACACTTTTACTGTAAATTTTCTTATAAAATTGGTTGCATATAACAAAGTAAAAACAATATTTAGATTACTTATACAGTTAACATAAAGACAGTTGCACAGTGATTTGGTGAGTAGTATCAAGAAAAAAAACATATAGCCCTCTGAAGTAATTTAAAGATATGAAACTGCAAATTAATTTGGATAGCAAGATAGAGGTGGAAAGACACAGAATGGATGAAGTATGTAGAAAAGGGTATGCTTGGAGCAGAATATTTAAAACAAGATCCCATGCTTCAAAAAGTATGCATGTTTTGGAATTTTGTCTAGGGATAATTTTAAAAGCTTTGCAATGTTTATTAGCTAGATCTGTAAATGTAGATTAGTTTATACTTGTTAATATGTACCAGCTTTTGGTTATGTAAAATGTAACCATGATTAAAAGAATAATAAGTGCTCTTAAGTGAAGAATTTCGATTTTTTTTGTGGAGGTAAGTGTAAAAGAGAAAATTGCCAGGAAATAAGTTTGTTGGGCAACAGTTCATATATTTTTTTGGTATAAGTGTAGTTCTAGAATATGTGTAACATGCTAGAATTTGGTAGACCACAGGTTGTATAGTTGCTTGGGAGGGATTTGTTATATAGTGATTTAGCTGATATCAGGTAAGCATTAATTATCATAAATGAATGTAGCAGAATTTTTTGAAAGGAATATATTTGATGTTAAGCGCTATTAAGTGATTTTTAACATCATTATCTATAGCAGATTATTCAGCAGGACTTTTAATGGAAGGCGCCTCATTAAAAGTATGGGACTTAATGGCTTGCTCTAGGTACCTTGTCTTAGATTCTATTAGTTTCTCCTTGTAATTGTGCAGTTAAAGAAATTCTGCTCAAGTGGATTTCAGAGAAGATGTTTTTCATTGGATGTGCCGTTTTATTTATTTTATTTCCTGGCATGTTGACCTAAAAGAGGACTGTGGATATTGGCAGCGATGAATGTCGGCCCTTTTGGAGTTTCATTCTTTCAGCTCTATGATTGCTTTCGCCACAGGAATTTCCTCATTCTAATTGGATTGGTTTTATGTCAGTCATATTTTTTACAGAACTGGCAGATATTTTTTCATTAAACCGGCAGATTCTTACATGTTCCTTTTGACTCTTCACTAAGGGAATATTCGTTCCTTTTCATTTCTGTTGCCTTCATATGTCAATTTCAGGAGCTTTATCAGGTACTTAGTTTTTATTTAGGGGCACGCTTTACATTTGTATATGGTACTTTATACTGCAGTTGGCGGTCGTACAATTCATCATTTGATCCATTGTTTTGGCGACCATCAGGCCAGTTGCTGAGTTTTCGGTTTGAACTTTTGCAGTATGTTTTATTTTGTGTTTTCTGTAAACATTTATGCTTTTTTTGTGTTTAATGATGGCTCCATGAACACTTCAAGTTCAAGGGACTCTGTTTTGAACTCAAATATGTTGTTTTTTGATGGTTGACACTTGGACAATTACTTATGCTTCTGTGTTCTAGTCTATAAGATTGTGGCATAAACATTGCCATATGGACATTTGGGGACTTTTGTCATTCTTGTTCCTTATACATTTCCATGGGCATTAATATTTTTTATACAGGGTTTGTGGTTGTCGAACCATGTTGAGGAACCCATAACTTTTTGGTTTCAACCAATAACAGTGTTTATTACTACATGAATGGGGTATGACTCAGCATTCATTGTTATTTATATAACCTTGGTTTAGGTTCATCTCTCCTTTTTTGAAGCTTATTTTTTATTTATAGTGATGAACATATTTGGGAATTTCACATAGTTTTTCACCAATTATTTCTTCAGGTTACATTTTCTTTGAATCTGGTGATTCATAAAAGTTGTGCTGGTTGACTGTCAGCCTTGTATTAGTGTTCATTATTCATCTGTAATATACATGTTTTCATACAATATATGCCAGGGATGAACAGTAAGTGAGATTGACGCATTTGACTGTCCCATTTTTCTATGCCCCCCTCTTATTTTGAGGACACCACTTACCTGACCAATGCTTCCTGGCCATACAGCTGCTCCCTAACACATAAAAGATAACTCTGGCACTGGCCATACTCTCCAACACTTTACAGAAGTTGTATACCCAGCATTACCGTACGCTTATAATAGCTCCTAAGTCCCTAACATCACTTCAACTTGTAGCTATATACAACTCCCATTATCAATTCTTACACTCTCAAATACCTATCCCTTCAAATCTCTTACCCCCATCAACAACAGACTCCACCACACCTCTTATAGTGTACCTTTAATACAACATCAATCTCATATGGTTTTAGATATTACCCTTGCATACACCCCTTTCTTTCTGAAACTAAATAACATGAGTTACACACATCCAACCCAACTACTAAAAACATCATTCTATCCATGAATAATCTTCACCCTACTTCTTCTTTCAATCCTGTCCTCCTACCACACTCAACTTCATAACCACACGACATCATCATGGAAAACAGAATCCATAGCCAATCCCATCAAACTAATAAACTTCCCTATATCACCATGTGACCTTACCTCCTCCCAAGCCTTCTCTTACTCATGTAATAAACCGGCAATCAAAACTAATCCCCACTCTTCTCAAAGACAAACTAAAATAATTCACAAATTAATCAAACTCTATCTACACTTACTCCATAAACTCACCTGTAGTGGAGACATGCACCCCAATCCAGGACCCAAAACATCAGCCATCCCAAACTTAAATCAGCTACATCCCCTATATCACAGACCTACCTCAGCTCTCCTTTTTTCTTAAACATTAATGCAAGAAGTATACTTAACAAAATTCAGGACCTTCATGCCCTACTAGCTCTATACAAACCAGATATCACTGTGTTAACTGAAACATGGCTCAAACCACAACACTATAATAATGAGATTACTGCCCCTGGTTACAATATTATCCGAAGAGAAAGATTAGAGAAAAAGGGTGGAGGTGTTGCTTGCAATTCTTCTTCTTTTGGCTTTTCCCATTTAGGGGTCACCACAGCAGATCACCTGTTTGTTCATGATTGGCAGTGGAGTTTTACAGTGTCGAGTTACCAGCCCGGCACCCAACCTTCCACAGAAGGCACTCACATGCATGCACTCATGCCTAGGGCCAATTTAGAGTGTCCAATCCACCTACAGCATGTCTTTGGGATGTGGGAGGAAATCAGAGCACCTAGAGGAAACCCACACAACCGCAGGGAGGACATGCCGACTCCGCACAGAAGGCACCCCAGCTGAGGATCAAACTGGAGAACCTCTTGCTGTGAGGTGGCAATGCTAACTGCTGCACTACTGTGGCTGCCGTGGAGGTGTTGCAATATTACTTCAAAATCATCTCACCATAGAACAACTAGATTAAAATACCCAAGAAGTCAAAGATGTAGAACTAATCCTTGCCAAATTAAAAATAAATTCCAACAAACATATAATTATTGCAGGTGACTATATCCCACCAGTCAATAACATCACTGTAATGGAAAGCCTGCTTAATTGGATCTCCAGCTCCCTACCACATGAAACCATACTATTAGGGGACTTCAATATTGACTAGCTTAACTGCTCCAGTCATAATCCCTCTGCCTTTACTAACCTCCACAGGTTTACCCAAACTATAGTCACTCCCACTAGAATTGACAAAGCATCCAAACGCCAGTCCATCTTAGACTGGATCCTGGTATCTGACCCCACTCTTGCACAGCAATCTGGCTGTCTTCCAGATACCCTAAGTGACTACCATCCAACCTACCTCATTAGGAACAGATCCCAAACCATCAACCAACCTATCCTCAGAGTGGTTCAAAACAAAAAGACCTTTATAGCTACTGACTTCATCAATGCACTAAAAAGCTGCAACTGGACTCCCCTAAAACAACTATCTCTAGACAAAGCCATCGAATACTTTAACACAACCTTGATAAAAATCTTAAATCATCATGCATCCCCCAGAACCATTAGAATAAAAACTAACTATGCCCGATGGCTAAGAAAGGATACTGAAACTATAAAGAAAGAAAGGGACAAGGCCTGGATTCAATATCAAACAAACCACTACTTTGAGACAAAACTATCTAGAGCCCCGTAACAAAGCCAAAAAACAAATCAAACCAGACAAATCTAGCTACTATAAAAATATGCAAGAAAAATATGCTCACAACCCCCCAAAATAAATGGTATGTTACACCCAGGAAAGGTCACGACTCCATCCCCTGTGCTACCAAATAACCATGAATACATTCCCACTCAATTTAACAAATTCTTTATTGAAACAGTCCAGACCCTTGCCAATGACCAAAATAGCATTAGCAGCCCCACACCAATAACAACCCCAACCCACCCCAAAATACAAAACAATACCCCCAGTTTTCACCTTCACTCCATGTCCACCAAGGCAATTTCTAAACTCCTTAGAAAACTTAAACCAACCACTCTAGCAGCTGATATGCTACCAGCAGACTTCCTTCAGATATCAGCTGAAACTATAGCCTATCCTGTCTCTAGTCACATAAATAGATCTCTGTTAGAATGCCAAGTTCCCACCTCATGGAAAACATCACATATTATTCCACTGCACAAGGGAGTTCCTTAGAGCTCACCAACTATCGCCCAATAGCAATCATATCACCTTTATCCTAAATATTCGAAAGAGTTGTCCAATATCAACTAATGCAGTACCTCCAAAATAACAACCCACTCTCCATATCCCAGCATGGCTTTAGACCTTCCCATAGCACCACTACAGCATTACTATTATTCACCAATATAGTTAACCACCATAGAAACAAGCGTCTATTTGTTCCTTTCATGTTCTTAGACTTATCAAAAGCCTTTGACATGGCAAATCACAGTATGCTTCTTGAAACTCTATCTACCCTAAATATAAGTCCCTTCTCTATATCATGGCTCAATAGCTACTTATCTGGCCACCAGCAAGCAGTCCTATGGCAGGGACAACTGTCCTCCCTGTTACAAGTTACCATAGGAGTCCCTCAAGGATCCATCCTTGGCCCTTTGCTGTTCTCTTTAGTTACTAACCAGATCTCTTCATCCTTACCAACTGCCTCAGTAGTACAATGCGCAGATGGCACCACCCATATATGTGCTGGCCCCATCCTAAGTGAACTACAAACCCTAACTCAAAATAACTTCACCCTAGCCGAAACTTGGTTCACTAGCATTAAACTTCTTAACCCCCCCCCCCAAAAAAAAAACTAATTCTTCTCAGCCCAGGCAGATCTCCATCCCTAAATAGTTATTTCACCATCTACTGTAATGAAAACATTCAAATTAGTTCAAACACACACACTAAACTGCTAGGTGTAGAAATAGTCAATAACCTGAGGTTCAATATCCACATAGCACAAACCATCAAGAAAGTTAATAAAAATCTTGGACTCCTCTACAGAAACAAACAGTTTATGACTAAACACACCAAAACAACCATTGCAAGGACTCATCTTCTATCCACCCTCCTCTATGCCTCTCCCATCTTGACTAATCTCTGCCAAACCATTGCTAAAACCTGGAACATACTACCAAGCCAGATAACTTCTATCACCTCCTTTATTCATTTCAAAAAAATTCCTGAAAACCCACTATTTAAGTGACTGGCTATGTTCATGCCACTTACCAGGCTAATCCCAAACCAAGAGAATGTTCCTGTGTACAACTAATTATAAACAGTTCCCCTCAAAGCTTGTGAACCCGTTGATATTTACCTGACAAAAATTATAACTGTAAAAATAATACAAATGCTGTTTTAAGTTTATTATGTACCTCAGTGGTGTCTACTATAAGAATTGTTAATATCTAACATATTGTGTATGAATGCTATAAGTATGCTCTATTTTTTTCTCTTCTCTCATACACTGTATTGTATTTTGGAGCTTTTCTCCCTGGGCCTCCGCTGAAAATGGACCTGTGTCCAGTCAGACTTTCCCGATAAACAAATGTAAAATAAAATAAAATAATAAAATAAATAAATATGTGGAAATCATTTCTATGTAAACTTTATATGACAGAGATATCAGTTTTCATGCTAGTAAAGCTTTGATCAGTTGGTTGCAAAGATCAGTCTTGTCTGTTTGATCTGAAATCAGATGAAAGTAGGGTTGAATTATATTGTTAATTATATTTAAAGTTTGTGAATAGATCATAGGAACTTTAAAGTATTCACAAATTTGAAACATAGATTTGGGGTTACCCCACAGGAAATATCAACCCATACAGGCCTTTAGCAAAGAAAAATAAGTGAGATCAGTCATTGAGTATTTATCAGAATGTTTGGGTTCATATGAATAGGCTGAAAGAGGGTAGCAAACTTATTTAAATCTAAGATTTTTATTCATTTTTAAATGTTTTCTATATGTTGTTTTATAAACTTCTAATTTTTATTTTTATTTTTTTCATGTCATTCATCTTAAAAAGGGTGGCAAGAGGGTTAGAGTTTTAAGTTTTGATACATCTAAGCCAAATGTGCATTCCCCAAATAAATTTGTTGAGTTTGAAATTAATAGCTGTAAGAAGTTGTGATGTTCTCATAATTAAATACTAAGCATAAAAATCTGTCATGTTCATACCACTATGTTTTTTGGGGCATGATAGTTTGTTGCATGAAATTCTAATAGTTTTACAAAATCAGATTAATTTAGAAAGATTGACATGTATATTTATAGTATATTCATTGGAATATAGTTCATAGTGGCTATAAAGAAAAATAGAAGTATTGGGAAATATTCATTTTTACTATTGCTACTTTGGATAGAAAAGGAAATTATCTTGACTGCTGTCTATTAATATCTGAGGTAATGGTAAGCCAAGTTTTGTATATGTTATTATGGTAATTTGAATTTGGTGTTGTTGAAAACAATGAATTCCTAAGTATATAACCAACTGCTTCTGACTAATACCTTCAAGTCTGGTTTGGCCAAGGGATTTTTGTTTAATAGGAGAGTAAATAAGGAAGATATTTGTATGTATAGGTTCTAGTTTGCAAATTTTAAAAGTTTTTAAATAATATTTAGCATTTTAGGTATTTAGGTATTAAAGCTCAGCAGCCATAGGTCAATAAGCTACTGGCTGGCAGGTGTCCAGTTGCCCAGCTTGAGTTTTTTGGGATATCTCTGTTGAGTGAAAGCTGGACATGAAACTAATCAAACTGCCAAAAAATGAACTAAGGATTGCTACACTCACACTCAATGTAGATTCACTGACAGAAAGCAGCTTTGAGGTGGATGACATGATAGTAAGAAAGAGGCTGAATATCCTCTGTATCCAGAAGACAAGCTGGAAGGACACTACAGCAAAGCTACTTGGCTAAGAATCCAGAATCTACTGTCCAGGAAAGAGACAGACTATAAATGGTGAGGGAATTGTGGTGGGAGAAAGGTTTCAGGAGGCAGTGAGGGATGCCATTAGAATTAGTGATATACTCATGGCAACCAGACTTCAGTGTAAGGATAAGGAACTATTCATAATCTCAGCCTGTTTCCCATAGCAAGTGAATAAAGCATAGTGAGGTACAGTGTGCATTTAGATAGGAGTTGTAGAACCTACTAGATAAAACAGGACACATTGGTGTTGATAATGGGTGACCTGAATGGACTTATAGGATCAGACAGGAAAGGATATGAGGGCTGTCTGGGTCCACATGGGTGGGATAACAGGAATAAAGAAGGAGAGGCCATTTTAGACTGTAGTCTACCAAATGACTTGATGGTGGCCAATACATGGTTCAGCAAGACAGACAGTCACAAGATCACATACAAGAGTGGCCAACTTGCAACTCAGGTAGACTTTCTCTTAATATGAAAGACAGTAGGGTAGCATCATCCTTGTAAAGCAGGCAGCCCACAGCATAATCCACTGGTTGCCACAATCAGCTGCAAACAGCGGTCAAGGAAGGCTCTAAGATCAACAGACACTAGGCTGAAGAACTGGAAGTTGACTGGACATAAAACAAAAAAGTGCAAGGAATTAAACAAGGCTCTAGCACCGCAGGAAGAAGAAGAAATAAATGGAGTTGAAGAAGAATGACAGTGCCTCAAAACAGCATCTGTGTGGACTATAGAACTGATATGCAGTTGGGCCAGACATGGAAGTAAGTACACAAGGAATGCTGGTGGTGAAATACAGAAGTCCAGAGAGTCATCAAAAGAAAGAAGGAGTGCAGAAAAATATGGACCAGGATGAAAAGGAATACTGGCTGGCTAACAAATGGACAAAGAGAAGAGTTGCAATAGCAAAGGACAAGGCATAAGTGGCACTCTGTCGGCTTCTGGAATGTGACTCAGTCAATTACACAAATAAACTCTATCAGGGTGCAAGGCAAAGGCAGAAAGATAAAGAAGATAATGAGACACCCTTCATAAGGGATGTCCACAACAACTTGCTCACCCGTCCACAAGAAATCAAAAGCAGGTGGAAAAATTGCTTCCACCAGCTTCTAAATGAAGAAAACCCCAAAAAAGCTGTGCTACCCCAGACGCAACCTATGATGAAAGAAGAGGAGGAGCCCACCCTAAGAAGAAGTAAGAGCAGCACTAAGGAAAATGAAGCCAGGGAAAGTAGTAGGCTCAGATGAGGCCACAGCAGAAATGATGAAGAGGTTGTGTGAGTTAAGGGAGAAATAACTGCTGAGGCTACTCATCACAGTATGGAGAGAAAGGTGTGTCCCAAATAAATGGAGAGCATACTAGTGCCAGTTTACAATAATAAAGGGGACATCCACAACTGTGGACAGTGCAGAGGTATCAGACCCTTCACTCACAGTGATGCATTTTATTTATGAAGTAATGCTTGTGAGCTGTAACAAAAGGTGAATAAGTGGAATGATACATTTGTAAATATTTATATAATTGATAATAGGAGTTGAACTGGCACAAGGACTCTTTCCATTTCTGACATGTGTCACAAGACTGTAATAGTACCATGGTGATACTGATTAACAAAGGTTAAGTACATTCATAACACAATAAGTATTTTATAGGTTATGTATGGTGTATTTACATGCATACATCTTCACATTTTTATGTCATTATAGGTTGTTTCAGAGTTATGAGTAGTTATAGTGTGACACAGCTTTAATATGTAATTACTTGCCCTGGCAGTGTTAGAATTAATAAAGCTTGTACATTGCTAAAATAAGCAATTGTATCCTAACTATTGTATCCTTAGAGAAGTTATCTGCCCCAGAGAACTACCACATTGACATACACTTCTAAGAGTTGAACTAGTTGTTCAAGATTTGGGAACTTATGTGAACAGTAACCTAACTTTTGGCCAACATGTGTCCACTGTTGCAAGAAAGTTTTTCTATATTGCGTAGCTTACAAACAAGGGGATTGTGTCAAGATCTAGGGATGTCATTGCTCCCCTTTAGTCATTCCTCATTAGGCCAGTCATTGAATATAATGCCCCTTTTGGCATTTATCTATCCAGACACATGCAACAACTGGAATACCCACAGAGGTACCTTACTAAGAGGATACATGGCCTGACTCAAAGCCCTTGGTATCCTACAGACTGCTAAGTACTGTCTCCTATATGACAGAAAGATTCTTGTCACCCCTACTATACACTACCCCTTCCATGCTCCCCATCCTTCCAGCTCTCCTCCCCTAACCACAAACTCTATGACCTCTAAAAAACTACTCTTCCTTACTTCTTGATCTAATATCTATCCTCCTCTATGGAGACATTCACCCCAGTCCTGGTCCACCCGCCATCCATAAAATCAACTCCACTCCATCCCCATCAAACACTATCCACATGTCCCTCCTCTTAGCAACTCTTAATGCTCAAAGCTTCTGTAACAAACTTTCCAACTTCCATGCTTGGCTCCCCCATAATCACCCTGACATCCTTTGCATTTCTGAAACCTGGATAAAGCCTCGTCTAAAAGATACTGAAATAACCCCTCCCACCTACAAACTTATTAGAAACAACAGAACCAAGAAGAAAGGTGGTGGAGTAGCCATTCTCTTTGCCTCCTCTCGAACAGTAACACCCAACACCTACCCTATACCTCAGTTCTCCACAGCTGAGAGAACTATTGCACTACTAAAAATTAACAAACATAAAAATATAGTCATAGCTGCTCTTTACATACCACCTGGAAACAATATCCCCATTTTAGAAGAAATACTTTCCTGGTTGTCATCCAACTTTTCTAATGAAACAATAATTCTAGGGGATGTTAATATTAACTGGTCTTCTATACACTCTACCACTACCTGTCATAATTTAAACCTATATGGTTTCTCTCAGTTAATCAACTTCCCTACCCAACCCACTAAAGACAACTCCTCTGGCACTATTCTGGACTGGATATTAGTCTCCCACCTCAACAACATCTCTGAAAGTGGCATCATACCTGACTCTTTTAGTGACCATCTACCTGCATTTGCAATTCACTCCCTTTCTCCCCTATACTTACTACACAATTATATCACAAGATGCACCCGCACTAATTTTGACCCTCAATCCTTCTCTGACTGCTTAAAACAAATGAATTGGAGCCCTATGAACACTCTTTCCCTTGATGATGCTGTCAATTACTTTAACTCTCTATTCACCAATACATTAAATATTTTCTCCCCATTAGAACTAAAAAAGTGAAATCCAAAACTGTCCCTTGGCTCTCCAAAGATACTATAACACTTATGCATACCCGGGATAAACTCTGGAAAATCCACCAAAAACGTAAACCACTAAGTCTCTAAATCAATATAAACAACTGTGCAACATGGTAAAAAAAACATATTGATTCTGATCATAAACCCTACTACTCAGAGCTCCAAAACAATTATAAAACTAACCCAAGAAATTCTGGAATAGTATCACTGTCCACTTCAAACCTGGCAAAAAAGACAACCCCTGTCCTGACCCTAGTGCTTCTGACCAGGACATAGCCACCAACTTTAACTCCTTCTTCATTGACTCTATAGCCAAACTTACATCTTTCACTGTGAATTCTATAACTTCTTCTGCTCTCTCTCCCTCAACCCCTCTCTCTCTCTGCCACCAATTCCCCCCTCCCTTCTCCTTCAAACCTATCCCTGTCAACACCGTTAAAAAACTTCTCAATAAACTAAAACCTTGCACTAATGCCTCTGATAACCTACCATCAAAATTTCTAAAATTAGCTGCCAATGGCATAGCCCTCCCCATCTGCATTCTCATTAACTGTTCTATCCAAGAATCTTATGTACCCCTCCTCTGGAAAAAAGCATTCATCATCCCCCTGCACAAAGGAGGCAACAATACTAACATCCCCATCTTCCACTCCATAGACATACTCTCCCCATCTCTAAAATGCTAGAAAAATGTATCCACCAACAACTACTAGCCTTCCTCCTAGGCAATAACCGCGTCTATATCAGATGATTGAATGTTTAGTTAAGTGAATAACTAAACGTCGATCACTAATAATTGCACACACAAAACACTGAATGGCAGTTTCCACTCAGGGAAACAATGCCATTGCCCAACGAAAATAAATAAATAAATAAACACAAATGAAGTGGGGGCCTGTGCCCCCCACACCCCCCTAACTAAATATACCAACTCTGAGATCGCTCATCATTGAAGAAAGGGTAAACTCCACGCAACAGCCAAATTACTTGTTTCCCTGAGTGGAAACTGCCGTTCGCAGTTTTGTGTGTTCAATTATTAGTGATTGACATTTAGTTATTCGATTAACTAAACGTTTGATCAACTAATATAGACCCAAATAACCTTCTGTCTCCTACACAACATGGTTTCAGACCCCACCACAGTACCTCCACAGCCCTCTTATCTTTCCTGGACGTTATCAACGCACCCGGGACTCTGGTAATGTTGTATCCTCCCTGTTCGTAGACTTATCTAAAGCCTTCGATACCATTCCCCATAACTTACTATTGTCAAAGCTCTCACACCTTAACCTCTCTCCCCCCAACTATCAATTGGTCTCCAGTTACCTTTCAAATAGGCAACAGGTGCCATTAAATGGAACAACTATACCTCTTTCTTCCATGACACCCTCACAGGAGTAACACAAGGGTCTTTCCTAGACCCTCTACTATTCAGTATCTTCATTAACAACTTCCCTATTGCATCCCTAACGCTAAACTCGTCCAATACGCGGATGATTCCACTATCATCTGCTCTGCTGAATCTGTCCCTTAACTTATGATAATAACTCAGGCAGCCTTTAGTATTACTGAGAGCTGGATGCTAAAGAACCATCTAGCCCTTAATGCAACAAAAAATGAACTTATGATCTTTACCCGTTCTAAGAACTTCACAATAGATAAAAACTCTTTCTCTATTAATAGTCAAAGCATGACCCCTATTGAAATAGTCCCCCACACCAAGCATCGTGGAGTCTTTATTGACAAACTTCTAAAGTTCGACAAGTTCGACATTCACATTCAAACCAACATTAAGAAAACCCACCAGAAACTTGGTATGCTGTACCACCATAATCGCTATCTAACCTCCTCAGCTAGGCTTAACCTCTCCACAACTTACCTCCTCCCCTCTCTCTCTTGTATGGAGCACATATTCTCATCAACCTTCAAACCACTCTCACAGCTAAACCGGCATCCTGCTACAATAAAATCGCTAAGTTTGCTACAAACTCCAAATCCTCCTCTCACCACTGCATCTCCTTACACTCCATGAATTGGTTAGAGCTTTCCAACCATCTCTCTTTCATTCAACTTTCCACTGTCCATAAACTTCTTTTCAATCCTTCCCTCTGCCCTTCCCTTCCCTCCATCCTTACCATGCACCTTCCTGCCCGTTCTCTCAGATCCAAGAATCAGAACCTGCTTGAACTGCATAAACCTTTACGTAATCCTGGCCAATCTCTGTTAGCCTTCTCTCTTGCACGAAAATGGAACTGTCTTCCCCCCCATATTCAGACTACGCAAAATCTTTCTGCCTTCAAGACCCTACTCCACTCTTATCTCTCCTCAACCTGGGAATGCTTTTTGCTCCACCCCTCTGTTAATTATCCATCATCCATCTTGGGTAATCAAACATCACTGCTAAAAAGCACTAGCTTTCCTCTACTGTACTCTCCCAGGTCCTTCTCATCATAACCTTCTTCATATAACTCAGTCCTCCTCATCTCCAGGCAATCACTTACTCAGTCTTGAAAATATTTTCTTTATTAATTCTGAGGTGGCAAAAACTTATAAATATTGTATTTCTGTGTAGCCTCTAGTACATAATTAGTTTTTATTTAATTTTGACAAATATTAAAATTGCAATATTTTTATCAAAAGGTGCAGTAATATGTTGAGAAAATTATAGGAAAAGGAACTATCTTCTTTTAATCTTCACTCTATTAGTAAATCTATGCTGCATCGAAAACTAGATCACTAAACTTTGGTAATGAAATCACTGGAATTCTTTTCCTTTTTTATTTTTTTAAAAGTTTAAACGACATCCCTCTCGGATTTACAAAGCCCTGGTAGAATGTGCATACATACATAAGGAGCTATACATATAAGTCTTTGAGGTCTTATCCAGGAATGAGCTCCCTTTCCCTTTGGTGAGTTTGTTTGAAATTTGAATCGACCGAAGTTTGGTATAGAAATAGAACTCATGCAGGTGAATTACTGCAAAAGAGGGTAAATTTACATCCAAAAACAAGGCAATAAACTGCCTAAAACTGTGATGTCTGTAGAAAACTACAAAAAATGTTCTAAAAAGTAATGCCTCCTGCAAACTGATCATGGAGCCATGACAGCTTACAATAGCAACATGTGTGATCATTGATGATGCACTGCAATAAAATCACTGAAAAACACTGAACATGCACTCCCTTAAAAATAATAAAACCCTGTTTAAATTCTCTCGAAGCCCAAATGCAGGTATAAGGCAGCTGCACGAAAATGGATCGGGCTGAGGCTATCCAGCTGATTAAAATATGCATTCCAACTAAAAGCAGTATCCAGCCATGAATGAAAATGGCAGGCATAAGACCGGAACTCATGTGAAGGTGAAAACCTCATGGGGAGGTGAAAACCATGCAAATGAGGGTAATTTGCAACAGGCAGAACAGTGTAGCCAGAGGAAGGTTAGTAGTGCCCAGATTTAATGCCTCTAGGCAGGTCCCAAAGGTGCGATGCAGCAAATAGCTGCATGGACGTATCATTATGGAGGCCACTGCTGGGGGCTGTCAGGCAATACCAAAGCAAACTGGAGAATTGTAAACAATGCAAATCTTTAAATTCTTAAATCTTGCTAGATTGTGTCTATTAAAGCCTAGCACTCTACAAAGTGTGGCAAGCATAAAAAATAAAGCTCAATGGATTGTACAGAAAGAAATAAAAGTTAAACAAGGAAAAAAATGGTGAATAAGACATATGAGCACTGCTTGCATGGCATGCCCCTAAGAGGGAATAGGTAGGTGTGGTAGAAGGGAAAACAGCAGTAGGAAGGTAATCAAGGAGAACTAGCTTAGCTGACAGGTGAAATGCATTAGAATCAGCCAATTACACAGGCAGCAGACCAGCCCAGATCAGCACACCACTATAAACTATACAAACACCTTTCCCCCTTGTTTTTCCCAGAAACTCTGCACCACCGGTGTATACAGATGGGAAAATTTTACAAAACGAAAGCAAGAGAAAAAATGTTAGGGGCTGCTTTTGCTATCATAAACCAGCATGTGCAAGAGGCTGAGGGTGGTGAGGATGTGAATGATGCTGAGCAACCCACAGTGAGGAGATGGAGAAGAGTGTACAGACCCAGGGTAACCTACCAAGGGCTACATGAGCTGGAGATAGTGGAGTGCTATAGGGTGGACAGGGACCTCCTACAGCATATTGTTGAACTGTGCCGGCTACACCTGACACACAGAATGAACAGAGGGGAACCTATCCTAGTGGATACCAAGGTATGTGTAGGCCTAAGAATATTAGCTACAGGTACCTTCCAAAGGCCAACTGGGGATATGATGGAGATCTCACAGGCATCAGCATCTGGGGTACTCCACCAGTTCCTGGATGCCATGTCAGCACGTCAGTGAGCATGTATATTTCTCCCTCCCTGTGAGGCGTTGGCCAGCAATATGCGGCTCTTCCACCAAATAGCAGAATACCCTGAGGTAGTGGGTGCAATAGACTGCATGCACATATGCATTAAAGCACCACCAGGTGAGTGGGGTAGGGTCTACATCACCTGCAAGGGCTTCCCCTCCATCAACTGCCAGGTCATGTGCGATACCCAGGGCATAATAATGAATGTGTGTGCTGGCTGCCCTGGAAGCTATCACGATTCCCACATCTGACATCTGATGCAGCTGTACCAGACATTTGCCAATGGGGACATCCCACATGATCACCTAGTGGGGGATGCTGGATATGCACTGGAGCCATGGTTGATGACACCCATCAGAAATGCATGCACACCCAAACAAGAATTCCATAATGAGGCACACGCACAAACATGAAGCATAATTGAGCATGCGTTTGGGATGCTCAATTCACAGTTCCAGTGCCTGGACACATCCGCTGGAGCCTTGTAGTACTCACCAACTACATTTACCCAAATTGTTATTGTATGTTCCATGCTACACAATATGATCCTGCGGAAACAGCTGCAGCAGGAACAGCATGGGGCAGGGCCACACAGCCCCCCACCAGTGCCAAGGCCTGCACAGGCACAGAGTGACTTGGAGGAGGAACAACCTGAGCTTGCCCCAGTAGGCAAAAAGAGGCATGCCCAGTATGCTCTGGCCTTGGCAAAGAGGCAATGCATAGCATGTGCACTGACACAGTAGGGACCCAGGGAATGACACCTCTCTCAGACTTGCGCATGCAGTAAAAGGGATGGCAAACATGACACTACCTGTGCTCAACCATGTATAGGGAGTGTATTATGTGCATCATAGACAGCCCTGCAGCACCACCCTCAATACTGGGACACCCACAAGGTAAGTGACTCACACATGCCAGTGGGGGGGGGGCACATACCCAACAACAGTCACAGCCAGCAGGATAGGTGTAGACAAACACAAACAAATGCTGTACTATGACCTCTGAATGAGCCCCATGGGTAACCCCTACCCCAGCCCTACAGAGACAGACTACAGCAAACCAGTCAGTTGGATGTAAGTTGCGAAGGCTAGGAAGTCAGAAACTAATATGTAGGTAGTGAAAGCTATGATCTGTAGTACACTGATATGCCTCTAGCCAGCATGCTAGGTAAGACTACAGACAGAAATGATGTAACTGACATACCAGTACAGTCCTAGCAACTGTGTAAAAGTGTAAGGTGTGCCCCACCATCCTATGTACATTTATAGTAACAGTCAGGTGTGCCCCCCTCCCACCCCTGTGTAGAAATGTAGAAACAGTCAGGTGCACACCCACTATGCAGAAATGTAGCAACAGTCAATGCCAAATGACCGATGTATACCCTGAAGACATAGCATGCTACCTGTTGGTGTACAGCACAAAGGTTAGCACCGCAGTACAAACCACCTGGACTTGATCCACACATGCAATATAGATGGCCATACTGTGCATGCTCACACACTTAAACACATGAAGGCCATGTCAGCAAACAACAGTGGACTAGACATATCTGGCAGTTGC
Organism: Protopterus annectens; assembly: GCF_019279795.1. Taxonomy (NCBI): domain Eukaryota; kingdom Metazoa; phylum Chordata; order Ceratodontiformes; family Protopteridae; genus Protopterus; species Protopterus annectens. The sequence continues at coordinate 452,880,321 of NC_056730.1, forward strand.
AGTTCTTAGTGCAGACACATGTCAGTATGCACCACCCCTGCCTTGCACACACAGTGGATAGGAATATAAACATATATGTAAGGACAACACACTATAATAAGCCAAAGGTAGATGGACATAGATATGTTGAAGAGGGTGACCGTGACAAGGCGTCATCTGGGCCTGTACCACCCAGCACACAGCCAAAGGGCCCCAAATACATGAGGTGCAGGTGTCACTCACTGCAGATACTAGCCACCAGTATTTGTCAGCATGACAGTGTGTTGCACTTGCCAGCTGTGCAACATGACTGTACAATGAAGTTGTCACCTAGTAGCTGTATACATGTACCTGTGGCATATGACCCCATGTGTGCCTGCATGTGGCATGTCAACCCCTACATGAATGGGTTATGGCCCATGCACACACCGCACTCCCCATAGCAGTAACATGACAAGCCTGCTGAGGTCATCCAATGTGAAATACACCTTTGGGTGAGCTGTAGCTCAGTAATCCCCATGGCACATCCCATAACTGTGTACTGCTGTAGTGATAAACTAGTTAGGTAGTAGTCCTAACCCCAGACTTGGCAACTGTGTGAGTGTGTGTATGTGTGCATGTCTCAGTCTCTGCCTGTGTAGAGAAAAATGCTTTCTAGGCTACTTACACTCAGTAAAGTTCATATACACAACATTGGCAAGGCTGCTGATGTCACGTACCTAGAAATACACCTCTAGGGAAATCATAGCCCAGTAATCTCCATAGCGTGTCTTGTAATTGTGTACTGCTGTAGTGTAATAAAGTAGTTAGATAGGTGTTCTAACCCCAGACCTGGCGTGTGTGTGTGTGTGTGTGTGTGTGTGTGTGTGTGTGTGTGTGTGTGTGTGTGTGTGTGTGTGTGTGTGTGTCTGACTGTGTAGAGAGCAATGCCATTTAGGCCACTCTCACCCCGTACAATGCATATAGTCGACTTTGGCAAAGCTGCTGATGTCACTCACCTAGAAATACACCTCTGTGGAAATCATAGCCCAGTAATCTCTGTAGCGTGTCCTGGAACTGCACACTGCTATAGTGTGCTAAAATAGTTAGGTAGGTGTTCTAACTCCAGACCTGACAATTGTGTGAATGTGTGTGTGCCTGACTGCATAAAGAGCAATGCTTTTTAGGCCACTCACACCCCATACAATACATATACTTGACTTTGGCAAGGCTGCTGATGTCACTCACCTAGAAATACACCTCTGGGGAAACCATAGCCCAGTAATCTCTGTAGCATGTGTCCTGTAACTGAGCACTGCTGTAGTGTGATAAAGTAGTTAAGTAGGTGTTCTAACCAGACCTGGCAAGTGTGTGTGTGTGAATCTGTGTGTCTTTGTCTATTCGTGACAGGCAATGCTTTTTAGGTCACACACACTCCTCCTTAGCAGTCATATACCCTACGTTGCCAATCCTGCTGATGTCATTCATTGTGAAATACTACTTTGGGGAAAAAGCTCCCTGTAATCCCTGTGGTGCAACCTATAACTGCTCGACGCTGCAGTGTAATATAGAGCTTGGCAGGGGTTCTATACCCACACATGACAGTGGTGGATGTTTTGTGTGTGTCTCACTGTTTGTGTAGGGAGCAATGCAATTTAGGCTAGTCACTCACAGTACAGGTGAAATGCCCTACTTTGGTAATCCTGCTGATGGGGACCTTTGGGGAAGAAGTACTCCAGTAATGTCTAGGGCACTTACTATAACTGTGTAGTGCTCTAGTGTAATAAATTAGTTAGGTAGGGGTTCGACTCCCAGACATGACAGGTGTGTGGATGTGTGTATAACTCATATTCTGTGTAGAGGTAAGTGGCACCTGTGGCCAATGTGGAGGGGGTTTTGCTCATTACTTTTATGGTGGCCCTACTATATATCACAATGTTAACCATACAGGGATAATGGATGTAAATTAGCTGGGAGGCAGGGGTGCAAAGCCATACCCATACATGTGACATCAAGGCCAGCCAATCCAAATTAGCAACCCCACTATTACCCAGAGCATACACGCAACCCATGTGTCATACGCAGACACATGCCTAGGCAACAGCCAATATGTGGTTAGTACACTGCATATTGGCCACTGATAGTAGCTATGCAGTGATAGCAGTGGGCTACAGAGGGCATATCACCCTGGCCATCTGTCCAAAATGCACGTACATGCAGACAGTGCACCTCCACCATGTTCCCCAATGGGCATCTGCACCACCTGTGGTGTCTCCACTTGTAACTCACAACGGACATACCATGCCTGACAACATGCTCTGTATGGACAGATGACACTGACATCAGTGAATGCTGTTGACATGCTATCAATGTAGGTGAAGGGTAAACCTGCTGCCCATTACCAGTTCCTGCCACAGGTGGGCAAGACTGGCACAACTGATGATAAGCTGTGTTCACAACATGGGCCAGACACCCCAGGTACAGTTCCACATGTCACTGTACATGCATGTGGGAGGTGTGCACAACCCAGCCACCATCCATGTCATGGACTAAGGAACACATACATGGCATATGGTGCATAGCATTGCCCACACACAATAGTCACCCAGCTGACTGGATAGGGGATGCAATACCAACCTGTTTGGGCAAATGCAGTAACTACAGCCCTGAGCCACAATGCAGACCATTGTCATGCAACCTGATGCCATGGTATACCGATTGCCTACCCTTGTATAGCCTGCTGGCACAGTTGACCACCACACACCTGTATAGACATGCACCCATGCATGTCAGAACTGGCACCCTGTGTGTACATGTGTGTGTGTTGTATGGTGCATATGTCCACATCCACACTCACTACAACCACCCAGGGAATACTGAAGCAATCTGTCTGATGCCTGACATCTCCTCATACTCTTCACCCATACGTCCTCCGTATGACCCATGTGGTGCATGTGATACCTGCACAATGCTGTGTTGTAGCAATCCCACTACTTATGAGTTGCACTCCGGGCCTTGCCAAGTGTGTCAATGTGTGTGCATCCGTGTGTGAGTGTGCCTGTGTTGACGCTGGCACATGTTCATGCAGACAGGCACGTGTATGACACCTACCGTATATCTACCATATCCCTGTTGCAGATGTCACTCAACCTGACATATATGTTCTGAGTGCTCTACCTCAGGTAACCCATGTGGTGCATCCAATAACTGCATCGAACTGTGATAGCACTACATAGTTGTCGGGGGGTTTGATACCCTGTGATGGCAGGTGTGTTACATAAACATGCTTCAGTTTTACCCTCCCATCCCTCCGTGCCATGTATCTGCATCTGTCTGCCTTCACCACTCCCTCTCTGGTGGATGTGGAGACCCACATCTGCCTTGCTTAGGCAGAAGCATGTGTATGTTACATGATGATCATGATCAGCTAATGGCCTCTACATGAATTGCAGCCCTCCCTTAGCTGATTGCATGTAGAACAGCTGTGGTAACAATCCCATAGCCAATTGTATGGAAACAAACTCCAAACCTAGGAACATTATGGTGGTGTTGGGCCTTTGCAGTTACTGTGAGCAGGAACTAGATTTGATGTTTGGCAAACAGCATCCCAGATGGATTGGGGATTTACCTCTAACAACATACACTGTGGAAAAATGGCAACCAACAGGAGGGGGACGTGACTGCCCTGACTACAGATTGTAAGTGCTGCTATACTGCAGTTGGAGTAATGTTGGTTTAACAGTGTTTGTCTGGATATGCCTGTTGTACATGTCACACTACCTCCCATCTCAGTTCCATGTATATGAGGAATCCCCATCTGCAGGGTCATCTGCAGGCTGGGCAGTGTTGTGCCTATGGTTTCATGTGTTAGCCACAGTGCATCAATCAGTGGAATGCAGAAGGTAGTGTGAGGATTGCAGTCTGTAGATGGTAAAGGCCGTGACAGTTACTGATGTCATATCCCTCATAGGACATATGTTGCAACAAACCCTGTTACAATGGAATTTACATGGGGTTATTACAGTAACATGTCTATACTGGCCCTATGTATGTGCTGTCAGCCACACCTCTGTCAAGCTTTGTACATATGGCGTGCATGAAGTGATGCATATGTGCTGTACACCATAAATACTACCATCATATCTGAAAACAAGCCAGTGATATATCAGATTGCTATACATGTCATGTACAGTAGTGGTTATATTTCATGACATAAGCTGGACATTATGTGGATGATTGTACAGTACTGAGGACAGTGTAGTGATGGTGAATGTTGGCTGTGTGTGTATTGTTAATATGTACCTCAGCCTGTGTACAGACTGTGGTAGATGTCATTGTTCTAGTTCCCCTCCTCTCAGATGTTACATGCTGCCCCACTGTACAGTACCATTTTGCCGTACATGTTTGTAGGGCAATACACACACATGTCCCATACCACAGACAGCCATCATGGCAAACTGTGTAGCAGCCCAGTGTATGTAGGGTCATTCTGTGATTGGCACATATGAGGATGGTGTAGAACAGATAGCCCATATACTGTAATATTATGCTAGCTTAACATATGTGGCTGTAGCTGTGTTCACATTGGTTGTGGTTATGCACTGTCACACAGGTGTATCTTACCCTATGCTGTGACATGGCTGTTGAGCCTGCTATATATGCAGGTACATGTGCATTACCCCATATGAGATGTAGGCCAGTGTTGAGCCAGTCTGCCTGTAGCCTGCACAGTGCATTGTTATATGCCTAGCAGCTTAGTGTACTTAACCAGTGGGATATTATGTACAGATACTTGCCAGATGTACTGCTGCTGTGCCTCCCTTAAACATTATGTATGTCAGACAGAGCAGTGGGATGCTGCACAGATGTATGTCAATATCTAGTGGGTGTTATGTGTCCATGGCATTCCTGTACCAGCAGTCATTATGTGTCAGGCAAGGCAGGAGTGTCTATACCAGTCGTCATGTGTTATACCCATCTACATTGCTGTCTACATCCATATTGTCAGGCCTGGTACACATGTGGTGCACTAAGGGATCATGTGTATACCTCTGGACTGTACAGCTTGTGTCCAAAGTTCCACATGTAGTGGCCAATATCTCTGCTGCATTCCACAGGAACAATACATGCTAGCAGTGGTACCTTACAATGATTTCCTTAGGATGTCTGTCAGTAGCCAATGGCGCACATGTTATAAGCAGATGTCAGCATCCACACACACCATGTCTGTGAAGACACTCCCAATGACAGTAGCAGCAGTCTAGTAATATACCTGCTATACGTAGCTGTCATCCCCTTGCACTACTACTGTGGGACTGTAGGAGCTGGCATACAGCTACACTCCATGTCCAGGACATATGGTGGAAATATATGTACATATACTTATCCAGATAGCTATATATATATATATATATATATATATATATATATATATATATATATATATATATATATATAAATAATTACACATGTATACTACACTGAATTACCACTGTCATGCCAACCACCCACTATATCTCCCTACAGCATGTGGCCGTGGTCCCTTTACATTTCCTGTGTGATGGACATCTGTCCTGTGTGTGGGCATCAGTGATATAGGCAGAGCAATACCTCTTACAGGAGAACCTGCATACTCAGAGCGGACACATATTAGTAGGAGGTTCAGGAACTGCAGACAGACTGTGGGTAGATTTGTGTAATGCTTTGCATAGTACTGGTGTTACAGGGTGTGTGTGTGTGTACATACTAGTGTACCTTGGAATGCAGTCTGTCTGTATAGCTCACTACTGTGGGCCTAACCTCTTGCTGAGCAGAGGTATGCCTATCATGTGTTGTCCATCCAGCACACAGGTCCTGTGTCAGATATGAAACTGACAGTGTGTTTGTTGCATGCTATCAGTACATGGCTACATCCATGTCTGTATCTAACCTCAATTCCCTGACTAAGGGTATGTTGCAGACTATCCTGTAACACCAGCACCTTGCTTAGTGTATGGCAACAGTGTTCCACATATGTGCCTGTGTTCCAGCCTCTGTCCCCATCTACATACCAAGCTGTGCACATATGTCATGCTGTTGGGGTTGTTCTGTAGTGGGCTGTGAGTATATCACACTGCCATTGCTGCCATTAGTCCACTGTTGTTGTATCCCCCACGCATACAGTGGGGCTGGGGCCATATATGTGTGGGTGTCACCTACATAACACATGTGCGCCCTTATGCACTGCAGAGGCCAGTGTATGTAACAGTGGTATATGGTCTTGTATTATTGAGTCCAGGTGGGGAACACCATAAATGACCTAGGCTGTTACAAATGTGGGGTTATCAGGAGTGAGCTGCCACAAGATATGTGGATGTACAGTATCGTATGCTCCACCTATACTGACATTACTTACATGACTTGGGGTACTGCAAGCCTACTGCCTCCTGCCATACAGACTGTTCTGTGCGTTATGCCTTGTTATGTTCTGGGCACAACCCATTTGATCACAAAACATCATTACTTCCTACGGAGTTTGTACAGAGTGTAGACAGAGGCTGCTGAATTACACACCTGCAGTACATACTGTTGATTATGTGGTACCCTTGGCCCAGTCTGTCAGCACTATTGTATATTCTGAAGGGCTTGGGTTGGACTGCAACAGCTGTGAACCTTTTCAGACTACTGTATAAATATAACTTGTTTCACACTTGCAGTACTCCGTTTATATAGTTGTCAGTATTTGAACAGCTATATGATATGGCATATAGGACTGTTATGGTACACAATTAAAGGAGTCCCATTTCTGCAAACCTGTGTGTGGTGTCTCGCCTATGACCTTTCTATGGGTATATGTTGCAGGCAATGATTGACATTAGTATGTGTAGCCCATACAGTGTCCATTTGTTTAGGTGTTAACTGTAGGCATAGGGCTGTTCCATATTGTGTGCTCCTCCTACATATGTATC
>NC_056730.1:453197725-453287725 GCF_019279795.1 Protopterus annectens
TCCCCACATTTTATAAATTGATGTCCTCCTTATTCAATGGTGTTCGAGAATAAAGGGGCCTCTTTTCTTTTATCAATCTGTAGGTCTCCTCTCCCGGTACTGACTTTTTCTGTTGATCTGTTGATAGAGTGGTAAAGTGACTTAATAACTGCTCTGAAGTAGTTGAGCAGTTCGTTTCTGTAGTCTAACTGTGCTTGTGACAACACCATGTGGGTCTGATCTTTCTTTTTGCAATTACAATACCTATGACCAATATATGTGTCCATTTATCTACCCTCTGCCTGACAACATCATGTTGGTCTGTTCTTTCTTTTGGCACATATTGTACCTTTGGCTAATATACGAGTCCATTTATCTACCCTCTGCCTGACATGACCATGTGGGTCTGGTCTTTCTTTTGGTACTTACTATGCCTTTGGCAAACATATGTGTCCATTTATCTACCCTCTACTTGACAATACCATGGGAGTCTGTTCTTTCTTACAGCACATATTGTATCTATGGCTAATATATGTGTCCATTTATCTGCCTTCTGCCTGACAAAACCATATGGGTTTGGTGTTTCTTACAGCACATATTGTACCTTTGGCTTATATGTGTGTCCATGTATCTACCCTCTGTCCATTTATCTACTGTCTGCCTGACAATGCCATGTGGATCTGATCTTTCTTATGGCATTTACTGTACCTTTTGGCTAATATATGTGTCCATGGATCTACTCTCTGTCCATGTATCTACCCTCTGCCTGGCAATACCATGTGGGTCTGTTCATTTTTACAGCACATATTGTACCTATGGCTAATATATGTGTCCATTTATCTACCTTCTCCCTCTGCCTGACAATACCATGTGGGTCTGGTCTTTTTTATGGCACTTATTGTACCTATGGCTAATACATGTGTCCATTTATCTACCCTCTGTCTCATTCTCTTAGTCCACGCATACATAACACACACACACAAACACACAGCAGTCACTACATGTCTTTGAGCACTGTGGTGATTCTAGTAATTAATATGGTTTCTGTGCCAGGGAAACTAAAAGCAACACTGGTTCACATTATTCACACCTTTATCTTGAGATTAGACCGCAAAACCAAAAAGGGTGGAGGGGTAGCAATACTGTACAAATCAGGGTTAATATTTACTTCAGTAGATGCACATCTACCTTTATCCAGTAACTCTGAAATCCTTATTTCTAAACTCCAAATCAATGCCTCCAAATCCATCTACATAATATGCTCCTACCTTCCTCCTGGTAATAAGAGTAGCACCCTCGAAAATATCCTTAGCTGGCTTTTTACTTCCTTCCCTCAAGAAACCATAGTCCTGGGCAACTTTAATATAGATTGAAAAACTGTACTTCAGCCAACCCTACCATTCACATCAACCTATATTGTTTCTCCCAAACTATTACCACCACTACCAGAATCCATAAACCTAATAATAAAGAAAGCACCTTAGACTGGATTCTGATAAATAGTCATCGCCTTGCATATAAAGCAGGTACCCTTCCAGATGACATCAGTGATCACACACTAACCTATATAACTAGGCAAAAGATCAATATTCCCAACCCAACCTTATATAGAACTACCCGGACTAACAGAAATTTTAACCTAGAAAGCTTCCAAACTGAACTTAAGGCATGCAACTGGACACCCCTAAAACACCTCCAACTAAAGGAAGCAGTGTTATACTTCAACACCAAATTCCTACAAATCCTGGACTACCATGCCCCTATTCGTGCAATCAGAAATAGAACTAAAACTGCTCCATGGCTATCAAAAGACACTAAGCACAAAATCCTACAGAGAAACAAAATCTGGGCCAAATGGAGATCTTCAAAAAACCCAACAGACCATCAAACATTTAGACAGAAGAGAAATGCTACAAAAAGATTAATACTCCTTGACAAAAAAACTTCTACTCACAACTTCAGATTACTTACCAAAATAAACCTCAAATGTTCTGGACAGGAATCAATAGACTCCTCCATCCAGGACACTCCAAAACACCAACCCCATCTGGCACCACCCATGACAAACCCAAACTCATTGCAAATGCCTTTAATACTTTCTTTACCGAAGCTGTCCAATCTCTAGCTAATTCCCTACCCCCTGTCAGCACAAACCTGCCTTCCACCACAACTAGTTTACCTCCCTCATTTCATTTACAACCTGTCCCAACATCCCTCATCTGCACCCTACTTCATAAACTCAAACCATGCACCCCTTCAGCTGATCATCTTCCCGCTGAATACCTGAAACTAGCTGTCAAAGTCATAGCATATCCCATTTCCATCCTAATTAACAGAACCATTACAGAAGGAACCATCCCTTCTATCTGGAAAATTTCTCATATTATCCCAATACACAAGGGTAGTAACTCAACAGAACTCTCAAACTATCGCTCAATAGCCTTACTCTCGCCTTTAGCAAAAATCATGGAAAAATGCATCCACAGACAACTACTACATCACCTACTCCAAATTAATCTACTAGCTAGCTGTCAGCACAGCTTTAGACCATTCCATAGCACCACCACAGCCCTCTTATCCTTCTTTGACTGTATCAACAACAATCATAATAACAATACTCTAACCTCAGCACTGTTTATTGACCTCTCAAAAGCCTTCGACATGGTTAACCATCAGCTACTTTTAAACTTACTTAAATCCCTCTCCCTTGACACACAAGCACTACTTTGGTTTAAGTCCTACCTAGAAAGTAGACAACAGGCTGTGCTCTGGGACAACAATCTATCCACAAATCTCCCTGTTACCCTTGGCATCCCTCAAAGATCTATTCTCTGCCCTCTCCTATTCTCAATATTTATCAACGATCTTAATGAAAATATTCCTCAAGCTACCTGCATTCAATATGCAGATGACTTGACATTGATATGCTCTGCTACTTCTGTACCCAAACTCCACTCCCTTACCCAAAAAGTATTTAATAAAGTGGAAAACTGGTTCCTACAGCGTTGCCTCCACCTGAACCCCCCCCCAAAAAAAAAATAAAACTATTACTCTTCACTCCAACGCAAAAGTCACCCCCAATAAACTTCACAATTTCTTCAAATAATTGTACAGTCATATCTCCTGACCCAACCACAAAACTCTTAGGAGTTACAACTGACCACAACCTTAACTTTGACACACATATTAACTCTACAGTAAAAACAGTAAATAGAAAACTAGGCTCCCTCTATAGGATTAAACCCTTCCTTACTCCAACAGCTAGAACTACTATTGCCCACACCCATCTTATCTCCACCCTCGTCTATGCCTCACCCATTTATACCAATCTATTGAAAACTAACCTCAACAAACTGGCAACCTCCTATAACAATATTGCCAGATTTGCCACAGGCTCCCCATTTCGTACCCACCATTGTCACAATCTAAAACAGCTAGGTTGGCTGGAACTTTATAATCAGCTTCAGTTTTAACAACTTACTATTGACCACAAGATCCTTCATCATCCTAGCAATACTCCAATACTCACGAGTCTTATCATCCCTAACAAAAATCTAACAACCCCACGCTCTGCAAGAAAGTCACTAATAGCCATTCATAAATCCAACAACAACGCAGGAGACTCACGGTTTTCCAACACCGTGGGGAAAACTTGGAACTTGCTTCCTAGTGAACTCTCAACTCTTCCCTCAACACTATTTTTCAAAAAGCAACTTAAAGTTCACCTTAATTCTCACTGGCTATGCTCTTGCACTAACCCAGATTAATCCTGCTATGTTCACTGCGTGCTTACCTCACTACTGCTGTTTTCAGTTTACCTTCCTTCATGAACCTCGGAAAATATAATCTGTAAGCTACTGAAGTCTGTCTTGATTTAGTCTTTACAGGGAAGCTCTACACAGTATAAACTCACTTAGCAAGCTGTCAACTGTATAGACATATCCCTACAAACATCTACTTGTTTCTTTCTTTAAACTTGTTAATAAACTCAGCACAATGCTATATGAAACTACTTCCAGCCATGGTCTTACTATTTATTGTACAGTACAATACTATATGTAACAATTTGCATCTCTGGTCTTACTAGCCATTGTATGAATGTTGCTATTTTCTCTTTATTGGAGCTTATCTCCCCGGGCCTCTACTGAAAATGGACATATATCCAGTTAAACTAGCCCGGTCAACAAATGTAAAATAAAATAAATAAATGTCTTTCCTTATCCAACACAACAGCATGTAGGTTTTATGCTATGTTTCTTGTGTTTTTATTATTATTTCAGTTAGTGATGTTACACTAGTGAATTCCCACTGGTCTTGTTTTCAGTAATGGTATAGGTCTTATATGATGAGTTTTCTATCTTAAAAAAGCACTTCACTGTAATAAGCCGATACCTGTAAGTGACTGGCTTATTACAGTTAAATATATGACTTCCCCTCCCCAACTCTTCCAATGAAGAGCAAAAAAAAAAAAAATGGACTGTACTGGTACACCAACCAGCTGATCAGCTCCCTCCTTCTGCCGCCATTCTGGTCCCATTTCTGTGCCCTTTCCCCAGCTCTGCTTTAACATATTTTATTTAAACAAATTCTTCATTTAAAGTTTACCATACAGTTGCTACAGTTTTTACCCCACCTGCATGGATTGCTAAGTGGTCATGTTTTAGTTAAAAAATATTTCTTCTTTTTAAACTGTAGCAAACTGCTTGCTACTATGAAGATAGGTGGAGGGTGCCAGCCTAGCCAGATAGAATTTGGTACATAATTCTGTCATTTGTATATATTAATATAAGCCACAGGCTTGTTCTCTTAAATGTTAAAAGACTGTAGTGGACGTTGAACTGCAAAAATATAACAACAGTGCACTCTGCTGTAAGAAAGCTGATAAGTCAAGCAATGTGAAATGCTTTGATCTAAAACTCAGAGCCGAGATGTCAAGCAATGTGAAATTCTTTGATCTAAAACTCAGAGCCGAGATGTCTGGATGAAGGAATTCTGGCTATTGTTTTGAGACCAGAGTTAATTGCTAGAATTTGCATGTATAATTTCTTTTATTGCTCTGGCATCCTGACCAGCTGCAAGATCAAAAAGGCTATTAACCTCTGAGTTTCTGTTAGCCTGGGAACCAGGAAGAAATGATGTAATCTGAAATGAATTGTGGTACTGTGTTATCAATTTAAGGACAGAAAGAATGAGGGCATTTAGCATTTGTCTTGAGAACATCCAACTCACCAGCACTCTGCCTGTGTTCTATATGTAAGTTTATTTTAGAACTGTGTTTTCTCTTAGATATAGCCTGGAACTAGGAAGATTACATTAGTTTTTTTTTCTGTATTGATGTCAGAACTTTTCTACTGTATTATTTTAAGTATTTGTCTATGATATCTGAACTCCTGACTAGCACTGTGTAGTAAGAAGTATTGTCTTGTGTTTTTATTATTTATTATTAAATATTTTTAAACCTGTCAACTGTGGCTGTTTTGTGTAGAGATAATTTAAGCTCTAGAGTACATTGCATGTATATATTGATACTGGCCAAGCCACTCCAAAAAGCCTTGACTGTTCAGTTGCACTTACCATTTGGATAATAATATTGCACAGTATAACTGGACACCCTTTCATAAGGGCCTTTTAGTAGCTGATAAATATTAGTGGGTGGTGGCAAATGGTACTGTCGTATAGTCTGGGTAAAAGGGGCAAAGCTGGAGAACCTGTGCCAGCCTTCCCCAGGAGTGGCTGTGTGGTTGTATATAACTCTTATCTCAAAGTGTGTATGTGTCAGCTACTTGGGCAGGAACATGAAGCACTGGTTGGACAGAGAGGGTGCTGGAGGTTTTAACTTGCCCACTAGGCTGAGATCTGGACCCTATATCTGTGCCAGTGGGGAGTCTGATTGGGGACTTGGAGAGAAAGGGAGAAACCAGCCCCAGACTGTCTTTGATCTCTGTGTGCTCTTAAGGGAAATTGTACTCTACTGTGTGTGTATTTATTATCCTTTCCCTATATGGACTCCCCTCACTGGTGTTAGTGGTGAGGATTGAGGCTCCTTGATTGCTGGGCCAGTATACAGGCGTCACAGCTACAAAAGTAGCAGACAGTTGCTACAGTTTATACCGTGCCTGTATGAAGCACTATAGCACTCAAACTTTTGTTTAAAAAAAAAAATATATATATATATTTATATATATATATATATATATATATATATATGTATATATATATATATATATATATATATATATATATATATATATATATATATATATATATATATATATATATATATATATATATATATATATATATATATATATATATATATATATTTTTTTTTTAACTGCAGCAAATGCAGTTTGGACCACACACAGAGTGCTACAGCACTCTGGTTTGACCACAAATGCAATACATGCTTTTAAAAGCCAGTTTTGTATTAAAAAGTGATCAGGATCAGCTGATCACACCCCCAACACTTTGCTCCAGGGGCAATTGCCCCTCTCACCCCACCGTAGCTACGCTACTGCCTAACCCTACATCTAACCTTAGAAAAAGCTTTCTCTGACACTGCCACTTCACAACACTCAGACCTACACCATAGACATCATTATGCTTACATGGCACTAAATCGATTCCTTATCTATGCCTTAATCTAATCCTAACCCACAAACACTAACAAAACACTAAATCTGTCTATCCCCTTACCTTGCCCTTACTCTAACCCTAACTTGCAAACACTCACCTATACACTCCTATTGCCTAATGACAAAACTTGCTATATATATCCAAAAGTTTTGTCATAACCAACAGAAACTCACACTTATCTGCCAAAATACATCTTCTTCTAGTTGGTATCTGCAGCACTTGATGAAGAATGCACTCAATAAAATGTGCACTCAACTTTTCCACTAGCATAACACTTTCATTTAGAGACCTTCAATCAGATATCACAGACCCATTTGAATATATGTCAGAACTAAGTACATTAGCAGAAAGAACAGTGTCAATTTGTAACGGAACAATCTAAAGCCTTAAGAGACAGACAAGTGTGTGACATGTATTCTGAAATTACACAAAAATGGCTAGTTTTCAACAGCATTGTTACTAGATAAGGCACTAAGTGCTGGCAGTGTCTATGGAAATATCTGCAAGAGCTGCATTTGAACTGTAACAGAAGGTGACTGAGGGCACACTTAATAAGGTGGTTGTTAGAACCATCAACAGGCAAACATATTTTATTTGTGACAAAACATTGCATGATGCCTTTAACTGTTGGTTTAAAGACATGAGTACAGAAAATGCCAAAAGGGGAAGTAACACTGAATGAAAGGGTAGTTTGGTGATTGCTCAAAAGAGTACATGTGAAAATAAAATGAGTAAGAAGACAAATGTAAAACTGCTTCTGTTCAAAAACTAGTGTTTACAGGCAATGACAGTGACTTGGTCACTGAAAATAGAAAGAGATGCAAAATACAAAAAAGGGTATCTTTAAAAAAAAGTTCTTTAAAGCTGAAACTCTCAGTTCCCTGCCATACTAACTAGTCTGTTAAAATTATTCACTTGTCAATTCACTGCTAAAGTATTAATTCAGTGCCTTTTTTGCAGGAGGCAAGCCCCTTTGCATCCCCCATATGAGGCAGGTGGACTTCACTCCCCTCGCTTCCCCATTACTTAGTCCACCATTGTTCAGCCTCAAGAAAGAAGTGAAAAATCCTGAAAGGGCAACATTTATGAGAGCCGTAGCCATGTCACTGTCCCAATTAAATGGAAAAAATGTGAATGGCTTATAAAATCAATGTGATGTAACCATTTGATCAGGTTATATTTCATCAACATGTAAGGTAGCTGATTCAATCTGTTTGGAATTGCATGACAGAAAAGTACTGCAAATCATAGGGGGTCACCCTCAAATTGATGGAATGGAGGGTTTTTTTGACAGTGTTGCTACTAATAATGTAAGCAATAACACATGCAGTAAAAATGACAAAAGATAAAAAAGTTGTACATGGAATTTCTCCAAACATACTTATGACATAATGAGTATAAACATAGATACCAGTCAGACCAGTACCTTGCTTGTTTTTTTTTTTTTTTTTTTTTTTTTGTAATTGTTGTAAGAAGAATGGAGACTAACATTTCATGGTAGGTAATGCTCTCAGTATGTATAATAATTTCCATAGCTGTAGGTTACTGGTAAAAACCTGTTTGTTTGTCTTTTTGGCTTTTCCCGGTAAGGGGTCGCCACAGCGGAACTCCGGCCCGCTAATGATTGGCAGTAGATTTGCATGGTGCCAAATTGCCAGTCCGACGCCCAACCTTCAGCGAAGGCACGCCCATTCACGCATGTCTTTCGGAGGCCACTCGACCGCGGGGAGGAAGTGTATTCCAGTAAATACTGGGGAACTTACTGGAGAATATGCATTGGCAATGGGTAGAGCTGTTTGACTGCAGCATCCTGATAACAGTCTTAAATTTTAGCGCTGACCCTTTGTTTTGCAGGGTCTGTTTTGATACATTTGTAAATGAGGGTGCAATATGGAATTTCAGCTCTGAATCTCATTGAGGTTCTTTTTTCTGCATAGTGAGGTAGTGATGGTCTCTCCTGCATGACTTAAGAAATAACCTACAGACTCTGTTCAGTAAATACTGATGCCATGGCAGACTGGATACAGAGGTGACTGACATGCTATTTAATGTGTATGTAGTTGCCAGTGTCTTATATGAAACATATTTTACATCTTTAGTTACAAGGTTGGTCAGCCTGAAACAAATGGTGAACAATGCTGTGCTTTGCCACTAGCTTTGTGCCTGTGGTTAGTGAAAGTCAGTGATAGGTTAACTCACATTCCCAGATATATTTAAATAGCTTCATACTTTTAGTGGGTCTTTCATCTGGTGCAGAAATGGACTAGTTCAGAGGTACATTACAGAGATGCTTTCTTGTGTACCAGATATTCCCTTGGTTTTCAGTAGACTGATTTGTAGTCCTAGTTTTTCAATTAAAATGCAAAAAGGTCTCAGACCATGTTGTGTAGCAGCTGTGGTGACACACTGAGACTAATCAGCCTGCAAAATAGCCATATCTTCATCATAAGTAATGTAGTGATGTGCGGGTTACAGAAAGGGAATGTATTTATGAAAAGCTTAAAAGAATATATCCTAAGTACTGATCTCTGTGGAAAAACTCTATTCTCTTTGTGAGGTTGTTAGTACCAGCAGCATCCAGCTTACAAACCACTGGAAGGTAAAGGTGTTCTGCCGACATAGACTTAATTTCTGTATGAGCCTATGATTATAAAAAGAGTCAGGCACCTTGATCAAATCTATACAAAACTACTCTTCTCAATTCAGCTCTGTATGTCCATAAATGCAATAAAAACAAGGAGAACGTTGTCCATATTTTCTACTAAATCTTACAAGAACATGTTCAAAGATACCACTGCAAAAGTCAGTAGTGCTATTATGGCCCCTAAGGTTAGCACTAATACACCTGTAACCTATAAAACACACATTTGGTTTGCATGCACTAAGAAGAAATGGGCCAGGGCTGTTTGAAAGAAAGCATGTAAGATACAAGCATGTGAACCAAATAAAATGTCATATGCACCATCACAAAATAGGGGTCATATTGTTGCAACTATAAAAATGTTGCTGCTTTTGGCAGATGCCAAAAACGATTTCGCTAAAAAAAAATGAGAACACAGAGGTATCATAATGCAAGGCGTGAGCAAGATGTAAATGCTACAGAAACGACAAAAAAACACAAACTGCAAAATCATATAAAACAACAAAAGCCAGTGAAAGCACACACTGATTTATTAAGTGAAAACATACTCTAGCGCTTCAGCTATAACAGCCTTCAAGGAGTAAAAACAATTGAATAGACCACACCTCATAAAAATGACCCCAAAGGATTTAGGGGCACTATTTTGGAAAAAAAATGTTTTATATGATGAATGTCTGGATATAAAAATAAGATTGTTATACAAGGAAACTGTTTTCCTTCTTAAGTATGGAACTCTGATCCCTGCTGGTTTAAATATTGACTGCAACTGGAAATTTTTAATTTAAATATTTAATTGATATGATCAGGTACTTAAACTAAATGGTATTTAAGGTGTGGTCTATTCAACTGGTTTTACTCCTTGAAGGCTGTTGCTGCTGAAGCGCTAGAGTGTGTTTTTATTAATAAAGTGGTGTGTGCTTTCACCGACTTTTGTTGCCAGTTCAAAATTTCATAATGTTTTTACAGTGATTTGCATGCTCTGACCCTTCAGGTGGAGCAAGAGTTACAGAGTTTGGAAAGTGATAGACCACTGTCCAAGATGAGTCAGTGGCCATTCCCATGGTTTCTGTGCCAAAAAAGACAAGGCGGGTGATGGGAGTATCTGTGGAGATTTTAAAATTACCATTCACACAGTGATGAGTATTGTCCAGTATACATTCATGTGAATCAAAGCCCCATTGTATGCCTAATTTGTGGTGTGTGTTTGGAGCTACATTTTACAGAGACTGATTTGACACAGCCTTACCCGCAGATTGTAAATGAATCCTCCAAGCAGTTGTTGACAATTAATATATATAAGAGATTATCACAGTATAGTTGTATTAGTCTTGCTGTGGTTTCCCTTCTGGCTGTTTGGTAGATGTAGTTGGATTAAGCTGCTCAGAGAATTGCCAAAATGCAGTTCTACCCTGATGACATCTATGTGACACACAAAAATAATGAAGACAACTCAAGTGATCTCAAGAGAGTGATAAATAGGTGAAAGGAGTATGGGCTTTCCGTTAATAGAGACAAATATTGGCTCAACAAAGAGAAAATTTCCTTTTACATGCATGTGATTGAAAATTTGGTTTACACAAATCGCTAGACAAAACAAAGGCTGGATTATAGCCATACAGGCTTCATAATGTGCCGCAGCTGAGGTTATACCCATCACTGAACTATTACCACCACAATTGCTTGCTGGACCTCTTGACTCTATTATATACCTCATATCTTGAGATTTTATCAAGGGTGTATCTTGTCTAATGAATCTAGTGAATTTCTTTGAGTAGACTATGAGCAAGGTGTTCGCACAGCATACCACAACCTCGCCAATACAATTGCTAACATACCACATGCAAATATAACAAATAAGTTGAAGAATTCCAGAATGACCCATATGTGTTTAGGTGGATAAGCATTTATCTTAGGGACAGGACTCACACAGTAAGAGTTGGGGTGTATTCTTTGAGAACATGAAGGTGACCAGTGGATTTCCTCGGTGATCTGTGCTGAGACCTCATTATTTGGTATCTACTTCTCAGAGCTCCATTTATCAATGAGGATCTCTAGTTAACAAAGTTCATAGATGATTGTAACCTGGAGTCAGTGTCAAGTCCTCCTCTGGCATACAGGCACTCCAACAGCAGCTTATACTTGTCAATAGCTGGTGTACAAAAACGTGTTGTGATTCAACACTAAAAGTACAACATTGTAGTAGTTGGTATGCACTTCCTAGCTCTGCCTTATAATTCATATGTCACACTACTTCAAAAGGAAAAGGTAGTGAAAGACTTGACCATGACGTTGCATCAGTGGTTAGGAAATCCTTTTACCTTGTACTGCTCATAGCAAAAGGTATTGCCTCTAGATCAAAAGAAGCCTTCACTTCCTTAAACTCCAGACTGATTAGGCCCACCATTGAGTAAAACATCCCCTTTAGAATGTACCTTATCAAGCATATTAATCAATTGGAAAGACCCCAAAAAGTTCATGGGCTTAAAAGACCTGAACTACCAAGAAAGACCGGATGCTTTATCTCTATACTCAGTATAATATAGACTTCTTAGGGGTGACATGTTCCTTGTTTATAGGGCTACAAGGGATCTAGCAGTCAAAAAAACTCTTATACCTCCATAAGTCAAACAGTCCTACCAATACTAGGGCTAGAGATCTAAATCCACTCCAATAAAAGAATAAGACTAGGTGGAGGGATAGATTTGTCACGCAGCTCCTATCCCTTCTCTAGAACACATGTCCTCTCCAAGGACTGCTTACAGTGTGATGCACTGTCTGCTTGAAAAAGGAGCTGGAGAACTGAATGAGTATTCATGAATTCATCCCCGGTATGACTAGCCTGGCCCTCACTGAAAAGGAAGACAAGGTCTAAGGCTGGGTACTGACAAAATAGAAATGCCTTTGTGGCCCAGTTGCCTTGAAACTGTTATGATCCTGTATGTACTGTTACATAGGGAGTCTTTGTGGAAATGGACAAAAAGATGTAAACTGGATTTCTTGGCAATCAAAAAAATGTTAGTTAGTTGAAATACTTTCATGTTCATCAGACAGTTATGCTAAACTTTGCCCTGCTGAACATGGACAGCTGTATTGTACAGTGTTCTAAATGGCACTGAGGGACCCACTGCATTGCTACAGCAATCATTACTGACAGATGGATGTAGTTATGTCCACATCAGCAGGAAAGGCCTCAGCCTGGTTGGGGGTGGATGACAAGTTAAGCAATGCCTTTGAGGAAAAGGTCGATACTAATAATGAATTACCTACCTTCATTATAATCATTGATGACCACAGTACACATGCCGTGCTAATCACTCCTCTTGGGATACATTTATATGATATCAAATTCAAAGACATGAAGTGGTGTAATATTGTGCCTGGAGTGTTACAGTTACCACATGCAACAGAAGACAGCAACACATCACTGAGCCAATAGATGTGCCTGTGTTACACCACCATATTGTAACAGTTACCCATAACACATGCTCTTATCTGAAGGGAAAAAAGGAATGAAACTACATTGCCCACAGTGTATAAAATGTTTGGAAATGGTATCTGAAATATGCAGACTTATTAAACTCTGCATTTATTATTAAGAAGGCTCAAATGAGTACATGTCAAATAATCTTACTCTGTGAAGCCACACTAGTAATGTCTTTTTCAAGTTACAAACCTTAGTGTTGGGCACTTTACATGAAGGGCACTTGGGAACTGTGAGGGTGTTGTGTCTGGCTCACAATTTTAAATGGTGGCTAGGTAGTAATATGCAAAACTAAGGATTTAGCCAGAATTAGTACATGATGCCAAATGATCTAAAGTGCACATGAACAGGAATCCTTTCACCTTCAGGCATGTCTAATAGTATCTCGGTCAGATGTCTATTCTGATTTCACAGGAACACTTACTTTGCAGGAGCATTTATGAACTACATATTAATAATTAATTTTACTGATGCACATTTCAAAAATTCCAGATGTTTTTTGCAAGGAATCAACCTCCTCCAAAAATACTATTTCAGTGTTGAGTAACTTTAACTAGAAAACAATGTTTTTTCTCTTTTTAATTTCTTCAGATGTTTTGAGTTTCTAATACTGTGATAGAAATGGACCCCATTCCAGTCAGAGTGCAGTATTGCTTCAGTCTTTGTTGCTTTTTAAGAGTACTCATCTGAGAATCCACAATGTACCCAAAACTGCCTCCTTTTCAATTCATATGGAGTCACTTGTATTGGTAACATATTTACGTACACTTAAACATTCTTTTTTTATTAGTCCTGTTGCTCATACTACTATTGAAACTGTCTTTCTTTATCCTACATTATTCTACTTTCTGCTTGCAAATCCTGTTATTTTTTTACTTTGTTTATTTCAGTATACAATACATTATAATCACTGGGCATAAGCACTTCAGTGATAAATGTTATTTTGCCCTTTTTCTTGGACTTCAAATCTGATTTTTTTTGCATCTACTTTCTTAACTGTCGGCATTGGGTGAGCCCATGTGATTCAGACTTCATCACCGTGAGTAATGCTTTATGGTTTATGTTACCAATGCTTCTCAGTTACTTGTATATTGTACTGTTTGCACTATCCCCAATATAACAGTTTTGCCACAATATTGTGCCATTCAGTGTATGGTAGTTGGCAATGAGACATCCAGTCCCTATTACAGAACTTGCATTTGTCTTTTTCTCCCAGTTTTTCTGTAGATTTTGTTACCCAGCATGTACACAGTCTGCCATCTTGGGTCGCTGTTATTAGCCCTTCTTCTTTTGGTTTGAATTTCACCTCTCCTTAACCATTCACACATCAAATCTTGATCAACATGTGGTTCCAGGTGTTTTCTATACTTGTCATATAACTGAGGTCTTTTCATTTCTTTTTCCTTTTCTTCTGGTCCTATTGTTTATATTCCTGCTTTTGTTGTTTGGTATTTTCATTTGCTACCTTATTCTTGTCTACTTCTGGTTTGATTTCCATGCCCATTACTTTCCTATATGCTTCTGATAAACTAAGCAAAGATTTCATCACAGACTTATTCTCTTTATGCATTAGAACTTTAACTATGTTTGGATATGATGATGTCTACAAATATGTATGCAGTTGCGCGACTGTAGACCTATACATATAGTCAATTTCAAGAAAGCCCATACCTTCTTCAGAAAAAGGGGATATATAATCTTGGTATATGTTGTTTTTTAAATATATATATATATATATATATATATATATATATATATATATATATCACTTGATAAGCATGAAACATTTTTCTTATTTTCCAGTTCAGCTGATTTAAAGCTGTAAGTTAGGAAAAAAGAATACATTGGTTTATAGCTTGGGCTTTTATTCCTAGATGTCAATTCAGTTTTCTGTATTAGTTTTTATCTTATGAAATGTTCCTTACTAAGCTTTGTTCTCATTTCTTTATGTTTTGGCATCAGCATTGGCATCGAACCCCGTTTTTTCCATTTTGTACATGGGTCGGGGTGTCGCATCAACAGTGACCATTACCTAGAGTCAATATTGATGCCACCAGGTGGCTAGTCATGCCATGCATTTATTACCAAATATTTACACACATCCTCCTGATCAATTTCTTTTAACACATTTCTGTCCCAGGTTGATGTTTTCTTGGTGCTGTAAATTTTCTGTGATACATGTTGCTTTTGCACAAAGGTCGTTCTTATACCATTTGAGAAAATTTCAGCCATTTATGATTGTGCATTCAGATGTTCATCTGATGAGCTATACAGTCTTAAATCTTCCACAAAACGTAGGTGCGATATTCCTGAACAAGTCCGGCTTATGAAAGTTAAGCAGTATCCGTCGCCTAGTCTATTTAGAAAACAGCTTAATGGATTAACGGCAAGACAAAATAGCAGTAGTGACAAAAAATCACCTTGGAATGTCTCCCTTTGAATTTTTAGCCCTGGCATAATAATTTATTCTTTACCATGACTCTGCTGTATAGGGTTTGCTATTATTCCATAATGACCACAATCTAATTGATCAATATAGGGTATACTTTATATATCCATAACCATTCCATACCATGAATGTGGAATCCTGTCATTTTTGTACTCTGTCCACACCCTGTGTAGATTCTTCCCCTTTTTACAGCTTTCTACTGTATCTTTGTTAATAATACATATTTTTCCATATGGCTTTCTTGCATTGCCTTTTCCTTCTACTGCCATTACTGATCTTTTTTTTCTAAATGTCTATAAGCTCTTTCTGCATCAAATCCATTACATAATTTACATATTGTCAGAATGCATGTTATTGTTCTATAGCTCTTAGGATGGCTTTCAAGTTCATTCTTAAGGTGGTGTATGCTTTTTCCTCACGTTAACAAGGTTGGTATGTGTTCATATAAATAACATTTACTCAAGGCTAAATTTTTGTGCATAGATGATAATACATTTAGCCAGAAGTTAGGTACTGCATCTGAATCCAGAAAGTTTCCTTTTTGGAGCTTTTCTTAAATTTGTCCCAATTTCTTTGCCTGTTACTTTCTCCCAGTTCATATACTCTTCTATCTATTCAGCTTCTTTACTATGATCAACAGGGTCTTCATAAATGCTTAGATTCATAGGTGTTTACTAGGCTAACAACCACAAGGGCCTTTTTAAACCTAACCATGCATCCCAAATCTCTGGCAAGTTCTGGTACCCTTGATAAGTGTGAGCAAGGGCTTGGGAGTTGAAACATTTACAAGCAGAGGACTGAGAGATGAACCATTTACAGGCCACCTGTGTCCATTAGAGACATAGGTATCAAACCAGGGATGAACCTCCTGATACCCATGCAATTTTCCAAGTTATACTTGAATTGGATTAGGGAGGAACTCTGCTTTGCATGGATGGGGAGCCTATTCCAGAGACAGGGTAGTCTCTGGGATATAAACCTGTCTCTCATGCAGGTCTTATTTATATCACAGGCC
This sequence comes from Protopterus annectens, assembly GCF_019279795.1. Classification (NCBI taxonomy): domain Eukaryota; kingdom Metazoa; phylum Chordata; order Ceratodontiformes; family Protopteridae; genus Protopterus; species Protopterus annectens. Next base: position 453,213,927 of record NC_056730.1, read on the forward strand.
AGGTTTAAGTTTTTAGTAATTCTTGTGCTGTTTGTTTTGAGGATATGCAGAAGGTCCATTAGAGTGGGGTCTGACAATGCCCTCTATTCCAGGTGTAGATCTCCCCTCAACAGCTGTTAAGAGACAGAATACAGGGATAGGGCCTTGGGGCAGTCTCCAAAATGTACCGAATTTTTCTTTTCTAAGTTTTGTTACTATTACTTCTCTGTAAAACATTTTTGGTCATAAATGAGTTGCTTGTTTTAACTGTATACCTTCTACAGTTTTCTATTTGTACTGTTATTTTGAGTTTATTATTGGAAAAAAAGTGCATGATAAATCCTAATCTGTTTTGATATATGTTGCATTTACCACATCTATCTTTCTAGTAATTTTTGTTAATCTCTTCCCTTTTCTGTAATCTTCTAACAGTGATATTTCTTGTCTTATTTGGTTTGTAGTTTTCTCTGTTCAGTACTTTCATGGTGGCATTTGGCTTTTTTCTTTCCTGTCATTTGTTACACCATGTTTTGGGGTGTAACACTTTATCTGTTAGTAGCTATGCTGCCGAGCAGTATATTTTATTTCATAGGTTCATAGGTTCGTTGGTGTATACTAGGCTAACGACGACTAGGTCCTTTCTATGTTTGGCCATGGAACCCAAATGTGTCCCACAAGTTATATGTTTTAGACGTTTATTTAGGGGGTGATTGTTAGTTACAAAGTGATTTACTGACTTCCTCTGTCCATCGGAGATGTGGGCACCAGACTGGGGTGAATTTTTGATTTTCCATCCAGTGGTCCAAGTTATGCTTAAATAGGGTTAGGGAGGGAATTTGTTTCACATGGATGGGGAGCCTGTTCCAGAGAAAGAGGATTTTCTGAGATGCACATCTCTCTCTCTCCAGCATTTCTTATTTACATTGCAAGCAAAATGTAGGTCTTTAGATCTAGTAGTTCTAATGCTGTTTGTTGTGCGGATGTGCAAAAGGTTCATCAAAGTAGAGTCCAGGGCTGCCTTGTATGCCAGGTATATATCACCTCTCAGTAGTCTGCAGAAGACTTTGTATAAAGATAGGGCTTTTAGGTGATTCACATCAGACTTTGTGTTTATGTCTTGTATTCTTTTTGTAAGGAACCTTTGCAGCCGTTCCAGTTGCTGTATGTGTCTGGTCAGGTACATACCAAATGGGGGAATTATACTCAATGATGGGTCTGGTGAGGGTCAAGTTTAGTGGTACAATGCCTTCAATAGACCTAGATGCTATACACTTACTTACATGCTTGGCAACATTGAAGGATTTCCTTACCACCTTGGATAAATGTTGGTCGAAGGCCGGGTTACTGTTCATGTGTTCCCAGATCCCTAACTAGTGAGTCAACTCTTAGGGGTGTTTTATTGATGACTTAGTTTTCTGGATTGGCAGACTTCCCAAAAGGTACTATAATGTACTTCTTGGCAGTAAGTTTTAAGCCATTTCTTAGGCACCAGTCATTTGTCTGTGCTAGACCCTCTTGTAAGATGTTAGTTGCTTGGGAGGATTCTATGGCTACTAATAATCTGTAAACTTGGTCAGCCAGAGGCCTTTGACATTGGCCTTGACTTCTAAGAAGTAGATGCCAAAGGGCAGGAGGCCCAGCACAAAGCATTAAGGGACTCCACTGGTGGCTGGCCTCTTTGATGATGTGGTCTCACCAGTCCTAGCTTTCTGGGTCCTATCTGTGAGCTAGCTGGCTATCCAGCATATTATATATGGATCATACATTTCAACTGTACAGATTTTTGCAGAATGTCCAGATTTTTGCCTCATATTTTTGGTCCATTTTTCATAAAAGTTTGGTTTTCTAGCAAGTCAAGCACAAATCATTGAAGATTTAAGTCAGAAAATGATGACAAACATTTGAGTTTCAGACTGCATACCATTCAGAAAATTCATGCTAATCCAAAATCTATTACTCTATCTACGTTCTAAACTTGTAAGGGCAATATTTAAAAATTGTCCCTATTTTTGGGCTTCTGTCCCCCAATTATTTATGGCTTTATCCTGATTTCTTGCTCTAAGAGGTCGAGAGGTGTGATAGGGGTTTATGCCTAATTTCATAAGTTTGTTAACAATGCCCAAGTGGGGTACTGTACCAAATGCCTTAGCCAGGTCAAGGTAGGCTGTATGCACTGCTTTACCTACATCCATTGCCTTGCTGACCTTCTCAAAGAAGTCTACCAGATTCAGAAGGTATGACCTTCCTTTAACAAAGCCAAACTGGGATGAATCTAGTGTCTGAAAGTCTCCTGTTTCTTTCTTGATCATTCCCATGATAATTATTTCCACAACTTTACATATATAACTAGTCAGATTAATAGGTCTGTAGTTTCTGGGATCCATCGATGGTCTACCATTATGAAGAGGGATGGCCATTGCAGTCCTCCATTCTCGTGGCACAAAGCCTCTTTTAAGACTGTAGTTAAATAGTAACTCCAGTGGCTCTGATAGGTCATATTTAAGACTACTCTGGAGGCATTCTGGGATATTACTGGGGCCCACTGAGGCTGTGTTCTTGGCCTTAGTGCGCTCAGCTAGGACATGCACTCTATTTATAGTTGGAGGGGTTGTGATTGAAGTCATTTCTTAGGAGGTGGATGGGGTGAGTGAAGGGTGAAGTTGGAATGGAATTTGTCATCCAGTAAATTTGCTATATCACTCGGCTCTTTGAATGTTGCACTATTAACCACCAGCTCAGCACACTGCTGTTTGCTGCCTTTGAGGTTTCTGACATAGCTGAAGAAGGCCTTATGGTTGTATTTTGCCTGGGAGGCTATCTTACTCTCAAAACTGGCTTTATTGGGCTTAATTGGCCCTCTAAGCTGCCTGTTCATTCTGATGAGAGAGTTCTTATCTTTATGGCATTTATACTTCATAATTTTAGTCATGATTTTTTCCCTTTTGTTGTATAACCTGTTTAATCTGGGATGCTACCAGAGTGGTTGAGTTGGTTTTGGGTTTACTTCTGGTAGGTACAACAGCATCTGTGCAGCCACTGACATGGTTGTGAAGAGTTTCTGTGAACAATTCTGCATAGGCTGCTATGTTGTCTGGATTTGGAGGGGCACTGAATTTTGACAAATCATCACTTAATAAAAGGCAGTTTTCCTTGGAATAGTTACTAAGACTTACTGGGTTTACTGGGATTACCAAGTTGATTTTGATTTTGAAGGAGACAGCTTTATGGTCAGGCGTTACCAGGGAGGATGTGACATTGGGGCTGGTGCAGCATTCTTCCATATTTCTGAGTACAAGGTCCAGTATCCACCAACTAGTTAAGGGTGTTTACATTTATAAAGTGCAGCAATCTCTGTGCCTGCAGATTTGGGGCTGCGTAGGATTCCCAGTCTATAGACTGGTAATTAAAGTCCCCCAAGAGTAAAGTGTTAGGTTAGGTGGTGAGTATCTCCAGTAGGTTAAGTATGTGCTACGAGTTTCGTGGAACATAGAGAGTGACCTATAGCTTGCGAGGATATGCAAAAGGATTTTATCTATGGTGACCTGCATGTGAAGAGACTCCAGCATGCCATCCTGTTTAACCAACCTATGGAAACCAAAAACCTCGAAACAAACTATTGAAAAGTTGCTCAGGCATCCTGGAAGTGAAGTGTTTAACCAACCTAGATGTATGCTTGTTACTGGTGTATATCGAAACACCTCCACGTTTAGTCCCCGTCTGTGCAGCTACTGTTCTAAAAGTGTGGAAGGCACTGAAACCTTGCTCTGCTAGGGTACTGTCTGCAGCTGTAAACAGTAACTGCACAGATGTCTATATTCTCCAGGGGGTGGAGAGCTTGGAGGGAGTTTAGTTTTTTGTTTAGGATCCTGGCATTCAGAGTACCACCTTGAGGTTCAGTTGAGTTGATTTTCCTATGTTGGTAGATTTCTAAATTTGACATTGCTTACAAAAACTCTATGGGGGAGGATAAAGTTTTAGCTAGTATTCCAAAGCCTAGAGGGGATAAGTGCAGACCATCCTTGGCAAAACAACATGGTCTACATATCATTCCCTGCTGATAAATATTGGATCCCTTTAGAATGACACCAGAAACTCTGTCAATTGTTAAAATCAATCATCTTTTGTTGGTATTGGCATCATCCTTGGTGAAGGTAATATGCTGCTTGATGCTAGGCTCATACCAGCCTGAGACACATAGTTAGAGAGATCTATAATATCTCTCTTCATATAGTCTAGGGAGGAACATTTCATGTAATTTATACCTGCATGGACTGTAATGGAATCATACTGGTACCTGTAGTTTAGTGATTTCAGTGCATGCATGATTTGGTGGATCCTGGCTCCAAATAGGCAACTGACAGTTATCTTCTTGTTCAGCCTGGTTAAAGGAGCATCAATATATCTTACAAAGGAGTCTCCTAAGATTAGAGTCCTGGGCAGTGGGTTTGCTTGCCCTATGGGCTTTGTATTTGGGACTGTACTGATTGACGCTGTATGTATGGTGTTAGGTGTTGATTTTGTTGAGTGCTTTTCGATTTGATTAGAATAATCTTTAGTGATGAGTGTTCTAGGAGGTCTTTTTTGTTTAGGAAGATTACATTTAAGTGCCTCAGCATATTTTTGGCTATGTGTGCGTTGTGTGCTATGTGTGTGGAGTGCTGTGTGTGTGGTTTCGACAACCTGATGTGTACTTCTATGTGAGAGATTAGCCTCCAATGACATTGTGTATGTACACCTCTCACATACTGTATATGTTACTTTAAGGATTAAGTAGTCAGTAAACATGAGACAACTGCTACATTTTCTCAAGCTACCTATATCTATTAAGCTGACTGCATTATTTCTGTTACATCACATATGTTTCTCTTAATAGTCCCAATTACTGCATTCATCTGTTTTACCAGTCATCTAACATTTTAGATCTTATTTGCTTTCTGTATTTTTTTCATCTATCTTAATTTGTCTGGCCATCCCTCTTAAATCAAGCAGATCTTCTCTTAAATCATTCTCTTGCAGACTGAGAAAATCCTCTGTGCTCTGTGTTTCCTGCTTTCCCTTGGTGTAAAATTCTAGCTGGACTTTCATGCATGTCTCCTACAGAAGGTGCCAGAACATTGCCATGTGGCATATTTTCTTCAGATGCATCCTGCTTCATCACCTGCCCCCCATCTGTGGGCTCATTGGTCCGTCACGTTATGATATTGCTTGTCTCAGAGTTGCCACATTAAATACTTCACTTCATAGATGGTCTATCACATTCATTTTTGCATTACTAAACTTCTTTTCAATTACATTCCATCTTTGTGATCTTATTTTTTATTGTGAATTTTGCAATATCCATTGGTCTTGCCTGCATTTCTCTTCAGATATTTTCATAACTGCAATTGTGCATTTATTAATCTGGCTTTCTTCTCTGCATAAATACCATACCAAATCAGATCATTTTTTCTTTCTCATGTCCATGTTTCTTTTTTTATAACTTTTGAAAACCTCTGTTTTTTACCTTTATCTCTCACATTCCCTGTCATTTTCTTTTCCAGGTGGCCCAATGTTTCCTTATCTAGGCAATGTTTTCATCTGATCTATTGTATTAAGGATTTTAAATTATTATCTGTAGCTTTTAATAGTTTTTCTTGTGCATTTTTCTTTCCTCTAATTTTTCTATACTCTCACTACATATCCTCTTTGTAGAAATTCTGTGAATACATAGGTTCATAGGTTCATTGGTAAGTACTTGGCTAGCTACCCTTGATGAGTATTTTAAGCCTAGCCAGTTTCTCTTTTTGTGCTCAAAATAACCTGCACCTTTTGGTATAGACTGGCCTTACCCATCCCATGGTAAATAATTATATATTGCTCCCAATGAGAATAAATGGGATCACACCATAGATAACTGGAGGGAATCCATGTATGGGATAATAATAGTACAAGGGGCAGTCCTGGGATACATTTTCCATTTCCCATCCATAGATCTAAGTTGTACTTAAATAGGGACAGGGATGAACTTTGTTTTATGTGGCTGGGGAGCTTGTTCCACTGCAGCGGTATCCTCTGCAAGATATACCTGTCCATGGAAACTGTTCTTACGTTGTTGCAGAAGAGGTTTAGATCCATAGACTAAGTATTTCTGTTGCCATTTGGTTTCATGATGTGCATTAAATCCACTATGGGGACAGAGGATGCCTTGCATGCCAGGCACCAGTCACCTCTTAGCATTCTGTAGGATACCGAGAAAGTGACAGGGCTTTGAGTTGCTCCATATAGGACATGTTGCCTAGGCTTCCTATCCTTTCAGTAAGGTATCTATGTGAGTATTCCAGTTGTTGCATGTGTCAGGACAGATACATGCCAAAGGGGGCATTATACTCAATGACTGGCGTAATGAGGGCTGAGTAAAGGAGGACAATGACGTCCCTAGATCTAGACACAATCCTTTTGTTTATAAGCTGTGCAATCTTGCATGACTTTCTTACAACAATTGACAACAACAGAACAGCTGGGTCAACTCTTAGGGGTTTATTGTCAATGTGGTAGTTCCCAGGGGTAAAGGACTTCCCAAAGGATACAATAATGCATTTTTTGACATTTAGTTTCAGTACGTCAGTTTAGCACCAGTTATTTATTTGGGACAAACCTTCCTACAGTATGGCTAAGTCATTTGAAGATTCAATGACTGCTCCCATTTTGCAGTCATCTGCACATTTAGTGAACCAAAGCTCTTTGGTATTGGCTTTTACTTCAGAAAAGTAGATGCCAAATAGGACAGGTCCCAGCACAGAACCTTGGGGTAACCTACATAATGTATGTAATCTACATAACGTCTTTCTTTTCCTCATCAATCCACTTTATTGTCTGTATGCCTATCAGGTTGTTTTATTTGTTTTTGTGGGCTACTTCTTCCTACAACCACAAGGGGGCACCCTAATCCTCAGCATGACCAGCCCTGTGGCATGAATGTTTATGTGTTCTGAGGATTTTACATCACCTTTTTTTTAATTTTTTCCAGTCCTGCCACCAGTGCACACACCAAGAGTGGGCCCTTTTTATCCTAAGACTGATGCACCGTCTTCTTTTTTATTTTTGGCCTACAATTCTTGGTGTTTTCTGGTGATATTTTGTACAAATATGGCCCACTACACAAAGCTGTTCACCAAGACCTGAGGATGAACTAGCTTCCAGTACTACAGTGATACTCCTCTTCTCTTGCTGATTTTTTCTTTCTATTCAGACCCCAAATGGTCAATATGGTTTCTTAAGTGCCAATAAGAATAAATAATTAATAAAACAAATATGATCAGATACTTTTAAAATTTAAAAAGAAAAAGTAAAATTAAATACAATTGCACACTAAGCAATTTCTTGAAATCACATCATTAGATGTAACTTTAGAAAAGTTGGCTACTTCTTTTTATACCCTAAGTGAGAACTCATCACATCTTTGAAAACATTTACTATTCAGCTCACTCAGTGAGTCTTAAATAGAATACAAATTAGTTGCCAACCTAGAGGGTCTCCCATACTAAGATTTAACAACACAAGTGCAGTTGCATGTTACTCTCATAAAGTAAAACGTTCTTTTTGACTGACTTATTAAATATAGACTCTTTCATGGCAACAGCTATCTCATTTACTACTGCATCCCAGGATGACAGATTACTAATCATGTTCCCCAAGAACGATGGACAACAAATATTAGCCTCCACAAAGTGTGGATGACAAGTACCATACCAGAAGGGCAGACAACACAGAGCACATGATGGAGGGCTCAGTTACAGAAGCAGAGTTATCAGAGTAGAGAAACTAAAGCCCCAGGGCCAAAAGTGGTATGGAGGTGTCCTGTATGTCAGACTAGGCCCTCACAAGACTACATCTGTGACAGGAGAAAGTATAAAACAAACTAAAAGGTAAGAAAAGTTTATTATGGCAGCTACACATGGCCACAATGACAAATATTCATAGGTTTATAGAAGGTTACTAAACTAATGGCCATAGAGCCCTTACATGCCTAGCCATATTTATCCCAAGTTACCACAGTTGTCAGTGGTTAGGTGAGTAAAGTTCACAGAGGTAAGGGTCTATGGAAGTGAATATAGCTGTCCTCTGTCAAAAGGGACTTGGGACCCACCCAGGAGTGAATTTGCAGTCACCCACCCATCCATTGATCTAGGTTGCGTTTGAAGAGGGTCAGGGAGGTGCTCTGTTTCACGTGAATTGGAAACTTGTTCCAGAGAAGTGTCAGTCTCCGGGAGATGTATCTATCTCTCCAGCATGACCTGTTCATGTCAGAGGCTAAGTTAATATGCATGGAGCAAGTGACCCTCATGCAGTTCAATTTACGAATGTGTAGCATTTCCATCAGGGCTGGGCAGAGACTGCCCTATAAGTCAGGCACACATCACCCCTTAGCAACCTGTAGGAGACAGAATACAGTGACAAGGCTTTCAGTCTTTCCACATAAGACTTATTTTATGTACACTGTAATTTCTTAGTGAGAATCCTCTGTGGTCTCTCCAGTTATTGCAAGTGTCTGGTGAGGTACATACAAAAGGGAGCATTGTACTCAATTATTCATCTGATGAGGGCTGAGTATAATGGAATTATAACATCCTCAGATCTAGATATGATACCTTTACTTATAAGTTCCAACATGGCTGCAAATTGAGTAGCAACTTAACTCTAGCTCTCCCAGTGTGAAAACAGAAACTCAACAGAGAAGGCCAGTAGACTTTTGTGATTATGGTTAAATTTCAATAACTGGCTAGTAAGTGTGCTGCCTGGATGCCAGGCAAAAAGAAATAAAGAACACCTGGAAAAAAGATCAGGTACAAAAAGTGAGGAAGAAACACTGACTGAGGAAAGTTCTGCAGCTGTTCAGCAAAAAGCAATACAACCTCCAGACAAGTTGTCCAGCAACCTACAGGAAGATATAAGATAACTGCACACAGACCTGGTTAAAATAAACAAAACACAGATAGAGTATATCAACACAAACAACAAAAGGCTGGAAAAAATGGAAGACATTTTAAACAGATATTCAGATGAGGTGATAAAGCTGCAAAAATCAGAGGATGAAATGAAAAAGGCCGGCTGAATATGAGACTGCTGAGGAAGAGATGTTTCTAAAAATAATAGAATTAGAGGACAGAATATGCAGGGAAAACCTGAGATTTTCTGCTGTACCAGAGAAGATGAAAGGAACAGAGTGCATTAATTTTATGAAAGCACAACTAAGCAACTGGACTGTTATTCCACAGCAGTAGCTGTTAGTTGAAAGGGCACATCATGTGTATGCTCCAAACCTGACTACAAGAAAGCAACCTAGACCTTTAATAATAAAGATGTAATCTTACCAGCAGAAAGAGTGGATTCTGAAAAAAAACTGTGACAGAAGGACAAAATACTAAAAGTAGGAGACAGCAGAGTGTTTGTGGAGAATGATTACTCATTGTGCACCAGGCAGAAGAGGAGTAAATTAATTCTACTATTCAAGTAATGTTGAGATACAGGTGTGAGATTCAAACTTCTGTACCCAGCTGTTTTCGAGGTATTCTTCCTGAAGGGACAAAATCATTTTTTGATGAAGTACATGCTAAGGAGAAAATACAAACATTTGTCCAACAAAAAGTGAGCTGTGAAATAGAAAGAGGTTCTGCTTCTTGTTCTTCTGGTAATAAAGGCCTTAAAGAGACTGTACATGTGAAACCTTTTCCACTGTTTCAATGGAAAATGTTGGAGAGAAGGAAGGAAGCACAAGCGTTCACTAGAAGAATCAAGAGTACATTGGAAATTAAGCAGAGACAGGATGTGAGAGATGGAGTTCAACAGTAATAAAACCAGTAATAATGTGGGATTACAATGCAATAATTATATTTGTGCAATATGAAATAACTAAAAATCTGGAAATATTGGATTTTTTCAGAATTTGTTGGACTTGCCGGGGACTTTAAAGTATATGCCCTACTTCGTGCCATTAATGTCCAGAAAAATGCTTTGGGGAGGGGAAGAGAGGGAAGAAAGTTAACTCTAAGTAAAAAACGTTTTTAATTAATAGTAATTAGAGGTGCATGTTTTTTTGTTTTTGTTTTTTTTTTTTTCTCTGTTATTTTTAAGTGTAATGGGGATTGTAAATAGGTGCTGCTGATTTTCTTCTTTCTTTCTCCTATCTCTGTTTCTTTCTTGTTTGGTTTTAAGAAATGTAGGCATTGCAATGTAAAAAAGCCTAGTTAAAAGAGCATGACAAAAGAAAAAATAATGTACTTTTTCTCATTCTCGCATGGGAGAGTGACTGGAATAAGGACCTTAAATTGATTTAGTAACAAGTTTTAAGAAAAGGCAAGTAAATGAAAAAGAATATTGAATATTATGAAACTTTTTTCTAGCAAATGAATGTATGCTTACTAGCAATTCTGTATCTGGCCCTCATGTCCCCATGGAAACAATCAGATAAAAAGAAATTAACTGTCTGGTTCTCATGTCTCCATGGAGACAATCTGACAAAGAGAAATTGCTTACAGTCTGTTGGAGAGTGATTGGCTGGAGGAAAAAAAAAAGAAAATGGCTAGGAGATAATGTTCTTTGAAAATGTTCAGGGGTTTTCCCCACTTGGAGAGCTATAAAGATAAGACAAAACCATTTAGCATTTAGTAGAAGCACAGTCTACACCATGCATCTTAGCATGGATAATCTTTCTTTTAGGTTAACTCAAGTCTGTGAGCGTAGCTGTCAGTTTAGGACATTTGTTCCTATTAGGAGGGTAAAACTTCAATATTTGAAGATGGACATAGTTTTTGTGTGTTAGTATTAAAGTAATAGGTTTTATGGGAGCATTGGGTGCTTGTTTTTGTTTGAGGGCTTTCAATAAAAGAAAAAAAAGTTTTGTAAGATGTGACATAGGCTCAAATGCATATGACAAGAAACAACTATATAAAAGTTCAACCTGCCAGTGTATGCATGTAACACAAAAGCTGGACCTAGGCATTTTTACAAAAAGTGAAAAAGACAGCAATAATAACTTTTTAATACAGTGAAACTTTCTGTTATATATTTATCAATGGTTTCACAAATAAACACAAAAAAGAAAGAATAGTGAACTATACTAAAATGTAGAGTGCAAAGTTACAGGAGACATACTTGTAAAGAACTGCACATGTGAATTTGATAAAGAAAGGTTTTCAGGATAGTTATTCAGCGGAATATCTGAAACAAAGGAAAAGAAGAGTACTTATATTAATTGCAAGAGGAGCTCCAATAGTGATAGAAGAGGATAAAATAGATAATAATGGCAGATTTGTAGTGCTAAGGCAAGGGAAGAGGATTACACTGACATGTATTTATATTCCACCTAAAACTGCTATAATGGAGCTTAAGAAAATTCTGGGAGAAATAATCAGTTTTCATCAAGGAATATTACTTAAAGGTGGGGACTAGAATTTGATTTGCAGCAGTGAAGATGTGATGTGTCTGGGGGGCTCAGAAGGGAAAGTGTAACAAAAGAGGGTAGATTTGTGAAGAAATTTATGAAAACATTTGACATGGAAGATGTGAATTCGGTAATAGGCATTTGGAGTGAAACATATTATTCTCAAGATATAAAAACTGGGCTAGGCTAGAAAGAATTTACATTTCACAGGAAAATGAACCACTGAATAAACATGCAAAACACTAAAAGTACAAAACCCACTTTGTTTATTCCAAGATCGCAAGTTAAAAACTTTCTCCACACAAAGTGGCTTCTTCAGGCAAATCTAAATAGAACAGGTTCAGCCACTATTTAAATAGAATGTATAATGGCCACATGATATATGCTGCTCATGTGACGCATTTAAATACAATGTGAGATGGTCACATGATGTATAAATGCTAATCATGTGGCATGTTTAAAATAAATAAAATAAAGTTCCATAAAATTCAACATTTAATATTTAAATATGAAAATAAATGAAACATACTAAAACCAAAAGGTTAAATTTATATTTACATACTTGTTTCATACTTTCATATGTATATCATTAAGAAGTGGTTCCAAAGATATGTGCCCATTCAGACCTGGAGACGTATGCTTTTAAGCATAAAATCCAATAAAATTCATCTAGTTCAGTATAATGATAAATGTTACCACCATGCAAAGATTCATAAACAACATGCAAAATACAAAATTTAAAATCATGCTCTGGCCCTCTATCAGCTTTGTGCTTATACAGCACTTTAGTTGATATCTGTTGCTTTATCTCAGAGATATGATTATTAATATGTTGTTTCAGTTTTGATTAGTCTTACCTGCATAGTAAGCACCACAGTGTACACACAAAGTCAAATATACTAAATTCCTAGTAGGACAATTCCCTGTCACTCTTAGCTCAAATTCTTGACCATTCACTGGATGAAAAAACACTCTGTCAGTATAGATATACTTACAACAGACACAGTTTCCACACTTAAAGGTACCCTTCTTAGTGGTTGTGACCAGGGTAGGAATGCACGGTTGCTCTTTATAACAGTGTTAGTATCTTTATTACAAGTTAGCATGTATCTCACTGTCCTCTTTGGTTTAGAAACCAAGGGAATACTTCTATCAGTAGCTGGCACAACATTGAAAGTGTATCTGGCAGTAGTGGAGCGTCGCTGCCTGATTTCACTGGTAATGTTATTTACTACTTGGGTGTCATATCCCTTCTTTATAAAATCATTAGTCATTTTCCTTTACTGATTATTCATCGGGTTATCAGATGTGTTTAATCAAGCTACTTGCATCATCTGATTCCTGACTATGTTATCAAATATAAACTGAGGGTGCATGCTACTTCTATGTAAATGGGAGTTCCGTTTCACAGGTTTCCTGTAGAGTCTAGTAGCGAGTGTACCATCAGTATTCTTAAATATAGTGACATGAAGGAAATCAATGTAACTAAAGCCTAAATTTTTCTTAGACTTAAAAACCTGAATGTGTTTGAAATTAAATGAAATGAAAAAAAATCATAGGAAAAGGCATTGTATTGCCACTCCATATGAGAAGCAGATGATCCACGAACCATCAGTAAAATAAAACCTTATTATTAAATAGATTTTCAGTTGCTAAGATGAATCTCCTTTCCCAAATATACAGTACATAACGATGTTTGCATATGTGTTAGTGATGGTGTACCTATTGTTATACCTTTCATCTGTTTGTATATTTTCTTCTGAAACAGAAACATTATTTGTGAGGACAAGCATTAGTAGTTGGCAAAGTGTATTTATGTAAGCCTGTGTATTCTGTGAAATTTAATAAAAATTGCTACATTGCCTCAGGATGCCAATGTCTATCAGGCTGGCCAGACAGATGATGGGAAACTGCCCGTCAATGATAGCAGGCTCTTGCTGTATGTTTTATTAGGGAAGGGAATGGGGTAATTTGACAGGACTGTGCTGGTAACGCTGAGACTACAAGAGGGACCTATACTTTGTGTAGGCTAAGGTTGTTTTATAAGGCAGCACTACTCAGTGAGCAAATGAATTGCTTCTAAAACAGCAGAAAAGCTTGGAAGGGTTTCACTGACAGCTGTTTAGGGAAAAGCTGAGTTTCTATGCTTTTGCGTCTATACAAGGCACTGCTAACCACCACTGAGTGAAGAGCAGCACCACACAAATGCAAGGCTTAAATATGAGCAAATAGAAACAAGTTTTAAGCTAACTACCAATCAGTAAAGTACACAATAAGCCTTTCACCAGCAATCCCCAACTCAGACAGGGTAGATCAGCACATTTCTGCCACAAGGGGGCAGGAAAACACCTTCTTAATGCAGTGTAGCTGGTTTGGAGCCCAAGTGTAAGAAGACCACAGACAACCTACATAGCCCTACAACTAACAGATACAATGTAACTCAGTGCAATTAACTACTTAAAGCAGCAGCAGTAGACAGTACAGATTTTTGTTTTACTATAAAGTGCAAAAAAACTCCTAAAGTACAGTCACAGTATATAAGAGAAGTGCAAAAAATACTTATTTTGTCTTTTCAGTAGTGGATTAATCCAAGTGAAAGCAAATTCTCAGCAATCAGTAGCAAAGTCACCAAACAACGAGCAGCTCTGAGTATCTATGCCAAAGACCACGCAAACATGAGGCTTAAATACAAGCAAAATGAAATAAGTTTTAAGCTAATTGCCAATCATGATATTAATTGCCAATCAGGAAAGCAAACAATAAACCTTCCAACAGCAATCACCAACTGAGACAAGTTAGGTCAGCACACTCTGACACAAGGGTACAGAAAAACACCTTCTTAATGTACAGTAGATGGTTTGGAGCCCAAGTGTAACAAGACCACACAAACAACCTACAACAGCACTACAACTAATGTCATCCTTTTGTGCAGTAAGAAATGCCACTTTCTGGAAGTATGTCCTTTAGAAAAACAGGGTGATTCAGTTTCCCATGACTGAAAAATCTTAATGCTGTAACGAAGGCTATCACTAACTGAGAAAAAGAGAAAACGTTGTGAAGGTGTGACATGACATGAGTATAGACCTGAAAAAAAAATAAAACAGGAAAAATGCAAAAGGAATAAGTATCTTAAAATGCCTTTGAAATCAGACTACTGTTTTTATTCATATCTTAAAACACATGCTTGAAAATATACCAAACAGGTAAAAGTACTGTTGCATTTCTATTTTATCTGAATGTGCATCTTTTGATTGTAACCAAATATGTGTTACATATTCTCTATTGTTTCCCGCAGAACCTAGGGTAGCTAGTAGCTGTAGAATAGTCCAGATCCTGGCCTGCTGTTTCTGGAACTGTTTGCAGTGGTTTGTTTGTTCTGAGCACATTTTCCAGGCCATCTTGGATTGGAAGGGGCCTATCTGCAATTTTGTGAGAGAATTCTGTTTGATTGGCACCTGACTGGCAAAGGGAGGCCGGTCTATGGCTTGAAATAAGCATCCTCATTGGTCCTTTTGAATTTTGTTAAAAGAGTTTTTTTTCATGTTTTAGCTTCTGGTATTTAGGCCCTGCATCTGTGCAGTTTTCTGCTTGTTTGCATATCATGCAGCACCGCACATATGGCACAATCGTGCACCAAAGCCGGACAGTTAAATTCAACAAATTTTCTCTTAAAACCCAGATAGAAATATCCATTCGCTGAGCTCCTCAGTGATTGTTTCTGAAAAGCCACCCCTAGTGACAACAGTCTTCAACCCAGCATTATGGACAGTTGGACTACCCTTGTTTCTTCTGCCACATTTGTTGACTTGGGTGTCCTGAAGCAGTTTTGCAATTGCCTGATGTACACAGACACCAAGAATCTAGAATCCATGCTCTCTCTCTCACTCAAAACAGTAACACGAAGAAGGTTGTCAACTCACCCACCACTACATATTCACATAGTACCACTAATCATATACATACCACTACTCATACATATAGTATGCATGAAACACATAAATACACATACATGGAGGTTCTCTCAAAAAACTTACTGAAACACCAGAGACCTCCAAAACACAAGTCTGCTACAGCTAACACACTCTCCACAGCACCCATAACACATAGCAACACCAGTATCTCACCCACCAAGCCCATAAGGCATAACACTTAAAAAAAAAGTTTTCTTAGGTTCATAGGTTCATAGGTAGGTACTAGGCTATCTGCCCAAGGGCATTTATAAGCCTTCCCATTGATTAATTAACTAAGCATCTGTCAAGCAGAGCCATTGAAGTGATCCCAGAGGTGTATTTTCTGTTACCCATCCACTCGTCAAGGCCTCTCTTGAAGAGTGTTAGTGAGGGGCTCTGCCTAATGTAGTTAGGAATTTTGTTCCAAAGCATGGGGAGTCTCTGTGACAGGAATCTATCCCTCCAGCATGTTCTATTTATTGTTGTGGCAAGGTTTAGTTCACTAGAGCATGTGGCTCGCAGTGACTTGGATTTCTTTAGGTGGAGCATGTCCATCAATTCTGAGTTAGACATGGCTTTGTAAGTCAGGCAGAGATCACCTCTGAGTAAGAGATATGCCACTGAGTACAGCCAGAGTTTTTTCAGTCGGGCAGCATAGGACATATGTTTGATGCCAGTAATCCTCTTGGTGAGGTGTTTTTGTGGTCTTTCAAGCTGTTGGAAGTGTCTTGTGAGGTACATCCCAAATGGGGCATTGTACTCTATGATGGATCTGATGAGTGATGAGTAGAGGGGCACTATAACCTCCTTATTTCTAGATGCGAACCCCTTACTAATTAGATGGGCCACATAGAAGGATTTCCTAACTAATTTGGCAATATGATTGTCAAAGGAGAGATTACTATCTACCTGGGCCCCCAGATCTCTTATTACCTCTTCTGTATTAAGGGGGCTGCCGCCTATGTGGTAATTCGTGGGTGTTTTGTTTTTCCCAAACAGGTTGACTATGCATTTTTTGGCATTGAGCTTGAGGCCATGACTTTGACACCAGGTGTCTGTCTCAGTAAAGCCTTTTTGGAGGATGTCCGTGTCAGCCGGAGAGTCAATTATGGCTCCCAGTTTGCAGTCATCGGCGAACTTGGTTAGCCATAGTCCTCCTGTGTTTGCCTGTACTTCTGAGAAATATATGCTGAACAGTAGGGGTCCCAGAACCGAGCCTTGTGGGAGACCACTTGTGACTGGTTTAGAGTCAGACCTGGAGCCTGCTATTCTTACTGTGTGAGTTCTGTCTGTAAGCCAGTTGGCAACCCATCTTGTGACGTAGGGTTTATGTTCAGGCTGGTGAGTTTTTCTATAATACCTGAGTGAGGAATGGTGTTGAATGCCTTGGCGAGATCAAGGTAGGCTGTGTGAACCACCTTTCCCTCATCTATGGCCTTGGTAACTGTCTCGAAGAAGTCAACCAGGTTTAGTAGGCATGATCTGCCCTTAACAAAGCTGAACTGGGTCAGGTCAAGTGTTTGGAGGTTCCCAATGTCTTTGTTAATGAGTTCCATGATGATGCACTCCATAGCCTTGCAGACCAGGCTAGTCAGGCTTATGGGGCGATAGTTACCAGGGACAGTTGTGGCCCCTCCTTTGTGGAGCGGAATAACCATTGCTGTGCGCCATTCTACGGGCACGTAGCGTGTGGACAGGCTGAGGATGAACAGCGTGTTTAGGTGGGGGATTAGTTTGTTCTGTAGTTCATGCAAAACGCAGTCTGGGACACCATCTGGCCCCATTGATGCTGTGTTTTTGGCTTTTGAAAGGGCTGTTTTCACCAGTACTTCTGTGATTTCTGGGACACTACACTTTTCCGGTATTGTTGTGGGCCCTTTTGAAGATGAGAGGGAGGTGAAGTTTGCACTGAATCTATCTGCCAGTATGTTGGCAATATCAGTAGGTTAAGTATATTTTGTGCTATTTTGCACTATCTCAGAGCACATCTGCGAGTTGCCACTTAGATTCTTGACATAGCCAAAGAAGGCTTTGTGGTTATCTTTCGAATCCTTGGCTATTTTTCTTTTTGAAGTTAGCGTTGGATGATTTTATGAAGGACCTTAGTTTCTTACTGATGCTGATCAGGGATGTCTTTCCTTCTTGGGATTTGCTTTTTTTCTGAACTAGTTTCCTCCTTTTGTTGTATAACCTGTTTATGGCAGGGGTCCACCAGACTGGTTTCCTTCTCTTAGGGGAGTGAGTCTTGGTTTTGCTAGGGATGGCACGATCCATGCATCCTTATAGCTGCTCATAGAGTGCAATTGTAAAGGATTCTGCATCTTGGGCAGTGTTATCCTTTAGTGTGGGGGCTGTGAAACTTACCACCTCTGCCTTAAGTAAGATGAAGTTCACTTTAGAAAAGTTTTTCACTGTGGTTTCCTTGGTTGGGGGTGGTGGTGGGGTGTGGACATCCAGGGTGATTAGTTTATGATCTGATCTAACCAGTGACAGGTTGACCTCCGGTACGGAGCACCTGTCGCCCATGTTGATGATGACCAGGTCCAATATGTTGTGGCCTCTGGTAGGGGAGTTTACCAGCTGATCCAGGGCATTTGAGTTGATAAATTCCAGGAAGCGCTGAGCCTGGGAGTTTGTACTCAAGTAGTTTTCCCAGTTAATGGTAGGGTAATTGAAATCTCCCAAGATCAGGGTGTTCGGTAGGACCTTCATGTTTTCCAGTGTCTCCAAAAAGGCGGAGTGGTGGTCCTTGGTCATGGAGGGTGATCTGTAGCAGGCCACAATTTGCATTGCAAATTTGCCCGATGTTAGTTGCACATGGATGATCTCAGAGGTATCATGCCGCGCCACTAAGCTGGAGGTGTGGGTATCCTTGATGAATATGGATACATCCCCTCCTTTTGTGTTTTGGTCCGTGTTCTGTGGCTGAAATGTGTGGTATGAGTTGTAGCCCAGTAGTGCTGGAGTGCTCTCTGGAGCCTAGAACCAGGTTTCAGTTACTGCACAGATGTCGACGTTCTCCATATTTAGGAGTGCTTTGAGCGCATGCATTTTGAGATTTAAACTCCTGGCGTTGAGTAGCATAACCCTCATTTTTTTTTTTTTTTTTTGTCATTGGAGACTCAATAGTGAGACACACGGTTGTCCCACTCACCAGGCTGGACAAGGAGAAGGCAACAGTCAGCTGCCTATCCAGTGTCAGGATTTGCCAAGTCATGCATGCACACAGATCTCTCAGCAACAAGTACCATTATGACTCTGTCATAGTTCATGTTGGTGTGACTGACCAGAGACGTACCTCACTGGACTATATGAAGAGAGACATGGTCAAGCTCTCTGAGTATGTGTCCCAGGCAGGCATGTTCCTAGCCTTGAGCAGCATACTACCCTCACCTATTATGATGCCACAGTATAAACAAAAAATGATTGATTTCAATAACTGGCTTAGTTTTGGGTGTCATTCCAAGGGAATCCAGTTCCTGTCTGCCTGGGAAGCCATGGTCAACAAACCTCACTGCTTTGCCACATCTAGTTTGCACCTGGCACCCCTAGGCTTTTGGCTGCTGGCAAAGGTTTTTGCCTCTCCCATATGCCTTTTTTAGGCAAGGTCTCGAAAACAGCATTACCAATGTAAAATTAACCAATCAGAACTAAATAAGGGTCAGGCTGCTAAATGGTAGGAACTTAAACCAAAACTGCACTCCTGGAAGCACTTCTATCCCTAGGAGATGTAGATGTCTGTGCAGTCACAGAAACCTGGTTTAAGGACTCAGAGAGTACCCCAGCCCTGCAAGGCTCCAATGCCTTCCACACCTTTAGACCATAAAATGAATGTGTAAAAGCCAAAGGAGGTGGTGTTTCAATCTATAATTAGAGATAAATTCACCTCACATCTGTTTGACTGGATAACTCCATGGAGTTACTCCAGGTCCAAGTTACAGTGGATAAGATACCCTTTCAAGTCCTACCCAGTTATAGATCACCCTCCATTGGTCACAACACCCATGTAGCCTACTTAACGAAATTGAAGACAATCCAAATTTTACCAAACACACTGGTTATGGGGGATTTCAATTACCCCACCATCACCTGGGAAACCTACTCTAGCCCACATTTGCTAGCTCAAAAGTTCCTTGACTTTGTGAATTCAAATGCCCTGGAGCAAATTGTCTATACCCCAACAAGAGGAACAAATATTCTAGATCTGGTCCTTACCATCATGTTAAACAGGTGCACTGCTGCTACTGTTGGATCCTAGTTAGTTAAAACTGACCACAAATCAGTCACCTTTGAACTGACACTAACACCAGACCTCACAAAGGGTGAAATCAGACTAAAAAACTTCACCAAGGTAAACTATACCCTCATAGGTAAAGTTATAAATGCATTTCAAGCCCTAACCCAAGTTGAAAGTGGTAAGTATGTCAATGCTTACACTAAAGCCCTGTACAATCACTTGCATAAGTGTATAAACCCGGCTGCACCAGTTAGAATCAAAGCCAGAACCCCAAGTAGAATCAAGCTGCCATGGTGGACTTCCAGCATCACCAAACTCTACAATAAATGCAAAAAGTTGCTGTCCAAGAAAACAAAGACAAGGACCCAAACATGGAAAAGCACCCACCTCAGCCTTAACAGACAAATAAGTTAACTTGTTAAACCCTCCAAGAGCTCCTTTGAGAGAAACCTAGCAAGTACTGCCAAGGGTAACCATAAGGCCTTTTACAGCTATGTACATAGCCTAAAGGGTAGGACCCAAGCATATGCATCACACACACACGCACTGACCCAACAGAGACAGACCTGCTAGCAAATAGGTTTGGCAAATATTTCACTCCCTTATCTCCTCCTAACTTAGAACAAACCCTCTCCCAACCCCCCAACCCCCCCAGCTTACATATCTGAAGAGCAGGTCCTCAAAGCCTGTCCAAGGCAATGAACATGGCCTCTATGGGACCAGATGACATCCCATGCTGTCTTCTAAATAGGCTAAATTATGAGATAGCATCACCACTAAGTACCCTTTACAATCATAGCCTAACCAGAGACTTTGTTTCTGCAGATTGGAGAACAGCTACAGTTATTGCCCTCCACAAAGTTGGCCTTGAAACAGACCTGGGGAATCACAGACCCATAACCCTGACCAGCCTCATTTATAAGGCCATGGGAATGTATCACTATGAACCTCATAAATAAAATCATACGTGACCTCCAAACCCTGGATCCTACCCAACTCGGCTTCGTGAAGGGCAGATCCTGCCAGTTAAATCTGGTAGATTTCTTTGAAAGTGTGACCAAGGCCATTGATGAGGGCAAATCTGTGCACACAGCATACCTTGACTTGCCAAAGGCTTTCAACACAATCCTACATTCAGGCATTACCGATAAACTTAGCAAACTGAATGTAAACCCCTTCATTGTAAGATGGGTTGCCAACTGGCTCACAAACCGGACACACACTATCAAAGTAGGGGACTCCACATCAACCAGCAGACTTGTTACCAGCGGGATGCCACAGGGTCAGTGCTGGGCCCTCTACTGTTTAACATATGCTTCTCAGATGTTCCTGTCAAAACTAAAGGGTTGTGGCTGACCAAGTTTGCAGATGACTGCAAACTAGGTGCAGTCATTGAACCCCCAAAGAATGTCAGTATACTCCAGGATGGTCTTATACAGACCACCGACTGGTGTATTAGTCATGGTCTCAAACTGAATGCAAAGAAATGCATCATGATTCCTTTTGGCACAAACAATGTCCCTTCACACTATCAAATCAATAACAATACCCTAAGTACCCATGAAGTGGTAAGGGACCTGACATCACAGGTTGACAGCAACCATAACTTCGACCACCATGTGTCTACCATTGTAAGGAAAGCTTTCCACATAGCTCACTTGATTAGTAAAGACATCACCTTGAGAGCAAAAGAAGTTATAACCCCCTATACTCAGCACTTATCCGGCCCATAATTGAGTATAACACCCTATTAGGTATGAACCGTCTATGACACTGTTCAAGAGGAACCTGGATGAGTTGCTGGGACACTGTTAATTCTTACCAGGCATAGCGCCCACAACTCTCCTGGACATGGGCAGTAATCATTAAATGCAATCTTGGGTATTGACTAGTACTACGGCATTACATTGGGTTGAAACGGCTAGGCTTAAAATGTCCTCCAGGTCAATGGCCTCATAATCTCCTAGGATCCTATGAACCCTTTATGATATTGTCTAATTTGTCTCCCCAGCCATAGATGTAAACTTGTAAAATATATTACATCTCTCTATGACCTGATTAAATATACCTTCCCTCTTTTAAAACTTTGTATCCTATTCTCTCACCTTCTCTGCTGCTTCCTTATACTCTACTAATTATTTTCCTTTGCTCCCTGAACTTCCTAACCTGTTGACTGTTCACTGGTCTTTTACTCAAGGTTGTAATTCTCCTGTTTACATCACAGGCCTTAAAGGAACTTCTGTTCTTATTGCTGTCTTCTACCCTGTTGACCTCTATTGCTCTCTGTATTTACGTATATACTGTACAGCTTTAGAATATACTGTACAGCTTTAGTATATACTGTACAGTTTTAGTATATATTGTACAGTTTTAGTATACACTGTACAGCTTTAGTATATACTGTACAGTTTTAGTATATATTGTACAGTTTTAGTATATATTGTACAGTTTTAGTATATACTGTACAGCTTTAGTATATACTGTACAGCTTTAGTATATATTGTACAGTTTTAGTATGTTGTCTTTTGCATGCTGCATCTGTCACTAGCATACCTTGTACTACATATGCTTAGTTTTGATTCAACTTGCTCATAGTAATTAATTTTGGTCATGTAAACTACTCTTTGTATTCTTGTATTATTTGTATTATTTTTGGAGCATTTCTTCTCAGATCTCTGCTGAAAAAGGGCTTGTTGCCCAGTCGGACTAAGCTGGTTAACAAATGTCAAATAAATAAACATCCTGTGTGTCACCACTTATCCTTGAGGAGAGCCTCTGCAACTTTTGCAAAGCAAGAAAATGGAAGCTTCTACTAATACTCTAGCTCTAAGCGCTTATTTCATATGTTCGCTATATAATTCTAAACTGGTAAAAATAAGAGCAGACAAAAAAAACTCACTGTCACTGTTTACATTTTAAGGTCTTGTTTAACAGTTAGACATGAACATACTTGTTCATCCTGTACATACCAGGAAATGCTCGTAATTTACATAAAGCTGGTTACATAACCAAGACTTTCAAGTGACATGTGATGTCTTATGTAACAATAGGTCGGCTGTTATCTGTACCATATACATATGTAGAAGAGTATACTATAGCAGGAATAAAAAGAGAGTAAACATACACAACATTTGATCAAGTTAACAAACTACACTAGAAAATACTGTACATGCATAGGAAATAAAGTAGGATAAAGCCAAAGTTCCATTACACAATATGGAACCTTGAATTTTTTAATATAAGCAATAAGCCATAAATGGAAGTGAGCAATGCAGGATTTACCCATGGCTGACATGGTTTGATTACAAGGGCAAAATCCAAGTGATCAAACAAAACCATCCATGTGTAAATCCACATAACCCACATCCCGTTGTCGATTACTGCTATAATACAATGACATTATTTAAGAGAACAATTTTTGCTTTTTAATTAATCATAGGTTCATAGGTTCATACTAGGCTATCTGCCCTAGGGCATTTATAAGCCTAGCCAGAGTGTGTTTGACTTTCGCCACCCATTTTAAATTAATTTTGCTATGCCCTTTTTCGAGGTTAGTATACTGTGCCTCTGTCTAACAGTGACACAGAAGTGATACCCGGGGTAAACCTACGATCTCCCATCCACTCATCAAGATTCCTCTTGAAGAGAGTCAATGAGGGACTCTGCCTAACCTGGACTGGGATTTTATTCCAGAGTGAAGGGAGCCTCTGGGTTATGAATCTGTCCCTCCAGCATGTCCTATTTATTTCAGTGCTGAGGTTCAAGTCTCTCGAGCGCGTAGCTCGATGGGATTTGGATTTTCTGAGGTGCAGCATGTCCATTAATTCCAGGTTGGACATGGCTTTATACGTCAGGCACAGATCGCCTCTGAGCAGGCGGTATGCCACTGAGTAGAGCTGGAGTTTCTTTAACCGGGCAGCATATGGCATCTGTTTGAGCCCTATGATCCTCTTGGTGAGATACTTTTGGGGTCTTTCCAGTTGCTGCAGGTGTCTGATAAGGTACATCCCAAAAGGGGCATTGTACTCAATTATGGGCCTGATGAGGGATGAGTAAAGAGGCACGATGACCTCCCCTGACCTAGATGTGAAACCCTTCATGATTAGGTGGGCTATATAAAATGTTTTTCTAATCACTTTGGCCATGTGGTTGTCAAATGGGAGATTGCTATCAACTTGGGTCCCCAGGTCCCTAATTACTTCTTCTGTACTTAATGGATTACCACCTATGTGGTAATTTGTGGGCACTTGTTTTTGCCAAAGGGGATGACTATACACTTTTTGGCGTTTAGCTTGAGGCCATGGCTCTGGCACCAGTTGTCTGTTTCTATGAGGCCCTTTTGGAGGATGCTTGTGTCGGCTGGAGAGTCGATTATGGCGCCCAGTTTGCAGTCATCTGCGAACTTAGTCAGCCACAGTCCTTCCGTGTAGTCCTGTATCTCCGAGAACTATACCGAACAAGAGAGGTCCCAGGACTGTGCCTTGGGGGATGCCACTTGTAACTGGTTTGGAGTCTGACATGGCTCCAGCAATTCTAACCATGTGGGTTCTGTCCTTGAGCCAGTTTGCAACCCATCTAGTGACATGGGGGTTTATATTTAAGCTGGTGAGCTTATCTATAATGCCCGAGTGGGGTATTGTATCGAAGGCTTTTGCAAGGTCCAGGTAGGCTGTGTGGACCACCTTCCCCTCGTCAATGGCCTTGGTGACTGTTTCAAAGAAATCAACCAGGTTTAAGAGGCAGGATCTGCCCTTAACAAAGCCGAACTGGGTAGGATCCAGTGTCTGTAGGTCCCCAATATCTTTATTTATGAGGTCCATGATGATCCTTTCCATAGCTTTGCAGACCAAGCTAGTCAGGCTTATGGGGCGATAGTTTCCAGAATCCATTGAGGCACCACCTTTGTAGAGATGGACCACTGTTGCTGTACGCCACTCTTTGGGTACATATCCTGTAGTAAAGCTGAGATTGAACAGTAGTTTTATATTTGGGTTTAGCTCTTCTTGGAGTTCATGTAGGACGCAGCCCGGGACACCATCTGGTCCCATTGATGCTGTGTTTTTTGCTTTGGAGAGGGCAGCTCTTACCTGAGCATCTGAGATTTCAGGGGGGCAGCACACTGCTGGGATAAATATGTGCCCTTTTGATGGGGAGGGGGGGAGAAGTTTGCGTTGAACCTGTCAGCTAGAATGTTGGCAATGTCTGTGGGTTCTGTGTATTTTTTGTCATTTTGGACTAATTCTGAGCATATCTGGGAATTCTCACCCAGGTTCCTAACATAACTAAAGAAAGCCTTGTGATTATCCTTAGTGTCCTGTGAAATTTTTCTCTCGAAGCTGGCCTTAGATGATTTTATGAGTGCCCGTAGTTTTTTGCTAATACTGATCAGAGATGCCTTCCCTTTTTGGGATTTTGCTCTATCATGTAGTAGCTTCCTCCTTCTATTGTATAGTTTGTTTATGGCTGGGGTCCACCAGACAGGATGTCTGCCATTGGAGGATTGGGTCTTGGTTTTATTTGGGACTGCATGATTCATGCATTCCTGAAGGTGTTCATAGAATGCGTTTATAAAGGATTCTGCGATCTGGGCCATATTTTTCACAGGCCCAGGGGGGTTGAAGGATTCCACCTCGGTTTTGAGGAGTGTGAAATTTGCTTTAGAGAAGTTTTTCACTGTGGTTTTCAGGGCAGGGGTGGAGTCGGGATGTGAATATCCAGTGACATTAGTTTATGGTCTGATCTTACCAGTGAGGGATACACTTCTGGTCTGGAGCAGAGTCCCCATGTTGGTGATGATCAGGTCCAGTATGTTTTCCCCTCTTGTGGGAGTGGTAACAAGTTGTTCTATAGCATTTGAGTTTATAAATTCTAGGAACCTTTGGGCTAGGGTGTTGGAGCTAGAGTAATGCTCCCAGTCTATGTTTGGGTAGTTGAAGTCGCCCAATATAATGGTGTTTGGAGAGACCTTCATATTTTCCAGTGTTCTCAGGAAGGCTGAGTGGGGTTCCTGGGTTTGGAAGGGTGGTCTGTAGCAGGCTATAAACTGGAAGGCAGTTTTACCCACTGTTAGTTGCACATAGATAGTCTCTGATGCTTCGTGCTGTGCTACCAACCTGGAGGTGTGGGTATCTTTGATGAATATTGATACTCCCCCTCCTTTTGTAGTACGGTCCAAGTTTTGGGCCTGAAAAGCATGGTATGAGGTATAACCTGGTAGTGCTGGGGTGCTCTCGGGAGCCTTGAACCAGGTTTCTGTTACTGCACAGATAACGATGTTCTCCATGCTAAGGAGAGTCTTGAGTGCATGCATCTTGAGGTTTAGACTTCTGGCATTGAGTAGCATTACTCTTAGTTTCTTATCCCTTGTGATACCTATGGAGGTGGGTTTGTCTTTTGAGCCTTGCCTAAAAAAGGCATTATGGGGGTAGCAAGAGCCTTTGCCAATATCCAAAAGCCCAGGGGTGACAGGTGCAAGCCGTCCCTAGTGAAGCATCATGGCTTGTCGAGCATGTCATCCCAGGCTGACAGGCATTGGATCCCCTTTGAATGACACCAATACTTAAGTCAATTGTTGAAATTGATCATCTTGTCTTCATATTGTGGTATCATTCTTGGTGAGGGTAAGATGCTACTCAAGGTCAGGGTCATACCGGCCTGGGCTACATGCTCAGAGAGCTCCTCTATGTCTCTTTTCATGTAGTTCAGGGAGGTACATCTCAGGTCATTCACACCAGCATGGACAATGACTGAGTCATATTTGTACTTGCCTTGGAGTGACCTGAGTGCTTGTGTTATGTGGCGGATCCTAGCGCCCGACAGGCAGCTCACCGTGACCTTCTCCTTGTTCAGCCTGGTGAGCGGAACGTCAGTGTGCCTGATGATAGAGTCACCTATTACAAGTGTATCAGGTGTGTTGTTTAGCCTTAAGGGCTGTGACTGTTCGGCACACTGGCTTTGTGAGCTATGTGTTGCATGAGTTTTGTTTTGAGGTAGCGGTTGCTTGGGTGTCTGCTTTGGAGGTCTCTGCTGCTTAGGCAGATTTTTATTTAGAGCCTCCCAGTATGTTTTTGTGTGTTTATGTGTTTGGTTTGCTGTCGTGGTAGGTCTATGTGAGATTGGAATTGTAGTGAATGTGGTTTCCTTCTCCTCCTGACTGGTTTCGCCAATACTGAGTTGAGAGAGCTTAGCCTCCAGTATGGCTATATGGTTGCATCTCTTACATGTGTTGGAATTTGTTGGGAGGAGGAGAGGGTTGTCTGTGTACATGAGGTAGTTGCACCATTGCCTCAAGATTCCGAGATTCACCAGCTGGACCGGAGAGGAGATTGACAACTGACCTTTGAACATGCTAGAATAGTATTGGGAATTCCTTTATAATTGAAAAAAAAGGGCCAATGGGGAACAAGGTACTCAAGGGGAGTTTGTGAGGGTGTAGTGCTTTTAATATTTTAGTGCTGACTTATATAATTGCTTTAGTGAGCAAGTGCCAGGTAACTTAAATGCAATGTGTTTCAGGTAACTTAAATGCAAAAACGACAAACAGTAACTTTCTTTCAAGTGAAACAAGGAAATAAGTACAGTAAGCAATGCAGATATCACTAGGGATCCACAGAAGTGCTGAAAAGCCGCGTTTTAGGTGGAATTAGCGTTTCAGGGAAATAACAAGCAAACAAGCAAGCAGCATACAAATAAAGCTAGATTCAGCAGGCCTGGATCTAGTCTATGCTACAGCAAACAAGGTGTACCAATTTCAGTAAGAAACAGTTCAAATATGCAGGCACTATAAGCCTTTAACCAGAAATTTCTAGCTCAGAAGGGCAGAGTACAGCCACTCCTCCCACAAGAGTGCAGACCACGAACCTTCTTAATGTAAAATAACTGGCCTGAAGCCCAAGTGCTTAAACCAGAACTAATACACTTTTAGAATAACAGACACTGAGCCCTCAATCAGCAGTTCACAACTTAGAAGGATGTAAGCTATCTGTCCTGCCACCACAGTGCAGGCCACAAACCTTCCTAATGTAAAACAACTGGTCTGAAGCCCAAGTGCTTAATCCAAAAGACTTAGAATGATAGCTACACTTTAATCAAGTTACTACCAAGCAGTAATAAATACAATTGAATACTTTAAAGAATGCCTGGATTAGTGCTCAAGTTATACAAACAAAGCTAGATTCAGCAGGCCTGGATCTAGTCTATGCTACAGCAAACAAGGTGTACCAATTTCAGTAAGAAGCAGTTCAAATATGCAGGCACTATACGGCTTTAACCAGAAATCCCCAGCTCAGAAGGGCAGAGTCCAGCCTCTCCTCCCACAAGAGTGCAGACCACGATCCCTTTTAATGTAAAATAACTGGCCTGAAGCCCAAGTGCTTAAACCAGAATTAATACACTTTTAGAATAACAGACACTGAGCCCTCAATCAGCAGTTCCCAACTTAGAAGGATGTAAGCTACCTGTTCTACCACTACAGTGCAGACCACAAACCTTCTTAATGTAAAACAACTGGCGTGAAGCCCAAGTGCTTAAACCAGAATTAATACATTTTTAGAATAACAGACACTGAGCCCTCAATCAGCAGTTCCCAGCTTAGAAGGATGTAAGCTACCTGTCCTGCCACCACAGTGCAGGCCACAAACCTTCCTAATGTAAAACAACTGGTCTGAAGCCCAAGTGCTTAATCCAAAAGACTTAGAATTATAGCTACACTTTAATCAAGTTACTACCAAGCAGTAATAAATACAATTGAATACTTTAAAGAATGCCTGGATTAGTGCTCAGGTTATACAAACAAAGCTAGATTCAGCAGGCCTGGATCTAGTCTATGCTACAGCAAACAAGGTGTACCAATTTCAGTTAGAAGCAGTTTAGATATGCAGGCACTATAAGCCTTTAACCAGAAATTCCCAGCTAGAAGGGCAGAGTCCAGCCTCTCCTCCCACAAGAGTGCAGACCACAAACCCTTTTAATGTAAAATAACTGGCCTGAAGCCCAAGTGCTTAAAAGAGAATTAATACACTTTTAGAATAACAGACACTGAGCCCTCAATTGGCATTTCCCAACTTAGAAGAATGTAAGCTACCTGTCCTGCCACCACAGTGCAGACCACAAACCTTCCTAATGTAAAACAACTGGTCTGAAGCCCAAGTGCTTAAACTAAAAGGCTTAGAATGAGTTACACCAAGCAGTAATAAATACAACTGAGTACTTTTAAGATGACGCAAAAGCAAAATAAAGTAGGAAGAAACACAAATACAGTAAAAGCAGATTTTTTTTGAGTGAGCAAATTAGATGGGCCCAGGAGTTACAGGACAGAAACAAGTGCAAATGCCGGCCTTCAAATCAGAAAGTTGAGAGAGATGGAAGACCGCCCAAACGGCCAATAACTACAAATTCTGGGCCAGAACCACTCCTTATGTGGTAGACAGGTTACCTAGTGCTTACCACTCCCACTGATAAGCTAGAAGGCTTCCCTCCAACACAGAAAGGCTTGGGGGCTCAGAAGCTTACAAATAGTCCTGGATACAGCAAATCTGTATCTGGAACACTAATTACAGGAAAGGTAGGAAACAGGCTTACAATTTTTTTTTTTTTTTTTAGAAAAGTAGCAAAAACAGTAGTAAAAACAATTCACATGCAGTGCAAGCTGGCACACTTGAGTATGTATCAATATTAGTCCACACACAGTTTGAAAAAATTTACTTAAATTAAAAAGGACTAAAAGCAAGTGCAGAAAGGGTTTATTAGGTAGAATGCGGTAAAGAGATGGGACTGGGTGAGTGTCCTAGATCAAATCTACAGTGGGGCAGGCACTGCAAAAGCCACCAAATTTAAACTACAACCAAGAACAGGGGGGGACCAGTTTCAACAGAGATGTGAGGAATCAGAGTGCAAATTATAAAACCCAAAAAATATATACTGATCTCTGTATATTTGCAGAACACTAACACAACAGATATCTAAGCAACAATTTAGCTCTATAATACAGAATAATGCAGAAAAATATACTCAGCTGTATATATCTGCAGAAAGTCTATAAGGCTGTTCCACTTTAAATGCAGACTGCTGCTATTAATCATGATTTGATTACAAGGGCAAAATCCAGGTGATCAAACAAAACCATCCATATGTAAATCCACCATAACCCACATCCCGTTGTCGATTATTACTATAATACAATGACATTATTTAAGAGAACATTTTTTGCCTTTTTAATTAATCATCGTATAAATGGACTTTTAACATTCATCTCCGGCTTCTGTGTTGCAGAGGATTTCTAAAGTATGTGTTGCATATCTATATAACATGTACATGCAGACTCTTGCACAGCACATGGTAGTTAGAATAATAATAAAGTATCATTGCATATTTTGCAGTTGTTTATACCTGGCAGTACATCCAGTTAATATTTGATAAATGCATTTTTTTATGTAAATCATATACTGAACAGTGTTTATTTGAAGCCTATTACATTTATTTTTCCGTGTGTTACTGCTTTATTTTCAGTTTGGAGGTAGAAACTGCTATTGTTTCTTTTTTCCTCCCCTACCTCTGATCCATCAGCTGCCCCCTGTTCATCTCCTCATTCACTGGATCTACCAGGCCAACCTTAGCCTTCCTTGGGCTCAAGCTGACCCAAGTATAAGGCCAGTGATGAATTCAAGGATGCTGGTGCAGTGTCATGCTGCATGCCAGTGTGTGTGTGTGTGTGTGTGTGTGTGTGTGTGTGTGTGTGTGTGTGTGTGTGTGTGTGTGTCCTAACTCCAGTTCTCTAGTAGCAGCCTTGGTAGCTCTGTAATTGCTGTCTTCAGGAGATGCATTCAATCTTCAACAAATGTTCAGCCTTTTGAATGGGTAGCTCTCTATTCATGCAGCATGGAGATGGCCAGGTCTGTATGCTGCATATTTCAATTTGCCTTTAGGCTGCCTACCTTCTTCAACACTCATGCCTGACTGTCACAGATCTTCCTTCACACAATCCATCCACCTCTTTGCTGGATGTCCTCGTTTCCTCTTACCTTCTTCCTGTCTCTCCCAAATCTTCCTCACTAGATTGTCTTCTGCTTTTCTGCACATGTCCAAACCATCGTAATCTGTTCTTTTTGATCTTTTCTGCAATTGGAGCTACTTTGGCTTCTGCTCTTATGTCCTCATTTCTTCATCTGTCCCACAGTGTGCATCCTACCACCCTTCTTAGGCACTTCAGTTCCAATACCTCTAACTTCTTCAACTGTTCTGCCTTTACTGCCCAGGTTTCTGTACCATACAGTAGTACTGGTCACACCACTGTATTATATACCTTACTTTTCAGCTTCTTTGGCATTCTTCTGTCATAGACTACACCTGACACTCTATGTCAGGTGGCTACAGCCCCTCTGATTCTAGCTTTGACCTCTTCATTCAGATTTCCCTTCTCCTCAACCATCCCTCCCAGATGCTTGAAGCTATTTACCTGTTCCACTATCTTCCCTTCTATCTCTATTCTCAGCTTCTTCTGGTTTCCCCAGTTTGCTGCCATTACCACGGTCTTATCTGTGCTTAGTTTCATCCCATGTGGCTTCAGTTTTGCATTCCATTCTCCTATCCTTTGCCGAAGTTCTAGCTCAGAGTCTGTCTGTAATCCCACATCATCTGCATACAGCAGCTTTGTTGAGCTGTCCCCTCCAACCTGTTTGCTAATGTAGTCCATCACCAGTATGAACAGCAGTGGGCTCAGACCTGAACCCTGGTGTACACTCACTCACACTGGGTACCCCTCTGTGAGGCTGAACACTGTTCGTACTTGAGTCATTGGGTCCATGTACATAGCCTGCACTAATTCTACCAATGCTTCTGGGACTTCAAACCACCACAGTACTGCCCAGATCAGCTTTCATGGGACCTTGTCACATGTTTATCCAAGTCTAGGAATGCCCAGTTGGACTCTGTCCTCATCTCTAGCTTCTTCTCAAGTATCTGTCTCACTGCAAACATCGGGTCAATAGTGTTGCATCCTGACCTAAATCCAAACCATCTCCCATCTTACATTCTACTACTCTACGTATCTGTTTATCAGTCACCCTCTCCAGAACTTTCCTGCAATGTGATAGGAGTTTAATGCCTCTATACTGCTCACAGTTGTGGATGTCTCCTTTGTTCTTGTACACTGGCACGAGTATGTTTATTGGCCAGTCATCTGGAATATGTCTTTCTCTCCACATTGCTATTAGTACCCTCAGGAACCATTTCTCCCCTATCTCACCCAGCATCTTTATCATATCTGCTTTGACCTCATCTGAGCCTGCTGCTTTCTCTGACTTCATTTTCCTTAGTGCTGTTCTTACTTCTTCTAGGGTGGGCTCCTCTTCTTCGTCTTCTCAAATTGTAAGCTTTTTCTGGAGCAGTACAGCTTCTGTGGGGTTTTCTTCATTTAGAAGCTGCTGGAAATACTCCTTCCATCTGCCTTTGATATCCTGTGGACTGGTGAGCAGGTTGTTGCTGGTATCCCTTATGAAGGGTGTCTGACTATCTTCTTTGTCTTTCTGTCTTTGCCTTGCAACCTCATACAGTTTCTTTGTGCCACTTACTGAGTCACTTTCTAGAAGTTGGCAGAGTACCTCTGATGCCCTATTCTTTACTATTGCAACTTTTTTCTTAGCTTCTTTGTTAGCTAACCAGTAGTCCTTCCTAGCCTTGTCAGTCTTTTCAGTCTCCCACTTCTTCCTGGACTCCTTTCTTTTGATGACTTTCTGGACTTCTGCATTCCACCACCAGCTTTCCTTATGTACCTTATTTCCATACCTGGCTCGGCCACATATCTTCTCTGTAGTCTTAACACATGCTGTTTTTAGGCGCTGCCATTCTTATTCAGCTCCACCTGTTTCCTCCTCTTCTTGGCGTGCAAGAGCCCTGAGTAATTCCTTAAACTGTTGTACTTTCTCTCTAGTCAACTTCCAGGTCTTTAGCCTGGTCTCTGTTGACCTTAGAGCCTTCTCTGACCACTGCTTGCAACTGATTGTGGCAACAAGTGGTTTATGCTGTGGGCCAACTGTTTCACTGCGGATGACTTTGTAATCATGGATTCTACCTCAGTGCCTTTTCCTTACTAGGAGGAAGTCTACCTGAGTTGCATGTTTACTACTCTTGTATGTGATCTTGTGACTGTCTGTCTTTCTGAACCATGTGTTGGCTACTATCAAGCCATTTGCCAGACAGAAGTCTAGAATGGCTTCTCCTTCTTTATTCCTGTTGCCCCACCCATGTGGACCCAGGCAGTCCTCATATCCTGTTCTGTCTGAACCGATATGTGCATTCAAGTCACCCATTATCAACACTAATTCATGTTGTCCTGCTTATCTAGTAGGTCTTGCAGCTGCTGTCTGAATGCACTCTTTTCCTCCCTATCACTGTGTTTACCTATGTCTTAAGTGAAAATTTAGTAAAGGTGTTTAAAATATGCTTATTAACCAAGACCAGCAAAAAACTAGCAAAAGCTATTGTACAAAACTAGTTTATGGATGTACTACAGTTGGTAATACTAATACTGTAAATCAGTATAAGATAATAGAATGGGAAGAGGCCAATAATTAATTTGGACTGCAGGCTAGAATTGCCTTCACTATCAAGGATTGATATCAGAGTATAGGCAAAGAGAAAGAAATAGGGGAATCCTAAGCAACAGACCAACGCTGATAGAGTTTTTAGTAGAATCTAGAACAATACTGTTAAAAAAGGGATAATTAGTAGTTCATGTAAAATATTGCACAATAGCTATAGAAATCAATCAGGGGAGGTTAGGAAGAATTGAAAAAAAAATGGGAAGAGAGAATGGACAAACAATTCACAAAGAAACAATGGGAAGATATATGCATGGCTCCCAAATATGCAGTAAAGTCTAGAAAATTTAGGATCTTTGCTTGGAAGCATTTGCATATATGTTTTTATACCCCATGCAGAACACCAAATAATTTTCCTCAGGTGGATTGCAAATTCTGGAGGTGTGATATGGAAGAAAGAAGTAATTGTAAATACATATTTGTGTGAGTGTAATGAGTTGGCAGACTTTAAAAATTCCCTGCAGACTACTCCAGCAGAAATACTCGGTGAGCAAATTGATGTAACTATGGAAATTATTTTTTGAGCCATGATACAGAATCAGAATTGTCCAGACATAGTAAAGTCTGAGTCTAATTATGGTGGCTGCCAAAAAACAATTATTAGAAAATGGAAATCAATGTCTAAACCAACTGTACTAGAAGTACTGAATATAATAATTGAGATAAAACAATTGGAAGTAGGATTTTTAGAAAAGGGAAAGGGCAAATTATGTAGAAAAAAATGATAATCATTGTAACAATATATGCAGAATAGTTTTGAAGTAGGAATGAGGTTTAAGGGAAGGCAGGAATTGAATGAGCTATGTAATGTTTGACAATGACTGTATAGATTATAAGTGCTGTATGTTTGTCACTTAAAATATGTCAGTATGGTTTGTTTCATTTATATAAATGTGTGACTGATATGTCATAAGTGATAACTCAATAAAGATGTTTCTTGTTAAAAAAATCAGTCTAGGAATTATTTCAATCCACATACTACAAACTGCAAAATTCACAGCTCAGTCACTAGCTAATAATCAATCCTGCAACAATAGTATCAAGCTACAATAGAAGTCCTATGAAAACAGACTCATTTTCAATCATCTCTACTTCACATATACATTTCCATTAAATAATCAATGACCACCCTTAAACTCACTACTTAAATGGTACTCACCATCTAGAAACCTCAGATATAACAATAAAAATATTCACATTAGTAAAAACAGAACTAGATAGGAAGATAAGTACCCTGTATCTTCATTTCTAGACACTGAAACTCACTCCCTTTAGAGCTAAGCGTACTTGATAATCCTTTGCCTTTTAAACAAGAGTACAAGTCCCTTGTCCTAAGAACACTATTCACTTACAAGTGCAACTAATCATGATATCTCCTGATCAGTTAGTATCCTTGTCAACCTCAAGGTTACCATTCATGGGCTCTATACTGAAATGTTGGGTAATAATGAAAAAAGACTGAAAATGCAGGAGAAAAGCAAATATCAAACATCACTTTTCCCCTTTAAACTTGATTTTTGTATGAGGGAAGCCCCCAGCAACCCCTCCAATATGGGAGACTCGCACGTCCTGAAATTATTATACCAACTATGAGATTTCCATGCAAGAGAGGAAAGGGAACATGATGAGAAATGGTGATCTCGGACTTAATATACATAAGTCTGGATTTTCAGTCTTTCTGTCTCTACTAGAATTATTACAGACATTATGACAGGCAAAATGTATTTCTGTATTTCAGACAAGAAACATGTTTGTATTCTGAAATGCAAGGGTACAGCAACTTTATGTTGCAAGTTAGTTAAACCTCATAGTACTGCTTTGTTATAAAACAAAAGAACATTGTCTAAGAAGCAGATGGTCTTATTTTATTACAAGTTTGAATAATGACTACAGCCTTCTTGTTTATGAAATGCATAGATGAAATCATGGAAATGTAGTACTGTGATGAAAGAATGCAAAGATGCATCAGTATTGGCAGGTTCTGAATAATAATTGTATATTTCTACTGTCAATCAAGGATATGAATTATGATTGCAAGGAATTTTCCATGATACTTTATTCCATGTAATTAGCATCTGTAGTTGTGTCATGTTAGTCTAGTTTAGATTTGTTGCCAATCTATTCTGAAGAATAAATATTTTGCCTCAAACTGCTTTGCATTTCAGAGGATTTACTGAAGATGGGCAATAAAGAGCCTCTTAACTTTGGCATGCTGTTCCAATTTTTATAAAAGAACCTAGCATGTTATCTCTCCTGCCTGTTTCAAAAAGACAGATAAGAGGGACAGAAAGCAGTGGCAAATACAGAAGGAAATGGTAACCCACAATACCAGAATTAACCTAGAAATAGACCATCTGGACATTCTGATGGAATCTTGGAGTTGTGGGGGGTAAAGCAGCATGTACATCAGTCTACTGCAGAGTATGTTTTGTCAGAAGAAAAAAGAACTGAAAACATGTACCATATCAGTGTTTTTCATTGTGCAAGATATACGGACAGTGGAAAAAAACTTTCTTTTTAATTGCAGGTCAACAATGAAAGATAAGAAGCTAATAAAGTAATGCTTTTCAGATGTAGAGAGCATTAATGATGTAGTATGGTGTAGTACATTAAATGGTAAAATTATCTCTTCCAAATGGCAGGAACAATGACAGAAATAATATAAGAGGCAAAAAAAGTTTTGAAGTTTGATTTTTTGGTTACCTATTACAATCGCAAAACCACAGTTGTGCAAATATGGAAATGTTGACACATATTGAGCGAACCACTAAAACACCGAATGTCCTGAATCACGAAATTCTAAATGTCGAATTGTCATAGTTGACCCTTCTCTGGTATAGCTCCTTAAGGTAAGTGTGCAATAGTTACGGACCTTAGGGTTAGGGTGCGTGTTAAGGTAAGTGCATACATAATAATATAAGTAAGCGTTAGTTTAGGGTTAGAAGAAGGGATTTGTTAAGTGTATGTATGTGGATTATTTATTTTGTTTGGGTATAGCTCCTTAACAAAGTTGTGCAATAGTTACGGACCTTAGAGATAGGTGCGAGTTAAGGTAAGTGCATACATAGTAATATATGTAAGCTTTGGTTTAGGGTTAGAAGTAGAGTTTTGTTAAGTGTATGTATGTGGATTATTTATTTTGTTTGGGTAGGTAGTACATAGCGGGCGGTGGGGTTGGCCAACTATGCTTATTCGACATTTTGAATTTCATGGTTCAGGAAGTTCAATGTTTTTGCAGTTCGCTCAATATGTGTTGACATTTCCATATTCGCATATGTGAGGTTTCGTGGTTATAATATAGACCTGATTTTTTTACAGTATAGACTATGGCCATGAACTGGTGAAAGGTTTCTAAGCAGTAGGACATCTGATTTCATCACACAATCTTTGATTGCTTCGTGGCCTTTTGGCTAAGATTAAGTATGGTTGCTCTGAGTTGCCCAAGGAATATGAATGAAAATATGTCACAATTTAAAATAAAAGACAGTATTCTGCCTAGCAATGTTTTTCAGCACTTTTACTCCCAGATAAGATAAAAACTAAACTGTGAACAGTTTAAAAAGAAAAGAATCCAAGAGATAAACTCTGGGATTCATGAAGCTTGTGCCAGGCACAGGAGTAGCGTCAGTGATCTAACACCAAATATGGCCGCCGAGCGATTCAGGTACGAGCTGTTTTCATGTGCACTACATGCGTATGCCACAGCCGCACAGCTCCCAGTGCATGTATGCTAAGTACCCCATGTGCAAACATAAAATCGGAGCCATGACAGCGGACCAAACTCATGTATTATACTGTTAATATATACCAGTGGCTAAATATATAGCCATTGGCATAAAAAAACATGCACAACATATAAAAAAGAACATTTAATGTCATGCCCACACTAACGTGAAGTAAAATTGCAGTGCATCTGTGCACAAACGGGATCACAATGAAAATGTATTTATATGTAATAAAACTGCAATGTAACACATTTCATGAATTCCCCATAATAGTCAGTGGCATGCATGCTACACCACACCATGGTGCAAGGGTTGCTAAGGGGCTGTGATAGTGTTCTGCACGGTAACTAGGTATTAGTAGTCATACCATGCAAATGAAACAAGTAATACTGAATCACAAAATCCCTGCCGGCTTAAGGATGTACCTCACAGCATAGTGGTACAACACCGAGGTGTGGCCTGGAGATAAAGATGACAACAAGAGAGGGGTGTGCCACCTTAGCTGTAAGCACATTGGAGCATTGCTAATCCGGTTTGCCTGTTGCTAAGCAAAGCCACAGGATAGGGGTGTGTTGAAGTAGCTATAGATTTGCTTAGCTGAGAGCACACAAGGTAACCGAATGTGCATGTGAACATGAATGAAAACGCGCTCAAAACCCGGTAAACGGCTGTGTGCGGCACACACCAGAGCTAAAACAGGAAGGATACGGGAAGAAAATAAGGACATGCTGCAGCATGGTAATTGGAGTACAAATGAGTAATTAACACCTAGGAACCCACAGCGGGACATTGACAACAGCTAACAAGGCTGCTAGCAGCTACCTGCAGAACAGGAAAGTGGAGGTGCCGTACTGCAAAGAAAAGAGAACTGTCACAGCAGAACAAAGCAAACTTGCAGTAGATCAGCTACATAACACATTTCGCAACACAGTCCTGGGTTGAGAAAGTACAAAACAAGAAAGCCAGCAGCTGGATGCATGCCTGACAATGGGAGGGGAATCAGGATGAAAAGTGAAGTAAAGGGCAATAGATGAATCATGGCAGCCAAGCCTAATTCAACACCAAAGGCCCCACAATAGCAGTACCTGCTGTAAAACCCATAATTAAGATACTCTGCAGCTGGAATTGCACATACACACCCAATTACACCAGCAGCATCCATAGCACAATAGTATAAAGTGTGAAAGCACCTCACACACACTTGTGTATTCCCAGACACTCTGCACCATTGGTGTATACAGATGGGGAGCTTTTAATATGTATGTTAGGGGCTGCCATAGCTTTGATTCACCAGCATGTGTTGGAGACTGAAGGTGGTGTGGAGGATGATGCTGACAACCATCTCAGGCACCGGAGGAGGAGAAGAGTGTTCAGACCCAGGGTAATCTGCCAGGGGCTACATGATCTGGAGATAGTAGAGCATTACAGGTTGGACAGGGATACCATACAGCAACTTGTTGAGCTGTGCCGGCCATGCCTCAGAGCCAGAAATAACAGAGGGGAACCCATCCCAGTGGACACGAAGGTATGTGTAAGCCTGAGAATACTAGCCACAGGTACCTTTTAAAGGTGAACTGGGGATATCATGGGGATCTTACAGGCATCAGCATCCAGGGTACTCCACCAGTTCCTGGATGCCATGTTACCACATGCCAATGAGCACATATACTTCCCCCGAACGCAGGAGGAGTTGGCCAGCAATGTGCATCTCTTCCACCATGTGGCAGACTACCCAGAGGTACTGGGTGCAATAGACTGCATACACATACACATGAACTCACCACCCAGTGAGCAGGGTAGGTGCTACATAAACCGCAAGGGATACCCCTCCATCAACTGCCAGGTCGTGTGCAATGCCCAGGGCATTATCATGGATGTGTGTGCTGGCAGCCCTGGAAGCTATCACGACTCCCACATCTGGCATGCCTCACAGCTGTATCAGGTATTGGCCAGGGGGGGACATCCCATATGGCCACTTGGTGGGGGATGCTGGCTATGCACTGGAACCGTGGATGATGACTCCCATCAGAAATGCACACACACCCATGCAAGAACACCATAATGAGGCACACACAGAAACCAGAATCATCATAGAACATGTGTTTGGGATGCTGAAATCACGGCTCCATTGCTTGGACATATCTGGTGGAGCCTTGCAGTACTCTCCAGGCATGTGTGCCCACATCTTCATAGTATGTGCCATGCTACACAATATGATCCTGTGGAAACAGCTGCAGCAGGGACAGAATGGTGAAGGCCCTCACAGTCCACCACCATTGCCAAGGGCCCCACAGGCACAGAGGGACTCAGACCATGAACACACTGTGCCAGCTCCAGTAGGCAGATGGAGGTATGCCCATTATGCCCATACCTTGGCAAATGACGCACACTGATAGTGTAGGCATCTACGGACTGACACCCTTCTCCACCTGCACACACAGTAAACATGGATGGCACACACACACGACCACCTGTAAATTGTCATGTATAGGTGGTCTACTGTATGCATCCTACATAGGCAGCCCTCAACTATTGTACATATAACTGCCATTGGCACAATGTAAGTCAATACCTGAACAGTAAATTAAGCTATCAGTATGAGATGATACTGTATGTATAGGTTCATAGGTACATAGGTAGGTACTTGCCTAACTGCCCCAGGCCATTCATATGCCTAGCCAAAATGTGTCTGCTGTTGCCACCCCATTGATTACCTAACTGTCCCTCTGTGGAGCAGAGCCAATTGCGGGATCCCTGGGGTGTATCCACTGTTCCCCACCCACTCTGCAAGGATTCCCTGGAGTGTTAGTGAGGGGCTCCATATAATGTAATCAGGGATGTAGTTCCAAAGCATGGGGAGTACCCGTGACAGGAATCTGTCACTCCAGCATCTTCCAATTATAGTTGTGGTAAGGTGTAGCTCATTACAGTGTGTGGCTCACTGTGACATGGATTCCCATAGGTGGAGCATATCCATTAAGCCTGACTTGGCCACGGCTTTGTTGGACAGCAGATATCATCTCTGAGTAAACAAGATGCCACTGAGTAATGCAAGAGTTTATTCAGTCTGGCAGCATAGGA
This sequence comes from Protopterus annectens, assembly GCF_019279795.1. NCBI lineage: Eukaryota > Metazoa > Chordata > Ceratodontiformes > Protopteridae > Protopterus > Protopterus annectens. The sequence continues at coordinate 453,253,913 of NC_056730.1, forward strand.
CACATGTCTGAGGGATTTATTCCTCTTGGCGAGGTACGTTTGTGGCCCTTCCAGCTGTTGGATGTGTCTTCTGAAGTACATCCAAAATGGGTTATCATACTCGATGATGGGATTGATGAGTGATGAGTAAAGGGGCACAATAACCTTAGTCTGTTTAGATGCAAACCCTTAAGTAATCAGATGGCCTACATAGACGGGTGTCCTAACTACTTTGCAGATATGATTGTCAAAGGAGAGATCACTATCTAATGTAGTCCCCACATACCCATTACATCAACTGAATTATAATGCCTGCCACTCATGTGTTAATATGTGGGTGCGTAGTTTCCCAAAATGGAATGACCATGCAGTATGTGGCCTTTAGCTGGAGGCCATGACTCTGACACCCTGTGTTGGTCTACGTGAGGCCCCTGGAAGGATGTCTGTGACAGCTGGACTGTCAGTTATGGCTCCCAGTTTGCAGTAATCGTCAAACACGGTCTGCTGTAGTCCATCTGTGTTAGCCTGTACCTCTGAGAAGTATATGGCAAACAGTAGGGGACCCAGGACGGGGTCCTGGGGGACACCAGTTGTGACTGGTCAAGAGTTGGACCTGGAGGCTTCTAGGCTTACCATGTGGGTTCTGTGTGTAAGTCTGTTGGCAAACCAACCTATGATGTATGGGCGTATGTACTGGCTGGTGAGTGTAGAAATAATACCTGAGTGGGGAATGGTGTCAAAACCCTTGGCGAGGTCCAGGTAGTATGTGTGAACTACCACATCCCACACCTAAAGTCTAGGTGACTGTAAGATGTCAAACAGGTTCAGTAGGCATGATGTGCACTCAATCAACCCATCCTGGGTTGGGTGAAGTGTCTGGAGGTTACCATTGTCTATGTTAATGAGTGCCATGAGGATGTGCTCCATAGCCGTGCAGATCAGGCTACTCAGGCTTATGGGGTGGTAGTTACCATGGTCACTTGTATCACTACCTTGGTGGAGTGGAATAGCTGTTGCCATGTGCCATTGAATGGGCATGTAGCCTGTGTAGAGGCTAATGTTGAATTGCTATATTAGGTGGGGGGGTCACTTTGTCTTGTAGTGTCTGCAGGATGCAGTCTGGGAGACCATGTGCCTCCACTGACACTCTGTCATGCCATTTGAAAGGGCCATTACCATCTGTATGTCTCAGATGTCTGGGGTACTGTACATTTTGGGTATTGTTGTGGGCCCTGTAGGGGGTGAAGCTTGCACCGAATGTATCATCAAGTGTGTTGGTGAAATCAGTAGGGTCAGTATATTCAGTGCAATATTGCACCAGCACAGTGCAAATCTGTGTGTTACTGCTTAGATCCTTGACATAGCCAAAGAAGCCTTTGTGGTCATCTTCCAAATCCATGCCTATTTACCTGTGGATGTCAGCCTTGGATGATTATATGAGTAACATAAGTATCTTGCCAATACTGGTCACGGATGTCTGCATGTATTGGTATTTGCTGTTGTTCTGGACTACTGTCCTACTCCTGTTGTAAAGCCTGTATAATGCAGGGGTTCAGCAGACTGGTGTCCTTATGTAGGAGTAGTGAGTCCTGGTTTACCATTGATGGCATGACCCATACATCTTTGTAGGTGCTTATAGAGTGCATTTGTAATTCTATCTGTATCTTGAGCAGTGTCATCCCTGAGCGTGGGGGCTGTGAACCCTCCCACCTCTGTCATTAGTACTATGAATTTAGCTGTAGGAAAGGTATTCACTGTGTGTTCCTTGGGTGGGGGAGATGGTTGTGAGTGGAAATCTTCAGTGAATAGTTCATGGTCAGATCTAAACAGTGACCGGTTTACCTCTCCAGTAGTGCACCTGTTGCACATGTAAGTGATTACCACTTCCAGTATGTTTTCACCTCATGTTAGTCCATCTACCAACTGATACAGGCCATATGAGGTGATAAATCCCAGGAAGTGCTGGGGCTGAATGTCAATACTTGAGTAGGTTATCCAGTTAAGTGTAGGGTAGCTGACATTGACCAATAACAGGGTGTCTGGTAGGACTGTCATGTTTACCACTGTCTCCAGATAGTTGTAGTGGTGCTCCTGGGTCATGGAGAGTTATCTGTAGCAGCTCACAGTTTGCATTACAGTAATGGCTGATGTTAGCTGCACATGGATGATCACAGGCATCATGCTGCCCTACTAACTTGGAGGTGTAGGTATCCCCAATGAATATGGATACACCCCCCCATGTCTGTGCCAGTCCATGTTCAGTGGCTGAAGTGTGTGTTATGGGTTGTAGTCTGGTAGTGCCGGTGTGCTCACAGGAGCCTTATACAGGTCCCAGTCACAGAACAGATGTAGATGTTGTCCATACTGAGGGGTGCTGTAAGTGCGTGCATGTTGTGAGTACTACTCCTGGTGTTGAGTAGCCTAACCCTCATTGATTCCGCTATTGTGCAGTTCATGGAGGTGAGATTCACCTCTGAAACCTGCCTAAAAATGGCACCATGGGGGCACCAATAGCCTTGCCCAGCATTCCAAAGCCTTAGGCTGACACATGCAAGTTGGTATTGCATTGTTGCAGGCATGTTTCCCATCTGTGCTTGTGTCCCATCTTTCCTGTAGGTGACTTACTGGTAAGCAATACAAAGCCTGAAACATATACAAGTCTACTAGCTTCCAAGATAGGCTTGGAGTGATTATGTATCAGTAATCTGTATGCTCTTGCTGTATTTAACTGTTGTCTGACTACATGGTGATTTTACACTGTATATTGTGATCAGAAAACTCTGTATAATCACATATGATGTTGGAGATGGCCTGCACTGTAGAGGTTCTCAGATAGGTAGTAGGCTATCTACCCAAGCACATTTATAAGCATAGCTACAGTGTGGTGGCTTTATCTGCACCATTGATTAAGTAAATGAGCCTCTGTCAAGCATAGCCAATGAAGTGATTCCAGGCAGAGTTGCTAGAAGCTGTTGAAGACTGGGGTGCTGTAGGGTGATAGGGGCACATAGTGATCTCAAAAGGGCATGTTAACATGACAACCCAACAGCATTTAATTTCCCCAAAAGGTCTTGCAGCTGTAAAACTGGAGTGGCTCCCCCACACCCTGGCTGTATGTTTCTGGGACACATGATCCCAGGGGTGTATATACTGTTGCCCAGTCACACATCAAGGTTTCCCCTGAAGTGTGTCAGTGAGGGGCTATGCCAAATGTAGTTAGGATGTTAATGTATAGTCCCTCAATGCATGTGTCATGTCGGTATTTCAAGAAGCTCACTGGGTGTGGGTGGCTCCGCCTGTTGTGTAGCCAAGCTTACACATAGGATTCATGGACATAGAAAATAGGCAGAAGGAACATTAATGTCAATAGTGTAATGGCTACAGCATTTGCATAATATCTGTGCAGTCGTGGTTCAAATCTCAATAAAGTCAGAGATGTTTTACATGATGTCCTTCAAGGATGCATCTGCAGTCATAACAAATGGGTTGTCCTGTCGTCAGGCAGCCCTTCGGTCGGCCGGATTCCAAAGTCTGGGTCCGGCTTCGGCTGATGTCGCACTTCACCCGACATCATCTCTGCTGGTCTTCGGGTATAAAGGCATCAGCCGACACCATTTTCCTCAGTCTTTCTTGCCGCGGACGCTCAAGCAGAAGCTGTTCGCAAGTGCCGGTCGGTCAGATCCAGAGATTACTACTACGAATACTACAAGACTTCTAAAAGCTAAGTACCCGTTGGGGACTCTTTCTTGCCTCAGCCGATGTCAGAAAAAGTCAATAACTGTTTAACTTGTGGGAAACAAATACCTCATAAAGATTTCCCCTCTTACTGCCTGCCTTGCTTAGGCCCAGACCACGACGTAGCATCCTGTTCGCCTGTGCTTCCTTCAACCGACGTAACGCTTAGGCCGGTCGGAGTTTGCTGAACAGTTTTTGGCTCAGATTTTGCGTACATTATGCCGCCGGATCCTCCGACTACCCAAATTGTTAAAAACGCAAGAAAAAGACCGACACTCGCGGTCGTGGTTTCGCCGAAACCACTGTTAAGCAAGCCGCAGGTGTCTCGGTTTTGGCCGAAACCGAGAATACCGGTCAATCTTCAGCCGAATCCATGACTACTACTGAGGCTCCTGCTACCTTTGTTGAATCGGCCTCAGAAGTTTTGCCTACTACTGTGGTTCCTAGTGATTTATCAGACACCATTCCTTTGGATGTCTCTACCCCAGCACGTGGTGCTGCTAGGCCTCCTGCAGCCATGTCTATTAAGGCCTTTGCCAGGGCTAAAGCAGCCAAAACTGTTAAATCAGTGCCTGTTAAGCCCCCCTCTCACAGGCCCACTTCTAGTTCACAAATGCTTACTCTGGCAGAGGATTTAATATCCTTAATTAGGGGATCCCAATCTCACCCAGACAGGGCCTCTCAGCCCCCAGAAAAGAGACCTAGAGCAGAGCCCCCCGAGCCAGTGTCCTCTGATGATTCTTCGGATGACTCAGACATTACAGATCAGCCAGAGGCTCCCTTTTCTACTTATGAAGATTCCGATGCTGAAGAATCCATCCCATCTGCCTCTCCACCAGAGGAATTTTCCTTTGGGGAAACCTTACATGCCATGAGAGAACAATTCCAATGGCAGGGACAAGATTTCTCAGATTCAAGAAAAAGGCTTAGGACATTTCTGCACTTACCACAACATAGGCCCTTAGCTATACCTCCAGTACTGCCTGTTGTGGATGATGCATTTAATGATGTTTGCACTGCTCCTGATACTTTACCTCCAGCCCCTGCCAAACCTGATAGATTTTACAGGGTGCCAGACACTCATCACCACCTATACAAGGCCCCACTTGCAGATCCTGAGACTATATCCCAGGGGCCTAAGGCAGTAGCCTCGACCTCAGCAAAAAACCCTATTCCTTCTGAAAGGGAATCCAGGTCCTTAGAGAGATGGAGGAAAAAAGTTTACACCTCTGCTACTCTCTCAGCTAGAGCTTTAAACTGTCAGTTTCATATGATCCAATACCAAGAGTTTATGCTTGATCAGTTAACTAAGAAGCTGTCCACTGATGACTCCTTAGATAAGAAATATGTTTTAGAAATGGTGAATAACATTCAGCAGGTTAGTAACCATTCTTTAAAATGTGGCTATGATGCACTGGAGGCTTCATTTAGATCAGCCATGACTGGCACAGTGATAAGAAGGCATGCATGGTTGAGAGAACAGGTCTTGCCGGATCATGTTAAAGCAAAGCTGTTAGATGCTCCTATGGATAAGGCCAGTCTATTTGGTACACCTGCTCAGCAAGTAATGAAGAAAATGGAAGAGAAGGCAAAATCTGTACAAACAGTTAAGGATTTCTTACAGGTTCAGCCCCAAGGTTTAGCAGGAACTGGCCTGCCAAAATTGGTCCTTTCCAGACTCCTCAAAATCTCAAAGAGGCAGGAATAGATGCTCTAGAGGCAGAAATCAATCCAGAGGAGGTGCCTACAGAGGACAACAGTGGCAAGGCAATAACCGAGGCACAGACACAACCACTGCCACTGCAACAGGACAATCACAGTGACTTGGCTCTGACACCGCCTACCAGGGAGCAAATAACAGCACCTTTAGGCGGAAAGTTAGCCTTATTTTCGAAAAATTGGCACTATATCACAAAAGACAAGTGGATTTTGCAAACCATAGACCAAGGCTACAGGTTCCACTTCCACACCTTACCAGTAAAAGAGGAATGCCAAACCTACCTCCAAATCAAAAAACAGAAGCTCTAAAGCAGATAGCACAATTAACAAAGATAAGAGCTGTGGAAAGAGTACCAATAACAGAACAGGGCAAAGGATTCTACTCCAGACTCTTCCTAGTACCAAGAAAAGAGAAAAGTTGGAGACCTATTCTCGACCTGTCCATCTTAAACACATACATCATTGTCCCAAAATTCAAAATGCTGACCCTACAGCAACTTCTTCCCATGCTGGGCAAGGAGTGTTGGCTGGTAACTCTAGATCTCAAGGAGGCATACCTGCACGTCCCCATACGACCAAATTGCAGAAGATACCTCAGATTTCTTGCAGGATCAGAGCATTATCAATTCTCAGCATTGCCCTTTGGCTTATCTACTGCCAGAGTATTCACAAAATGCCTGGCATCAGTAATCGCTCACTGCAGGCTACAGGAATCCAAATTTATCCATACCTGGGACTGCCTGTTACAAGCGGACAACAAAAGCAAGCTGACAACAGATTCACAAAGAGTCATTTGCTTACTACAAGCCCTGGGATACACAGTCAATTTACAAAACTCAAGACTGATACCATCCCAAACAAGAACATTCTTGGGTGCAGAATTGGACACAGTAAAACAAATGGCATTCCTAACTGCAGAAAACAAAACAACTCCCTCTTTACTTCTTGGCATTAACAAAGCAGAACAAACTAACAGCAAGAAAAGTACTGCAGGCCTTGGGCTTCATGGCATCATGCATAATCTTGGTCCCACATGCCAGACTGCATATGAGAAAGCTACAGTGGTACCTAAAGAATTTATGGTTTCAACACAGGCACAGCTTAGAAACCGAAATCCCACTAATACCATGCCTGAAACAGGAGTTCCTATGGTGGGCTCAAGCATGCCAGTCAAACCCAGGCTTGCCCTTCCACAACTTTCAAGCAAGCCAAACCATCACAACGGATGCCTCAGACCTAGGCTGGGGCACATGTTGGACAAATGCATACAAGGATTGTGGACTCCAGACCAGCTGTACCTGCACATAAACCAAAAAGAAATGCTGGCAGTAAAACTAGCAATCCAGAAATTCAGACCATTCCTCAAAGAAGGCCATTTAATGATAAGGACAGACAACACCACAGTCATGTGGTACATCAACAAACAGGGAGGCACTCATTCATACACCCTCTGCAGAAAGACTCTGGACCTTTGGAATATGGCTCTGAGCTACAACATCCAGTTACAGGCAATATTTGTGCGGGAAAAGAAAACACCCTAGCAGACATGTTAAGCAGAACCACCTCGGATGCTCACGAATGGATGCTACACCGGACATCTTCAAGGCCATCACAAAGAAATGGGGTATGCCACAAATAGACCTATTCGCATCCCCACTCAATCACCAGCTCAAAAATTCTGCACAAGGACATACCACCCACTTGCATGGAAGGTGGACTCTCTATCCTTCAGTTGGAAAGGCCTGACAGCATATGCATTTCCACCTCTTCCTTTGATGCACAAGGTACTACTGAAAAATCAAAGAGGAACGCCCAAGGATAATCCTGATAGCTCCGAATTGGCCAAGACAACACTGGTATCCATTGCAGAGGAGCATGTCTCAGGGAGAATGTGGTCAATACCCTGATGCCTTTGATGTTAACTCAGAACAACTACAACATCATGCACCCAAACCTAAAAACCTTGCAACTGACTGCCTGGAACATCACATAGCAGCAACTTCCAGACCTATCCCAAAGGGTTAAAGACATTATCCTTGAAGCCGCAGACCTTCAACAAGAAGGAACTATGCAGGAAAATGGAAAAGATTTGTCATTTGGAGTACTGAAAGAGGAAAAGATGTGTCGAACATAGATATTGCTAACATCCTGGAGTACTTGGCAGAGCTTCTACATACAGGCCTGTCCTATTCCTCCATCAAGATACATGCATCAGCTATTTCAGCAGAATACAGCTTCGATCCACCTGTCTTTTCGCATCCTCTACTCAGGCAGTTCCTCAGAGGGATCAAGAATGTAAAACCTCCTAGGAAACCACCATTACCAGCATGGGACTTGAACTTTGTGCTAGAAAAATTGACACTCCCTCCATTTGAACCAGCAGCAACAGCAGATCCGCAACACCTATCATGGAAAACTGCTTTCCTACTGGCAATTACTTCAGCAAGGAGGATTTCGGAACTACAGGCCTTAATGGCAGTACAACCCTTCCTAATCTTCCATCAAGATAGGGTGTCCATGAGAACTAATCCTACATTTATGTCTAAGGTGGTATCCAGAGTGTCTTTAAACCAGGCAATCCACCTACCTACCTTCTTTCCCAATCCACAGAACAGGGGGGAAAGACTGCTGCATACCTTGGATGTACATAGACAGTTATGCTACTACCTGGACAGAACCAAAGGTGACAGAAAAACTGACCAGCTTTTAGTAGCCTATGCAACAGGAAGGGAAGGAAAAGCAATTTCCAAACAGACAATCTCCAAATGGATAGGAAATTGCATAAGATTCTGTTACTCCTACCACGGAAAACCAATTCCACAGAACATAAGACCTCATTCTACAAGGGCTACAGCCACTACCACAGCTTTCTTACGAGGAGTGGCAACCAAGGACATTATTGAGGCGGCTACTTGGACCTCTGTGCATACATTTGCCAAGCATTATAATTTACCTCTATACTCTAGATCCCGAGCAGGGTTTGCCACTGCTGTACTGCAAGGGATCCTAACTACACCATAACTCTTCTTCCTCCTGCCCTAGTTTGGCTATGGTATTCTACCCATTTGTTATGACTGCAGATGCATCCTTGAAGGACATAGTACAGTTTTGTACCTACCATAAATGTAGATGTCCGAACAGGATAGCATCTGCAGTCAGGATTACCCACCCTCCTTCCCTCTGTGGTACTCCTAGGGTATTTACCCTCCTAATAGCTAGCTGGAGGAGTCTCTTATGGTGTATTTGTTTGTATATATGTACATACATTGTTATTTTTTGTGTTTGCCTTCTACTTTGTTGGAAACATTGGCATTTATCCAAAATTTTGCTTTCCAAGAGGGCAACTGGCATCTGGGGCAAGAAACACTGAGGAAAATGGCGTCGGCTGATGCCTTTATACCCGAAGACCAGCAGAGATGACGTCGGGTGAAGTGTGACATCAGCCGAAGCCGGACCCAGACTTTGGAATCCGGCCGACCGAAGGGCTGCCTGACGACAGGACAACCCATTTGTTATGACTGCAGATGCTATCCTGTTCGGACATCTACATTTATGGTAGGTACAAAACTGTACTTTACATAGTATACATTAACCACAGCTTGCATATATAGGTAGTATTCCACAGAATAATAAACATTTGGAACACACATAAACCCATGTGTGCTGGAGAGAAAAGTTAACAGACAATGTAATGATATGTAAGCACATAGTGAGATGTTACGTCACTGAAATGTATACATCCTGAGTAGTTAGCAGAAGTGGCCATATTTGCGTGCACAGGTTGTAGGATGTAAAGTTTGTTTAACTGTGTACAACCGCTGGTATAATGTCACACAAACACCTTTAAACCTGCTTAGAACTGCTTAAATTAGCCTTATTCTGTAGTAAAACATGTCTAATACATTGCAGGTGTTGAACCCTGGACCATGCACACCATAGTCATGGGACCTACCACTAAGTCATCTAATCTGTATACATGGTAAGTGGTAGTTAGACTACACCTTATACTACAGGCATTTCACAGTACAGACCACAAATGGGACAGTCAATTTTTGTACATGTGTACAGTACATTGTCATGTACTGTAATGTGTGAATCAACATATACAAGTCTACATATGTATAAGTGTTACAAATTAATACTAAATATATATATATATATATGTAACTGATGTGTGCACATAGAAATATGTGTATATATATATATATATATATATATATATATATATATATATATATATATATATATATATATATATATACAGTAACATCTATAGCCATATATATATTTATATATATAAACATCTATGAACACACTTTGTGACACATAAGCATTCCAAATGGACAGAAGTCTATGCAAAACACATGCAGCTCTGGTATTATAACTATTAATATTAACCTAATTCCCCATAGAAGCAATGGTTGCTGTGTATGTGGAGACTGGTGTGGGAGAGGACCGCTGGCTAATGGGATATGCATCAAGGAGGGCCTGTGTCAGATGTTCATTACGTGAACTGGAGGAGTACACATGGAATATGGGCACAATGTAAAAAGGACAGAAAACAAGAACCATTCTCATCCATAATACACCCTGTCAGGTCACATTGCAACACTGACTTCAACAAACATATGAACATTAACAGGTATCATACATATGTACACCAACTGACTTACACATTTGTTTGCAGTAGTGAGGAACGGCTGTAGTACACTGTACATACTAAACACCATAAAAGTTGTACATATCTCAGATGCCTCAGTGGTAAAGCCAGTGACTGTGGTGTTCATGGTCCTGGTTTCAAGACCTGGAAGGGCTGTTACGTCATTTTGAGGTCCCGAATAACGGATGTTGGATGCAGGGTGATTAAAGCACTTTTAAGCAGATGTTAGCGGGTTACTGCACCGGTAAGTGGCACTTAAACATGACTACTCAGATAAGCGCCACACAGGTTTAACCTTTGCTGAACATCGCACAGATCACGGGCAAAGCTGCTCACAACCGCTGAAATGTGCGTTAATCACCCTTGCACTACCAGTGCCTGCTCTGAGAGGTAAAATGACCACGGCCAGGATAAGACCACGCAACCATGTACACAATCTTCACAATAACCTACCACTAAGCTACCTGAGATGTACCAATGGCAGTTGTGTATTCTGACAGGTTAAAACACAAAAGGGAGGATTGTGTGGAAATAGGACAAACCACCATGTACCCAATGAAAGGTGTATGATATATATATATATAAATCTACATATATATATATATATATATAGAGAGAGAGAGGGAGAGAGACATATATGTCAGTATATAGGGATATACATATATATGTAGATATATAGATAGGTTAACAACATCTACACAACCATGGAGGTACATATAAATGGGATACCTACCAAATACTGAATGCTTGACATACCGACACGCGTAATCACGAGGCTTAAAGACTGAAAGACCACAGTACCGAAACACCAGAAGCGCCAGTTTCAAAATCCCAATGTTAAGGGACTTTTAGTTAGTGCTTCTGGTGTTGCAGTTCAAGTAGGTTACTGTGTGTAAGTGTGTTTCTGAGGGCTTTAGTGTGTGTAAGTGTGTGTTCTAAGTGTGTTGTGTGTTTCTGGGGGACTGTAATGTGTGGGTGTGTGTTTGCTTTGTGTGTCTGTGCAATCTCGAAGGTAGAGTATTAAAGTAGGGGGGTGTGGGGGGGCACAGCCACCCACATGGAGGTGTAGGGGCTTGCCCACCTGCTCATACATAGTGTAGGATGGTTTGTTTGGATGTGGTGGGTAGCAGTGTATCTGTGTGTGTGTGTGTGTTCTGTGTTTGTGTTACTTTCGCGAGTTTGACTGTCGCAAGTTTGAGTGTTCAGTAATGTTGGGTTTGGGAATCTGGGCCCGGTACTGTGGGCATCGGAATTGTGTGCGTTCGGGATTCCATAGGTATCCCATCATATACAGCGGTTGAAGTGTTCATATATGAGTATAACATGGACCATAGCAATCACACATTCTGCCACGACCAAACTATATGAACAAAGGATATGGAGAGTATATGCCTATACACTACTACAAATATGTGCTATGGACATGAGCCAAAGATAGGGTTGCCACCTGTCCCACTTTGCGAGGGACAGCCCCTCTTTGGGTGGTTGTGTCCTGTCCAAAATTATTAAAAATGGCAAATGTCCTGAGATTGTAGGACATAATTATGTCCCATATTTTATGTAATAGTTGCATAAAATAGTTATTTCTGTATCTAAAATACCTAAATGTTACAAGAAACAGGATAAGCAACTAAACTGCTACAAGAATAAGCTTTTATTTAGGCAAAAAAGTAAAGTTCTATCCTTTGTACTGACCGTGGGTATGTGTCGGCCTGTAAAATCTGATGTGTATCCCGAAAATATCCCACTACAGCCATTTGAAAAGGTGGCAACCCTAGCCAAAGAGGGTCAGTCACCAACACAACTCCAATGACTGCAAATACCTATGACAGAAATACACAGACAGCTTTCATGTAGCAACACTTTATTACATTCTGATGTATTGCCGAAAGGATTCAAGGACTAACATCACCTGCATGCTATACAGGAACCATTTAACAGTGCCTTAATGAATCAGCCTGCAATTTCCATAGTATTAGTCCACTAAAGGATAGGTGTTCAAATAGGGAAGGAACCCTCACACACATATTGAATATGTATAAAAGCAGTTCCTACACACCTGCATCTGCTATGTACACCCACCATCTCCCCCACACCCAAACCAATTACAATACATACTGTAATAACATCACAAATCATTCACTCACTGTACGACATCTGCAGAAGCCTTAACATACCTTCTCAGAGACACATGGCCCTATGTGAAATAGTTGCTGTTATACAATGGAACAGCTGTTGATGTTACAGGGTTTGTTTGCACTAATCCCATTTCAGAGGGTTGTGTGTACACCAGGAAGTGTTACCAATTACTAATTAACAGCACAGTATGATACACATTTACACCAAACCAAAGCTGTCTGGTGAGCACACTGTAAACCACCTAACATTATATGCATAGCCATACAGCCTTGAGCTGCTCAAACATCCTTGCCAGACTGAAACATCTGCAGAAGTATCAGGTACAAACAAACAGTAGCAATGTTCTGAAATATAACAGCTGTACTCACATGTAGAACAACATCTTCTAGGCATTACACACAATCCACAGGAGTCATGAAGCAAATATATCTCTGTGTGTCTCCATATAGCTGTTGCAATACATCACAAACAACACATCCAGGCCATCTTCCTCGAAAGTAAGGCAAAGGGACAATGCCCAAGTGGAGTACTCAATTATACACCACTGTTGCCATGTTTTTGGCTAATGGAGTAGCTGCACAGCTGATGTGCATGTAATTAACTACTTTGGAACACCAATTGGTGGTCAGGATAGCACACGTTACTGATATTTAACTATAAAAGGATGGCTTGCCGCACATTCAAACTATCTGTATATCCCAGCAGAACATTACAAAGAAGATTGAAACACAAACTGAAAAAGATTGAAATAACAGTCAATGACACCTTGGGCTACTAATAAGGTATGTAGAATACTCAGTATGTCTGTGTATGTAGTACCTGTTCTGTAATAATTAAAGTATATGCAAGGCATATAGTGGAAACAGTTATCTTGTAGTGATGTATTGTTGAGCATAGTAATGCTTGCAGTATTTGTGTGTACTGCTGTAGGTCACAAGGCAAACACCTCATACACCACAAGGGATGCTATATAAGGGCTTTGAACCCAACAATTCCTCTCCAGCCTCTGTCAGTGGCAGGGTTGGTCCAACAAGTACGTGCTATAACAGGGGATAGTATATGTTGATATATTGTAACAGTAGGCACATGTATGGGTGTATTACTGAGAATAACATGTCGAAGGTGGGCCTACTGTGCAATTATGATTTGCATTGTGGGATATTGTGCCAATAACTGTGTAATGTACAGTATTGTAGGCAGATATGCATTACATTTTACATAGCATTACTGTTATGTTAGGCAAACATTAGTTATGTCTATTGGCATTTACAATACACAATAACAGGATACATATGACTTGTAGTCACCCGACAGTTTATCAGCATGATAGCAAAGTAAAATGGAAGAGCTAGTTAACTATCCATGCACATAAGACATGTAATAGGTTCATAGGTAGGTACTAGGCTGTCTGCCCAAGGGCATTTATAAGCCTAGCTAGAGTGTGTTGGCTTCCGCCATCCCCTTAGGTTAGTTCCCTGTGCCTCTGAACAGCAGAGCCATTAGTTCCCTGTGCATCTGTCCAGCAGAGCCACTGCAGTGATCCCCGGGGTACATGTCTGTCTCCCATCCACCCATCAAGGTTTCTCTTTAAGAGTGCTAGTGAGGGGCCCTGCCTGATGTACATTGGAATCATGTTTCAAAGCATGGGGAGTCTCCGGGTCAGGAATCTATCCCTCCAGCACGTCCTAGTTATCGTTGTGGTTAGGTTTATATCCCTAGAGCATGTGGCTCTCAGGGGCTTTTGTTTAGGTGGAGCATATCCATCAATACTGTTTTGGACATGGGTCTTGTATGTCAAGCAGAGATCACCTCTGAGTATGTGGTATGCAACTGAGTACAGCTGGAGTTTCTTTAGTTGGGCTGCATAGGTCATCTGTTTGAGGTCAGTAATCCTCTTGGTGTGGTACTTTTGTGGTCTTTCAAGCTGTTGCAGTTGTCTTGTAAGGTACATCCCAAATGGGGGGTTGTATTCTTTAATGGGTCTAATAAGTCATGAGCAGAGAGGCACAATGGCCTCCTTTGTTCTGGATGCAAACCCATTTGAGAATAGGGGGGCCACGTAGAAGGATATTCTAACCACCTTGGCAATATGGTTATCAAAGGAGAGATTGCTATCTACTTGGGTTTCCAGATCCCTTATTACCTTTTCTGTATGTAGGGGACTACCACCTATGCGGTAGTCTGCAGGTAATTAGTTTTATCCAAAGGGGATGACTATGCACTTTTTGGCATTCAGCTTGAGGCCATGATATTGACACCAGGTATCTGCCTCAGTGAGACACTTCTGGAGGGTGTCTGTATCAGCTGGGGAACCAATTATGGCCCCTAGTTTGCAGTTGTCTGCAAACATTTTCTGCCAAAGTCCTCCTGTGCTTGCCTGTACCTCAGGGAAGTATATACCAAACATGAGGGGTCCTAGGACTGAGCCCTGGGGGACGCTACTTGTAACTTGTTTACAGTTGGACCTAGGGTATGCAACTCTCACTGTGTGGGTTCTGTCCATGAGCCACTTTGCAAACCATCTCATGACATAGGGGTTAATGTTCAGGTGGATGGGTATGTTGATAATACCAGAATGGGGAATGGTGTTGAAAGCCCCTGAGGGGTCAAGGTAGGTTGTGTGGACCTCCTTACCCTCATCTAATGCCTTGGTAACTGTCTCAAAGAAGTCCACCAGGTTTAGGAGGCATAGTCTGCCCTTAACAAAGCCAAACTGGGTGGGGTCAAAGGTTTGGAGGTACCCAACATCTCCGTGAATGAGATCCATGATGGTGTGCTCTATAGCTTTGCAGACCAGGCTAGTCAGGCTTATAGGGCAATAGTTCCCATGGTCCCTTGTGGCGCCACCTTTGTGGAGTGGGATAACTGTTACTGTGCACCATTCAGTGGGCACAAAGTCTGATGTGAGGCTATTATTGAACATGGTGCTTAAGTGGAGAGCCAGTTTGTTCTAAAGTTCGTGTAAAATGCAGCCTGGGATGTTGTCCGGTCCCATGGATGCTGTGTTTTTGGCTTTAGAGAGTGCAGCTTTTACCTGCGTAGTTGTGGTTACAGGGACTCTGCATTCTTCCTGTATAGATATGGGCCCTTTAGGGGGTGAGGGGGGGGGGTAAAGTTAGCACTGAACCTATCTACCAGGATGTTGGCAATATCAGTTGGTTCTTTAATTTTCGTGCCGTTGTGCTGTAACTCAGAGCAGATCTGGATGTTGCCATCAAGATGCTTGGCATACCTATAGAATGCTTTTTGTAGTTGTCCTTGGAATTAGTGGCGATTTTGTTTTTGTAGCTAGCTTTGGAGGATCTTATAAAGGATCTCAGCTTCTTACTGAGGCTGACCAGGGAGCTCCTCCACTCATGGGATTGTACTCTCTTTTGCAACAGTTTCTTCCTTCTGTTGTACAGTTTGTTTATGGCAGGGGACCACCAGATTGGCTTCCTTTTTTTTGGAGGATAGTGTCTTGGTTCTGTTTGGGATAGCACAATCCATGCACTCGTGTAAGTGCTTATAGAGTACATTTGTGTAGGATTCAGCAGTTGTAACTGTATTGTCCATCTGCATGGGTGTCATGATGTTCACCACTTCTGTCTTAAGAAGCATGAAGTTGGCTTTGGAGAAATATTTTACTGTGGTTTCCTTAATGGGGGGTGGGGCAGGATGTGGATATCAAGGGTGATTAGCTTATGGTCGGATTGGACCAACGAGGAGTTGACTTCAGGTGTGGAACACCAGTCACTCATGTTGGTAATGACTAGGTCTAGGATATTGTTGCCCCTGGTGGGACTGTGGATAAGTTGATCCAGGGCATTGGAGTTTATGAATTCCAGAAAGTGTTGAGCTAATGAGTTGGTACATGAGTAGTTTTCCCAGTTAATGGTGGGGTAGTTGAAGTCGCCCATTATTAGGGTGTTTGGTTGAACCCTAATATTTTCCAGTACATCAAGAAAAGAGGAGTGGGAATCCTAGGGCATGGTGGGGGATTTGTAGCAAGCTACAATTTGGATTGCAGTTTTGCCCAGAGTTAGTTGCACTTGGATAACCTCGGATGCATTGTGCTAAGCAACTAGCCTGGAGGTGTGGATATCCTTAATGAATATGGACACACCTCCGTCTTTAGTGTTTCAGTCCAGGTTACATGGCCGAAAAGTGTGGTATGAGTTATAGCCTGGTAGTGCAGGGGTGCTCTCTGGAGCCTTGAACCAGGTCTCAGTCACTGCACAGATATTGATGTTCTCCATTTTAAGGAGTGCCTTGAGTGAGTGCATTTTGAGATTTAGACTTCTAGCATCGAGTAGCATTACCCTCAGTTTTTGCTTGCCTGTTCCTGTTATGGTGGTGAATTTGTTATTTGAACCTTGCCTAAAAAAGGCACTATAGGGGCAGCAAGAACCTTAGCCAATATCTGGAATCCCAGGGGTGACAGGTGCAGGCCATCTGTGGCAAAGCATCGTGGTCTGTCGACCATGTCATTCCAAGCAGACAGATACTGGATCCCCTTAGAATGACACCAGAAGATTAGACAATTGTTGAAGTCAATCATTTTGTCCTTGTACTGTGGTATCATTCTGGGTGATGGCAGAATGCTACTCAGGGCTAGGGTCATACCTGCCTGGGCTACAAGATCGGAGAGCTCTTCCATGTCTCTTTTCATGTAGTCTAGGAAGGTATGTCTCAAGTCATTCACACCAACATGGACAATGACAGAGTCATATTTGTACTTGTTGTGGAGTGACCTGAGTGCGTGGGTTATGTGGCGGATCCTGGCACCCAACAGGCAGCTGACAGTAACCTTCTCCTTGTTTAGCCTGGTGAGTGGGACATCAGTGTGCCTGACTATAGAGTCACCTATGAGTAGTGTGTTGGGTACGTTGTTTTGCCTTATTGGCTGTGGTTGAGTGGCACACTGAGTCTGTGGGCTATGTGTCATTTGGGTTGTGTTGGGGGATAGAGGCTGCTTGCGTTTCTGCTTTGGAGGTCTCTGTTGCTTAGACAGATTATTATTGAGAGCCTCCGCGACTGTTTTTGTGTTACTATGTGTGGATTTTGGTGGTGTAGATTTAGTGAGACTATGTGATGAGTGTGGTGTGGTGCAAATGTTTACCTTCTCCACGTGACTGTCAAGTTCAGTCTTGGTTGGAGAGAGCTTTACCTTCAGTTTGGCTAGATAAGTGCATCTCTCACAGGTTGTAGTGTTCAGTGGTAGGAGGAGAGAGTTGTCTGCATACGTGAGGCAATTTCTACATTGCCTCAAGATGCCCAGATTCATCAGATAGACATGAGAGAACACTGGGAGTTGACCCTTGGACATGCCTGAATAAAAAAACTGTTTTCCTCTAGATAAGTGAGGAACGTGAGTACAAGAGCTGTTTTTCTGTTAGCAAGTGAGAAAAGTAAGTACAAAAACAGTTTACCTCTAGGTAATGAGGAAGATTGAGTGTTATAGTAATTAGTGGCTTATTTAGTGCTTACAAGTTCTGAACAAGTGCTGAACATGAATAAGCAATCCAGATATGGTCTTGGATAACATAAACACACTATCCCTCTCAACAGGTGCACAATCATATATCCATGTACACTACAGAGCCCCTGTAACCACAACTATGCAGGTACAAGCTGCACTCAGGCTGCATGGGACCTGTCCACATCCCAGGTTGTATCATACACATATGGCAAAACAATTTGCTCTCCACATACACATCATGTAAAACATAGGTTCATGTCAGGCTGAGTACACACTGAATGGTGCACACCAACAGTTATCACAACCCACAAAGGGGGAGATACCACTGATAATGGGATGTACTGCACTACTACCCTGCTGAATTTGGTCTGAAAAGCCATGAACCTTGATCAACTTATTTGATGTCAGCAGTGCAGATGTAGATGACAGTAAGGTTGATTTCACACAGCATATCATAACCTTGCCAGGTCATTGGACATCATTACCCATACTGTGTTCCACCTACACTCAGTATACTAGATGTACATTCCTATGTCACAGGAGTGTTTTGCAACTGGACTGCTGGCAGAACCAACACTACAGAAGGTGTCTGAATAATACATGCACATCACACCAGTGCCAGCTACAGCAAGACAGGGTTAATTCATTGTACTCCCCCTCATTGTAGTCTAAATCACACAGACTAACAGAAGGCTTCTGCCTATTGAAGTATGCGAATGACTGTGACCTAGGAGCAATAGCTGACTCAATAAGTGTTGCAGACAACATACAGAAGGGGCTTTGTGGGTGAGTTGTGTGACATATGGCCACAGTCTGACAGCTACATATTGCATTGTCACCCCTATGTTAATAATCCTGTACCCATGAACTACCCCTTAGGCAGCAGTCAGCATAATGAACACTGTGTGTAAGGGATGCCGCTGGGCAGTAGTCTTTCCTGTGATAGCTATGTCATCACACCTGTCAGGTAGTCATAAGTGGCAACCCTAATCATGACAGGGTGCCATCCATGAATATAGAGATTATTGTTCAGCCATACTCAACATTCAAGTGACCCATATCAGATCACATATTTCCTTTAAGGGGTAATGGCCATGTTCAGATGGCCTACACCAGCCTTCCCAATCACCATCTCCACTATGTAGCATGATGCCTACCCTGAATAAAGCCATGTCCAACCCAGTGATGTTGGACATGCTACAAGTACACATCCTGATCTCAAATACATACTTCATGGACATCCACCTTCCTAGTACAAGGATCACCACATGCTGGACAGATCCTTGTCCCATACACTTTACATAATCCTGCCATACTATGCATCCCTGTCCAGCAAAGCTGCACATTGCCCCTCTTTCAGACATGGGGTGATGACCGCATGGTAAATATATCATTAACCCTGTGGATCAGTTATGTGGCACTGCTTGACTTGGCCCCAGAAACCCACCTGTCGGCTGAAGCTAGGTAACCTTTCATCCTAGGCTCATACATGGCCCAGGGCATATAGCCTACTAGTTGACTTTGACCTTAGATGCTATAGTTGATATCCAACCCTGCAAATACCATCATGCTAGCCAGTGTCCCATATGTATCATATGTGCAACACAGGTGATACATGGCAGGATGTTGAACTGCTGTACAGTGCCGTGTAGATGTATATGGCAAAACACATACATGTAAAACCTTCCGTGAGCAAGTCTGCAGGGTCACAGGTCATGTCTGTTAAGGCAGTGTAAGTCTTTATATGTGACATATGCACAGCATTGAGGTCGACTGCATTAATGTGGACACATCCAGGCATGTGCTGATAGGTAAGAACACCAGTACAGGCAAACAGATATGCCCACATCAAGACAGCATCCACATGGAGTATGAGCAATGTAATCAGGTGACACACACACACATATATGGTGATAATATCCAATCACCATTGAGTGTCAAATGTGTGTGACACAAACATGTCAGTGGTATCAGTGTCATGTAGCTTTGCAAAGACAACTATTTAATCATAATAAATGTGATACACATGAATGTTCAGCTGTAGCTCTGTACGTCTCTGTCAGTTACTGTGACCTGTCTCCATCATTATGTCTTCCAGGTATGCCGTGTGCAAGGCTGCCACCTTATACCCGCTTGGAGGATGAGGCCCTCATCCCATACCTACTTGATAATCATCATGTACTGTTCAGCCATGTGCCACAGGATACACAGCAGTGGGATGCCTTCTGGCAGGAACTTCACAGGAGGGTTAATGATGTGGGTGGCCACAACTGCACATACCAGCAGGTGCACAGACACTGTACAGACCTAATTAGATGGGCAAAACAGCATGTGAATGCAATCGCCAGGGAACAAGGTGCAACAGGTGGTAGGCCACCAACCCAGCCCCCACTCACACTTACCGAGGAGCTACTGGCCAACCTGTGGACACCTGCAGAACAACATCCACAAGCCTTAGCTGATATCATGGAGGTGGGTGTCTCTCAAACACCAAGCCTGGAGTTGCCTGGTAAGTCACTACTGCACATATAACAACTATATTCCATATAGTTACATGTGTCACTGTACAATATGTAATGTAACATCATATGCAAGGCAGGTATACACACATGCCACCATACTATAGTATGCTACTCTGTATATGCACACATGTGCATACTCCATAGTATAGTCTATTGTACTGGCATATGTGTTAACATGCACATTGCACCCTGTAGCTATCATACAGGTGTGGATAATGATCATACTGCTGTGTCACTCCTATTTAGGTACCTCTGGTGTTCTGCTGTGACAGCAGCCCATTGCAGGTGAGACTGTTATTATTTATCAGGCATGTTAATGCACATATCTCTCTGCCATGTGGCCATTTACCACATGTACACATAATGTATGGTCCTGTCACAATATGCAGGTCAGACCTGCAATGCATCACAATGGCTACCCATGTGCAATACTTGCAAACTATGTGAAACACTGACATGAAACCTCACAAACTGTCATTGCCAGATGTGTTGACAGCTGTGCATACAATGGTGGAGGTCTTGTTCACTGTAGGGACATGTACTACAGATCAGAACTAGACATGTGGGGAATACAAACAGTACTGCACAGTGAGCTGGAGCAGGGCCAGCCCACAGGATTCACCAGTGTGGATTATACCCCTGCTATGAATGTCACACAATGTTATGTGCTATCTGACATGTCCATGACATCTAGTGGGCTGGCTGCAACACTACCTAACTATCATGAAAAACATATCCCACATACCAAACATACCACCCTTTGTCTATATACCCTGTCATCAGTGGAGCATATGACATCTATAGGTGTATGTCATATGGGACAACACAGACATGTGAAATAGACACCTGTCATAACCATTTGGCCAACACATGTTCACACATGGTCATGGAGGATGGCCAGAGACATGAAGCAACACACACAGTAGACATGATGTGCTTGTGTGTACACCTTTTCGTACATTGGCTCCACATGGTCCAACTATGGCCTTTGTGTAATGGTTATATTGCAGATGTGAAACACTAGATATCCTACAGGCCTGTGCACATCTTGTGTAGGCGTGACATCAATCCACCACATAAGATGTGTTGAACATCTTTAGTGTGTCATGACATGACAGCAGTCATCTGTGCAGTATCCACATACATACACAGACAACCACATCAGCCCACAGATACAGTACATTCCCCTTGCTAGTGTCAGATATCACTGTCATCCTTGCTCCTTGTGTATGTGTGCGTGTGTGTGTGTGGGGGGGGTACACAGATGTCATGTGGGACATGGCGTACCGACGAGTTTGCCATGTCTGGCCATAGTTGCCAGGCAGCAGCAATACGGTTGCAGATGTGCAGGGGTGTCATCCGTATACCTTTCAGTGACCTGTGTCACACATTCCACATCATGGTTTAGTGTGTATACACCTCAGTGACGTGGGTCACATTCCACAGTATATATGTATTGTGTCTGAATACAGTCATGGCTATGAACAGTGTCTGTAACTCACACTGTATAGCAATAGAGATGCCACATGATTACCTGCAATGGCCATGCACATCAGCTAAATGTGCAGTATATCTGTAGGGCGGACAGACAACACTACGTCAGTGGAAGGTCCATGTTAGTATAACACATCCCTGCATTGGGACACCATTACTCTAATGTATATTTGACAGGACACCATTGTGTTAAACATACATGCATGTCACTGCACACGTCAGCAGATCACATGTCATACTACATGTGATTGTCAAGGTCATATGCCACACATCAGGCAGGTGTACTGTTAAACTGTGCTGGTCTACATGATAACACAGGGATGTATGCTAACTACTACTATGATTGTGTAATGTGCATGCCTTCTGCTATTACACATGCATGCTGTTGTGTGCAACCCAGGGATGTATGATAACTGTCACTATTATTGTCTGAGCTGCATGCCGTCTGCCATATCAAATGCATGTTGCATGCTTTCTGTCATATCACATGCATGTTGGGTGCCATACAGTGTGTCTGTGTGTGTGTGTGTGTCTATTATATAGATTGTAATGTACAGTTCTTGTCTGCCCCTCACAGGTGTTGATGTAGGTGCGTTCCCCTCCTGAGGTCCATCTGATGTTAGTGTCCCCACAGACTCTAGCAGTGATGATGAACGTATGATTGAGGCACAGACAGGGTTGTCAGGGGCTGAATCTGTGTCATTGGTTGCCATTCCACCTATATCCCCCTCATCCCAGCACACAGTTCTCATACCAACACATACCCCATCACAAGTGGCCATAGAGGAAGGACAGTTGGCGTGTGGTAGCTTGGAACAGGAAAGTGTGGAGGCTATGGAAGGTGTGCCTGCACACCATGGTGTCAGCCAACTGACTGGTGATGCCCCACACAGTCATGTGGTCAGTGCTGCTCATAGGAGGACCTCTGGCCAACATGCCTTTGCAAGACAGAGTGCAGCAGCTGGTGTCACCAGACGCATGTTTCAGGCTGTGATGGAGGCACAGGCACATGCTGAATGGCACAACAGAGAAGGCCAGAGGCTTCAGAGGGCTGCTGTCCATTCTTTAAACAACAACATCCAGGCAATGGCAAATGCTCAACAGCAGATTGCTGATGTTTTGTATAGATGATTGGGTGACATGGTTGGAGTCCTTGACCGTGGCATGACAATCTGCAAGTGTGAGATGTCTGTGCTGGAACATCTGGTAGGAGTGAGGCATCGGGCACATGGACATAGGCCAGCTACATCACCTGTTGCAGGTCTACATGAACAAGCTACCTCACATGCCCACTCCCATAGTCGCAGTAGCAGCAGCAGTGCAGCTGGTGCTGTGCTGTCCACACCAGGACACAGGAGGCCACATGCACATGGCCCAGGATGGTCCCATCAGGGACACGATTCCAGTGGACATGTGTCATCAGACAGTACCCAATCTGCACCTCTGCCTGGTAGTGCCCGTGCAACCCCTGGCAGGCACAGGTCACATGGCTGTGGCTGGACACTGTGAACTGTAAAATCTGGCCTGTACAGTCCACAGCTGTCAATAATACCCCTGTGTAGGCCAGACACATGCCAGAATTGTGTGCATACATACACACACACACACACACACACACACACACACACACACACACACACACCGGAAACATATGTAGGGCACTGCAACACACACATGCATAACATCCACACACACCCAATGAGATCAAAGGCCCTAACCCACACACATGATGTCATCCAATGGTGCAGCCTAGGCCTCTGGCAAACATTATCACCCTGTGCATACTATGATGCCTGTGCCACATCCCTGTCATCCACACCATCGGTGCAGGGACATGATCATATGGTCTGATGCACAGGGTGAACAGACTAGGAAGACAAGTGTAGATTACAATTGTTGTGTACTGTTGACAGGCAGCAGACATACCATGTAGTACAGATTTAGAATGCATTTTGTACTGTTACCAGTATGTGTCATGTGTAACAACAGTAACTGCATGTTGGTCTTGATATTCTGCCTTCCTCCTTCAGGTCTAATTGCATGTGTCGGTGGATGTCAGTGTTTGCAGTTAGTGTCCCATATGTAAATGTGGACTACTCACAGGTATGTATGAAAATACCAGCATGCACCTTGTAGCTTCCACATCACAGTTAGAAAGTCCCACGTTCCAAACACGTCTACTGATCTACTGATCCAAGAGCATGACAGCTGTGTATTAAGCTACTGTGGCTAGACATGTGACATCCATACTGGGTGACATCACAGGTACAGTTACATGGAGTGGGGAGGTAAGAGAGCGGTCTAGCTGATGACAAGGGTAGAGGCCAGTGGAAAACATAATGCCTCATTGGGAAGCAGTAATACACGTTTCCATGACAGGATGCGAACACACAACTACACCCACACACTCGGGTATTCACACACATGTATTCAGAGATACAGTAACACACCCACACACTCACGGATTCACCAACACAGTAACACACACACATACACACACAGTTAATAGTGTTAAGGTGAGGACCCCTGCTTATGTGCAAATCATCATTACAGTACTGTGCACTTCCATGACACGCCACAGAGATTACACATGTACAGGTAGTCAGTATGGCCTAAGATTGAGGGCATCAACAGGGATAGTAGATTGCATTGCCTGGATGGGGGGGGGTCTTATCAGTTCACTATGGTAACATACATCCTCTCTCCAGGGACCAGACAGCCATATATACATACATACATACACACACACACACACACACACACACACACACACACACACACACACACACACACACACACACACACACACTGTGGCATTCACTATTGAATACACCTATGTCTCGCACATACAGATACCTCACATGTGTGAGATACACACCCCTGCCTATGTCCTGCTTTCTACATTGCAGTCTGTACAGATGTCTACAACAGTGTACAGGAGAGTGAGTAACAATTGAGATGTATTCCCTACCATACTTGACATATATGGACACACACGCAGCCACACATGCCAGTACTGTGAATCAAACACCTGCCTATCTCATGATACGTGTGACAGACTTACAGAAGTATTGCACATGGTACAAAATGTACTGACGCTTCCTTTGGCAACTGTGCTGATATATGCACATGGGAGGTCTTAACTTTTACAGGTGTCAAGTGATTTATCTTCGGTGTCACCCTGACTGCTGTCTAAGTTGTGTGTGTTCCCTTCAATTAACAAAACCATAGCTTAGCGGTTACACAGGTTATTGTAGGACTGCTTGTGACACACCTGTGAGCTGTCCTCAGCAAACATCCATCTGCAAAGATGCCCCACCACTTAGTTATGTCCACACATCTGTCCATACCTGATGTACATCTTACTGTACTTTCAGCATATCACCATATACAGTTGGCAATGTTGAGGCTACATTGGAACTGCATGATGTACTAAGACACACGTCAGCTGCAAACATCAGCAACTGCACACGCATGGTTTCTAAACGCACACCACTACATGTACATGTGTATAGGTCCTTCATTCCTGTCATTTGGGCATGTTTGTAGGCATTGCATTTGATGGATATGTGTAATGACATACATGACACATGGACTGTTGTATGATATGATAGGTGTCATGAGTGACCAGTACAGAGGGAATGTTACCTCTGTCAACATTGATATCACACCTTATGTACTGTTAGCATTCAGCAGCCATGGACCTACCTTCCATGTGCATGTGTGTAATGGCTGTAGCCACCTGTCTGCACAAAAGACAACAACAGCTATGCTATTTGCATATATGTTATATGTGTGTGGCACGTACATATCCAGGGCAGGTACATGTATGTCATATCCACACTTGAGGGTGTTTAGTGGTGTACAGCAACAGTCATCTGTTAATGCTGTAAATAACCGAGGGATCCTGGTATGTGTACAGCTGACCTGGTTACAAACAGTGGTATCATTGCATTGCATAATGCATGATGCAACTGTGTTAATACATGGGTACTCTGCACAGTTGATGTAGAGCTAGGTACAGTCCACTGGTCAAAGGTCACATGGTGTTGTACTATTATATGTCCTACCACATGTATGGATGTGTGTTGGTGGTCCAAGGGCATTGTGGTGTCTGAGGGTTACATCCTAGAATGCAGCTTTTGACACTGTGACCTGCACCTGACTCATCTGTGATGCCTTTTGTGGGAGTACTGGTCAGTACATGTGAGTGGCCTTTATGTATGTGGGGACACCAGGGGACACCACCACCTGGAGTGGTCCGTACCTGTATTATGGCCCACAGATCTGGTTCTGAGGTATATGGTGGTAGTGCTATTGTGCACTACAAAGCCTTCAGCCATGTGTTCCTCACTGCACAGATGTCAGTATTCCGCATTGTTGGATCTACAGTGAGCAGCTGTGATTATGAATGCTACACATCTAGCACTGGTTAGCATAAGCATACAATGCAGTTGTCCTCTAGGTGTCAGGGTGTTATCCTGTGTTTAGGACATTTGACTTGGAATGGCACTATATAGGCGAATGTGACCTAGATATTATCCCTACTCCCTTGAATCATGGATGCATGTGATATGTGACCAAGGCCTGTCTACTTTCAGTCATGTCATGCCAGAATGACAAACACAGGACAACCTTGTAATTACAGCAGGACATTGGCTCATTGTGTTAGTCAACCAGTTGCCACTCCTAGCAAGACATCACTGTGAGTGGTAGTATTGTGCTTGGTATAGAATGGTACATCTAAGGTGACGGAAAGCAGCAGACGTTGTGTAGATGACCGGTGTCAGATATATGTAGTGCAGCGTTCCTGCTAACAATGACAACTACTAACACCGAAGTCCATTACAATGTGCTCTTTATGTCTAACTGTAATAGCATGGCCACTGTGGCCTTCTGTGTTTAGAATCAGAGTGCATCCCAAACGGACCTGTGCTACTAAGTGTATGAGCATGCCCAGTATAACCTTGTGTAGATGGAAACATAGTGCATTCCAAACAGCTCTGTGCTACTAAGTGTGTGAGCATGCCCAGTGACACCTTGTGTTGGTTATGTGCCTCTATGTGTATGGGCATGGCTATTGTAACCCTGTATAGTGATAGTAGTCATCCATTCCACAGATGGGCATACTCCAGTTCAGGATGGATTCCTACTTTAAACACACAGGTTCACAGGTATGTACATCTTAACTGCCAGCATCCCTGTTGATGTCTGCATTCCTAGAAGGTCATAATGACAGCCTTGAAATGTGTAGTCTCTGTGGCGTGACTCGTAACTATGTAGTATTGTAATAGTGATCTGTAGATAGGCAGGTGTTCTGATCCCACCACTGGTGTGTATGTGTGTGTGTGTGTGTGTGTGTGTGTGTGTGTGTGTGTGTGTGTGTGTGTGTGTGTGTGTGTGTGTCTCCATCTGCCTGAGGACAGAATAATGCTTTTAGAATGCTCACACTCCATACAATTCCTATACCCAACTTTGGCAAGGCTGATGATGTCACCCACCTAGAAATACACCTCTGGGAGTGCTGTGACCCAGTAATCTTGGTAGCGTGATCTGTAACTGCGTAATGCTGTAGTGTGATAAAGTAATTAGGTCAGTGTTCTAATCCCAGACTTGCCAACTGTGTGTGTGTGTGTGTGTGTGTGTGTGTGTGTGTGTGTGTGTGTGTGTGTGTGTGTGTGTGTGTGTGTGTGTGTGTGTCTGTGTGTTTCTCCATCTGTCTAAGGACAGAATAATGCTTTTAGGCTGCTCACACTCCATACAATTCCTATACCCAACTTTGGCAAGGCTGATGATGTCACCCACCTTGAAATACACCTCTGGGAGTGCTGTGACCCAGTAATCTTGGTAGCACATTCTGTAACTGCGTAGCGCTGTAGAGTGATAATGTAGTTAGGTCTGTGTTCTAATCCCAGACTTGCCAACTGTGTGTGTGTGTGTGTGTGTGTGTGTGTGTGTGTGTGTGTGTGTGTGTGTGTGTGTGTGTGTGTGTGTGTGTGTGTGTGTGTGCGTGTGTGTGTGTGTCTGCATGAGACAAGTACAATGTTTTGTAGAGTATGCACTCTCTGTACAAATCACATGACCACCTTTGTCAATCCTGCTGTTGTCACCCACCTAGGAATACATATCTAGGAGTGCTGTAACCCAGTATTCACCGTAGCGCATGCCCTAAATGCATATTGCTGCAGTGTAATATGGTCGGTAGGGGTTCAAATACAGGACATGGCAAGTGTGTGTTTGGCTGTCAGAGCCTGTGTGGAGGTGGCTGTGAGTGTCTAACCACTGGACATATTGGGGAGTGGATTTTGTAGTTTTCCTGTATGGTGTCTGTCTTATGACACATTGGCACCTCACAAGGAGTACAGATGTCAGTCAGCCATGGGACTGTGTTGGCAAGCCATACCCCTACATCTGGCAAAAGGCCTGGTGAACAAAGTATGCAACCCTACTAGTACCCGGTATATGTCCTGCATCCATGTGTCATACATAAACACACTTGCCTAGGATATCCCACTATGTTGCTAATACCATGCACATTGACGACAGAAAGTAGGCATGGTGTGATTGCAGTGGGCTGCAGAGGACATGGCACCCTGTACGGCTGTACAATAGGCACATAACTGAGGACAATGTGCCTTCACTATGCTCCCCACTGGATGCCTACAACATATGTGGTGCCATCAAATGTGATCCACAGAGGCCATACAATGCCGTACAAATGTGCCCTGTATGGACCAATGCCATTGACACCAGGGAATTCCTGTATCATGCTATCAATGCAGGTGCAGGGTCGACCTGCTGACTATAAGCAGGTTTCACCACACCACGCCAATATTGGCATAACGGGGGATAACAGTCTGTGTACACATGTGCCTGCCAAACCAGGTACACCTGTACATGTCACTGTACAATATTGTGGGACATGCACATCCCAGGTAATGTCCATGTGAAGAACTATCAAACACAGACATGTCATGCATTGCAAAGCTATGGCCATACACAATGGTAACCAGGATGTCAGGGCAGATCATGTAGTACCCATCTGTGTGGGACATTGCAGACACTACACCCCTGTACCACACTGCACACCATTGTCGGGTGGCGCGATGCCAAGGATTACCCCTCACCCAGCCTTGTACAGCCATCTTGTACAGCCAACCACTACACACCCATGAAGCAATGCATACATACATGTCAGTACTGGCACCTTGTGTCTGCATGTGGGTTATGATGCTCCCAACCACAGTCACTCCCAGTATAACCCTTGTTGGCATACCAACAGATGTCAAACACTTTCACATGCTCTAGCCCATAGAACTTCCAGATATCCCCTGTGGTGCATGTAGTCTTGTGCATTACTGCAGTGTGGCAAACTAAGTAGTTTGGGTGTGTATTTGTGGCCCTGGCAAAGAGTGTCAATGCGAGTCCATTAGAGAGTGTGGTTGTGGTGACAATGGCATCTGTTCATGTGGACAGCCATGTGTGCTACACCTAATGTATGTCTACTAGGTCTCTGTTGCAGATGTCTCTCACCTACATACATATATGTTCTTACAGCACAGCAACATGTCGGCTTTGTGGCACATGTAGTAGCTTCATGCACATGTAATAGCAATGACTAGTCAGTCAGGGGTTTGACCCCTGTAGTGGCAGGCGTGTGGCAGGCGATGCTTAGGGTTTAGTCTCCAAGCCCTTCTCTGGTGTACTTTGTCTGTCCCTCCCACACACTCTCTGGTGGATGTGGAGGTGTACACCTGCTCAGCAGCAGCATGTGTATTGTAAGTGATGGACATGATCAGGTGATAGCCTCTGCACCTATTGCAGTCCTCCTCTAGCTGATTGCATGTGGAACAGCTGTGATGGTGTTCCTATAGCCATTAGCATGATAAACACAGTACATTATCTGGGAACATCATGTTGGTAAAAACTAAAAAACAAAATCCACGTCCAACCTGAAAACGAACTTTAATTGAAGCGCTTTTCGGCACACAATATATAGCCTTCTTCAGAATACAAAATGAGAACATCATGTTGGTGTTTGGCCATGACAGTCGCTGTGAGTGGTACTTGGATGTGGTATTTTGAAACAGCATCACATATGATATCTGGATGTTCCTCAAACATCATACACAGTGAGAAATAGCCTAAAGACAGGAGGATGATGTGCCACACATGATTATAGCATGTAAGTGTAGCTATGCTGCATTGAGACTACTGCCTGTTTAACATGTGTGTGTGGTAATGGCTATTCTGCATTTTTTAAAACAGACATGACAGTGCTCTGTTCATGAGAGACCCCCATCTGTAGGGCCATCTGTGGACTGGTCAGTGTGTGGAACTATTTGTTTCCTGTGTTACACACTGAACACACATCTGTACACAGCAGGAGCATAGTGTGAGGATTGCAGACAGTACATGGTGATAGGGATGTGTTACTGCCATTGCATCCCTGACTGGACATATGTCACATGAAACAGTGGTATTACAAACACTGTCTGAGGTTCCCAGTGACAAGCCAATAATGGACAACTGTTCATAGCTGCAGTCACACGTCTACTACACATTGTACAGATGTAATGCATTATATATGCATGTGTTGTGCTCCCTCTGCAAATGTATACCATCTGTTGTGTTGGGTTGATGGTGATATCTATGCATACTGTTGTAAGTAATCCTGAATGCTGTTGTCTATTACTAAGCCATATCTGAGTTTAAACTGCAACACCATAGGCTGTATGGGTTGGGAGGACCCGGCAGAACCTCCTGTCCCACTTCAGCTGACCATGACACCAGGCACCAGCACATCTGGGGCCCAGCCTTGGACCTCAACCTCTGTTGTCTGTGCACCACCTGAGGATGGGGCATGTCCCCCTGGGAGCAGGGCCAGACAGGAACATGTCTGCTGTCGTGCAGTCCTGGACATGGTGCGTTGGGGGCTCACTAAGGGGTTCTGAAGCCAGATACTCAAGCTCAAGGGCGGAGTGTCACATTTACAGGGTGAGGCTGCCCCTCCTGGATAGCCCTCAGCACTGCCTCCTTTGTAGCTGATTTAGTGCAGTGGCGGCTGCCCATGGCTGGGGACCTCCATCCCACTGTTCCCATAGGCTTGTGAATGCCGAACACCCATCCCCGTCCGAGGTGTATCCCCCCACATGTGTCATATACCGACCCTGTATGCTGTCTTGTCTGTGATCCTACCCTACCTATCCTCCATGGGCATACCTACTCTCCTTCCTCCAAATCCCACTCTCACCCTACGGAAACATAAGGCCAATTGGTTCCTAGGACAACATCTGCCCTATACATAGCTGTCCATTTCACACACGTGCCCACTGGACACATGTAACCCTTGTAATATGCATCACAACATACTCCTGTTATCCTCAACCCTGTCCCTCAGGCGCACGATCCTGGTATGCACATCACTCCTAAATGGTCCGGGTACACATGATGGGGATGACCTCATTGTACACACAACACTACCTGTCCCTCTATGGTTACCCCATTTACTTTATCATGATGATGATGTTGCACACAGCACCTTGCAAGAGTACTGTTCTCACATAATGATTGGACAGGTACTGTTGTGTTAATGTACATTACATGCACAGAGTGATGTATATGGCCAATGTACAACTGTTTGCGTGTATGAATGACACATGTCTGTCTGAGGAAGTCTTGATATTACATAGGACAACACCACTACATAATACAGGCGTCGCTGGTGTTTCCCTTTTCATTCGTTTGCAATGCTTTGTTGCCACATGGTATGTTCCTGATATATCTCTATATATGTATGTACCTATATGCTGGACATAAACACTCACATATATAGCTACATGATAGGATACATTCCTATACTGTTGAATGACTGCACTGTATGATATGTTTGTGGTAATGTCCAATGTCTGTATATCTGCCATGGTGCATTGTTAAATCACATTAGCTGTGTGTGC
Source organism: Protopterus annectens (assembly GCF_019279795.1). Classification (NCBI taxonomy): domain Eukaryota; kingdom Metazoa; phylum Chordata; order Ceratodontiformes; family Protopteridae; genus Protopterus; species Protopterus annectens. The sequence goes on from NC_056730.1 coordinate 453,285,578, forward strand.
AGGGTCCTGGTTCAGAGCCTTGCAGAGGCCGTTTATTTTGTTGCAGGGCAGAACAAGGCCATTGGATACGGAGGGATTAAGGCACATTAAAGCAGTTGTGAGCGGGTGTGCGTGGGTTTGCGCAGTGTTAAGCAATGCTAGCCTCTGGTTACAGCCTCTTACACTCAGTTAGCCTCTACATTGCTTTACCAGTGCAATACTCACATACTGGTAGCCAAACAGGCTTACACCCGCTCGCTCCCGCACTTGCAAATGCACCGACATTGGTGCTTGCACCTGACACTCACACCCCTGGGTGAGAGAGAGGACCACAATATTACCTTGTGATGCCTGTTACATTGGATTACATGCCTACAGTATCGGGAATGGCTGCCCATTAGGCGACAGCATGCCGTTCAACTGTACGGAATCGGCAGCCTGTTCAGTGTTTTATTCATATTATTTGTGTGTTAATCTTACAATCTGCACCCATCTGGCTGATGCATGGGAACCGAGACTCTTCAATACAGACAATTAATTGGGTTTTGGGACCCACATCCATCAGCTGAGTCATGTTACTGCATAACTATTATTCTATCATCTTTCTAAGGTAGTCAGCGGTATATGTGCTTTCTGTCCCTATCAGACCTCTCATACGAATGGGGAAAAATGAAGACTGAATAAAGGACACTGCATAACAACATCAGGGACACATTTAAAATTTTGGTGCTATTAATCTGACACATTGACAGACCCAGAGCATATGTATTCATACATATTGTCTGAGGTACATGCTGTCTATGACTCTTAATTGTTGTTGTTATTCATTCCGTGTAATCTACAACCTTTCCTCCTAATATCAGTGGGACAGAGTTAAATTCTGAGTTGTAATCAGGGACAGTTCATTGGCATGGTCCCTATGTGTTCCCCCAATGCTTTACGGACTATCCAGTGGATGTGCTCTTAGGGATTGGGAGGTATGGGCATCAGCTATGCCTACATCGGAATATTACTTACATCCACGGGGCGGTCCTAATATGGCTCTGCCAGCCAACACCTGCACGCCTAGGCCCATAATCACATGCCCATAGTTCCCCCACCTGCCACTCCTCTACAGCAGTCATCCTTACTCTGGGTGCAGGTGGGGTATAAACACACCACTACACACTGCCCATTCTCCCCGTGTCAGGACACATGTCATACGTTGTGTCGACCCATGTGTTATCAGGCTTGAACAACCTACTGGTCCGTGTACATCTACAGCCTGGTTAGATAAATCATTACCAGGGCTGGCTCCGATCATTAATTTTTGGTGTCCCACAAGGGACATCGATGTCTATGTTTTAAGTGTAGACCTTGCAAGTCTCTTCCACTGGTAGTATCCTGCCAGTGGCCTGGGAAGCAGTGGTGTGTTTACCTTTATTGTATGTTTGTATATCTCACCAGCCTAGCTGGGGGGGGGGGGGGTGATGGTACGTGTTACACATTTGTTTAATGGACCTCCCACCACCATATGCACGGCCTGTGAACATATGTTACTCGTAACTACTGTATAATATCTTAGCTATATACATATGTATATTTACTGTAACATATCTATATATATATATATATATATATATATATATATATATATTTACATTAATATATACAGATATATCTGCACATGTATGCATACATGTATATTTATATCTTGCTGTATATATATATATATATATATATATATATATATATATATATATATATATGGTGCTGCGACGTCTCTGTCAATGAACACATTCGCTTGCATCCCTAGGGCTGTCCATATTGGCCAACATCAGCCAAAACCTGCACACCTAGACCTAGAAGTAGCTATCCATAGTTCCCCCACCCTCGATTCCTCAACAGCACCCATCCTTACTCTGGGACCTGGTCTGTTCTGGACACACCACTACACGCTGCCCACTCTCCACTTCACGGGATCCATTTCATACAATTGCCTCGGCCCATGGGTCATCAGTGTTACCCACCCTTGTATTCTGAGTCTGTATACACCACGGACAAAATGGACTGTCTATCACCTTCTTTTGGTTTGGCCAGTTTTTTGGGGTGTCTCGCAAGGGACGCTCCAGTCTGTGTTCCAAGATTAGAATCCACGGGTGCACAGTGTACCCCCCGGTTGTATCCTGC
>NC_056730.1:453290225-453352725 GCF_019279795.1 Protopterus annectens
AATTAGGATATATGACTTTACTACAAGCATTCCACAGTGCTGGCAACAAATGTGACAGTCGATTGGTGTACACATGTATAGTACATGTTACTGTTCATATGTTTCTGAGAGGCATATGTATACATTTGCAAGTATACATATTTATGAATAGGACACATACTTAACAACTACTTATATGCATGTATGTGTAATGTGTAGCTATGCAAATATAAGTATGTACATTTATAGATATATGACTACATATCTGGAGTTATACATGGCCATGTATATGAACAACTGCATACAGGAGGTACCTGTACCATTTGCATACAGGGGTTGTGTGCATCATTATGACGAGGAAGCTGGACGGGGTATACAATTTATGGGCATGTACTATTTGGAAGATGGCTATGGGGAAGCTTTATGGGAACACATGAAAGGTATATATTCCCGATAATGCACATGGGGAAACGTGCATCACAGTCAGGGGTTTAATCCCAGGTCGTAGGTTCTGCAGGACCGGGTGGAGGCTGAGCAGGGTTGTGGACAAGTACTGCTAATCTGACTTGTACCTGGATGTCAACGGGGGTGGACATCATGTTATGCCACAAAGTCTAATCTTGAGAACAGACACTTATCCCTTGAGAGATGTCCAAAAATTGTGGACGACAAACCCCATTCTTCTGGCTATTTGAAAATGTGGTAGGGTTATGCATGTATGGGATACCTAGTTTGCAAGCCTGAGACTGCCTAGGGTGAGACTGCCTTCTAGATGTGGTTAGGGGGCACTATGTGCAGATATGGCTACGCCAAGCTAGCAGCCCAAGTATGGGTGGTTTTGCTGGATGTTCAGCAAGGGGGGGGGTGCTGTGGAGGGGATGATGGGTATTCAATTATGTATCCAGGTATGTTGGGGTTGGATGGCCCAGTTCAGGTCAGACCATTATGTGGGTGTGAGCCGGTAATGTTTCTGTGCATGTGTATCGCACATTGTAATGTTCATATGTTTGTGGGATTGTGTTCTGCAGTATGGCCTGTCAGGGTGTATTGCGGATGTGAATGTTCTTTGGTTTCCTTTCTGATTCACCCACTGCTCCCTTGTACACCTCCAGTTCACCTATTGTACATCCGATCCAGTCTCCCCTTGGCAAATTATTACATTACCCGTCACCCCCCCCCCCATATTCCACAAACACACTATCCATCCCTTCTCTGGTTGATGGCCCGTGGCACAGACAGCCATACACATTGCATACTCTACATACCTCTGGTACCAATATGGTTGTGAGGACAACCCTAACATATTTGATCTTCCACATGCTGTACTTCACGCACATAGGAACAGACAAATACTTATCTTTCATGAAATGGTAGGCAGACCTGGGTAATACCCATTCATCTTTGGGCCACCCAGACAAGAATGACTTGGACTGCGAATGGGAAGATATTGAGCAAATGCTCTGACCATTGGAAGGGTTGCCACCTTTTCAAATGGCCAAAGTGGGACATTTTCGAGACACACATCAAATTTTACAGGCCGACACATACCCACGGTCAGTACAAAGGATAGAACTTTACTTTTTTGCCTAAATAAAAGCTTATTCTTGTAGCAGTTTAGTTGCTTATTCTGTTTCTTGTAACATTTACATATTTTAGATACAGAAGTAACTATTTTATGCAACTATTTCATAAAATATGGGACATAATTATGTCCTACAATCGCAGGACATTTGCCATTTTTAATATTTTTGGTGAGGACACAACTGGCCAGACAGGGACTGTCCCTCACAAAGTGGGACAGGTGGTAACCCTAACCACTGGGCTAGGCTTAGCAAAGGGCAGCGGTGTGCAAACATGCTGCATTTCACTTCCACTTGGTATAACAATAAACACTACAATGAAATACAGGCACGGGGTTTTAAATGTCATTTGTTCGAGGGACGGGGGCTCAATATTCAGCTATGTGCCTTTGTGTTTACTTTTTATTTTGGTATTCGCAAAACTGTCTTGTATGCTTTGAATACATTTCAGTATCCACGGACACTGACATGAGTGATTACTATTACAGGCAGGCTGTAGTAGTCAGCATTTTAGGTTGCGCGTCTGCAGCCGACATGTTCACACCTCCGTGCAGTGCTTAGACATGGCCCCTGTACTCGTGCATGTTTCATGTGCACGTGGACACTGAGGCAGCGCACCTTCTTTAATATGCATATGGTGCTGCTACTCCATCTCTATGCCACACGGTCGGCACAAGGCTAACGCCGTCCTTGCGCCAAGCTTCATGAATCCTGAGGAAAGTCTGTTGCAGAATGCATTCTGTGTGCTGGAAATGTTTAGAGCTGGGAGAGGGAGAAGAAAAAAGGATGTGTCTCATAAACAGTCATTTTGATTTTAATAACCTTTTCTTTCTTTTCACATGTTCTATGTACAGTGACATTTTAGAACAGTCACATTTAGCCAGGTTTTATTTCCAAATGTGTTGGTATAAAAATTGATTGCAGCAATGATAGTTTGGTTTTAATGTAATAAGTTCTAGATATTGGCTGTTAGACAAATGATTCGTAAATTTCTAATCTGACAGTTTTATTCTAGGTTTATTTTCATCTACCACTCTAGAAAACAAAAATGGGAAGAAACTGAGGGTAATGCTGCTCAATGCCAGAAGTCTAAATCTCAAAATGCACGCAATTGAGGCCCTTCTCAGTATGGAGAACATTGATGTCTGTGCTGTAACTGAAACCTGGTTCAAGGCTCCTGAGAGCACCTCGGCACTATTAGGTTTTACCTCATATCATAGCATGCTACAGGCCACCCTCTCAAACTCAGGAAGCCTTCCTGAAGACACTGAGGGTATAAATGTATCTCCAAACACCATCATATTGGGTGACTTCAACAATATAGACTGGGAACTCCTGTAAATTCAAATGGCATGGAACAGCTAGTCACTGTTCCCATTGTCACATGGTGAGATCTGATCATAAACTAATCTCACACTACTCAAGACTGGTGTAGTATCCTCAAGGCCATGCCTTCTATGAACACCTCCAGGACTGCATGGATCAGGCAATCCCAACAATAAGAGGCTATTACATGATAGAACAAAATCCCTGATATCAACTAAGGCCAATTTTGAGAAAAATTGCCATGGATTCAATAAGGCCTTTTGGTGGAAACTCCCAGATATGCTCAGAATTAGTCCAAAATGATACAAAAATCACTGAACCCACAGACATTGCCAACATACTGGCAGACAGGTAAGGAGAGATAACTATCAAGGCAGTCACCAAGGCCATTGATGAGGGAAAGGCAGTCCATACAGCCTACCTTGATCTTGCAGAAAAACTTACCAGCTTAAATGTAAGGACAGAACCCAAGAGTTGCTGGCTGTGTCTGTGTCAGACCAAGTGGTGTCCCACAAGCTACCATATAGGTGGCAATCCCAGGTTATCAGAAGAGGACTTCTACATTGCCCACCTGATCATTCACATCCAGATCTAGTGAGGTCATTGTTCTGTATTATCAGACCAATGATGGATGTTTGGAGAGACCCCAAAAGTTCCAAAAGGATAAAGGACTCCAAAATCTGTCATATGCTGCTTGATTGAAGAAACTCCAGCTCTGCTCAAGGCCATGTCCAACCCGAATTAATGGACATGCTCCACCTCAAAAATCCAAATCCACCAAAACCACGAGGGATAGATTTATCACTCAGAGACTCCTATGCTGTGGAATAAAATCCCGGTCCATGTGAGGCAGAGCACCTCCTGACTCTGTTCAAGAGAAATCTAGACCTGTGGATGGGAGATCGAGGGTTTACCCGAATCATCTCTGTGTCACTGCTGGACAGAGGCAACAAACTAATGGGCACAGTATTTTTAAAATTGGCTAGGCTTATAAATGCCTTAGGGCAGATAGCCTAGTATAAACCTATGAACCTATGAACCTATTTATTTTTGCCTGAATAAAGTGTGGACCTTTAGTGCTGATGTTATACTGTTGTTTTAATGACTTTCATGGTAGAGCATAAAAGGTATTTTATTGTGATTTTCAAGCACAGGGAAAAATGAGTATTTCATGAAAGTTAATGTACTCCAATATTTTTGACAGGAATTTTTGCAGGTAAAAGACATATGCAGATTTGCACACAAGTAATTATAAATATACACAGTCATGTATACAAATGCACCCATACACAGTCTATTGCATGATATTTCTGTTTCCATAGGTATACCCCACCCACATGTATTGAAAGAGACAACCTGAGGTTAACTTTGATATCTTTGGGTTTTAGTTCATATAGCATTTTTTATGCTAAAGGTTTCAAAAATGTTTCAAAAATGGCTTGTAAGTTACTTCTACAAGTTAATGTTTTAATGACATTTGAACCACAGATTTTAATTGCAAAAATGCATTGCATACAAGACTGTGATGTTACTGGTAACTGAAATTCAGGCATAAAGTTACTGGTAACAGAAACTCAGGCATATTTAAAATATGATTTGCTAATAAACATTTGCAGTGTATGGAAATGTGGAGTTTATAAGTATTAAATAGTAAATCAGAATATGTTGTCTGTTCTGGAAGATGCAATAAGGAAAAAGATGTGTTTTATGTGATTAAATCAGCCCTTAGAAATTGCAAAATACACTTGGTTTTGATTTGCTTCATTTCCAACAAGGACAAAACTGAGAGTATCCAGATAGCTTGATTAAATGTTATTTTTACTGAATGCATTTTTGGTAGAAAAATAATCAAAACGTGGATTACATGTTTTACACTAATATTTTAGTGAAACACTCTAGTTACACTGAGGATAATTTGTAAGCTTTGAAGCACCAAACTGCTAAATTATGCCACTCAATGTGGTCACAGACCAAATTGTTTAAAATAACAATATTGTCAAGGGGAAGGAAATATGCTAGAATATAAATTCTCAAAGGCATGAAGTATTCTTTGGCAAAAGTTGTTTTGACTGACTTTGCATTGCAAGGGGACACATTTGTTCATACATGTCTATAGTATGCCAAAGCTGTCATTTTGTAATATTCTTTCACTGGGTGGAGGCAAAGAGAGAATCTAGAGACACATAAGGGTAATTGCATACTAACTATAGAAAATATTTCATTGATTTCTGAGTGGAATGAAAAGCAATTATCGTTTAAAACATGATGCAGACAAGAGGCTATGAAAGTTATCACTGTTCTAAATTATAGCCACGGTTAAAATAAATCAGTAATAACTGAGAAAAACAAAGGTTAGTAGTAGAAAACTCTGCTGTTTCTGTTATTTATTAGTTAGATTTAAGATGTAGGTAGGTAAGCGAGAATAACCTGTTGTATGGCTGAAATGTTCAAAGCTACAAAGTTTTTTATGTTTACAGTGAAACAGTATATTTCGAAACTGGAGATGAGAAGACCATGGCACAAAATATCCAAAATTTTATTGTTCAAACGATTTTAAGATAGTAGTAAAACAGATAAAACCAGTGAGCGCTTTCATATCAACCAGATGCTTCATCGGACTTCATTCACATTGCACATCACTTCCTGCTTAAATACAATCTCTAGGCAACATGTTAATGGGATAATTAGACAATTAACCTCTTAAAAACATTAAAACATTCATTTATATAAAAACTAAAATTAAAATTACTTAGCAACGAATAAGAGTTTTATTGAGGACCTTTCATTGAGCCCAGGCAATTTATCAGTTTGTAGCTCAATTATCCAATATAGTTTGTAGCTCAATTATCCAATATAATTAATTCTGTTCAGTAATATTTTTTATATCACCCAACCTTAGACTATAACATATACAACGTATAATAACCATGAATTGAAATGTATGAGTATTATTTGACATTATATGTTTAGCTAATGCACTTCTTTCAAAGTCTCCATTTCGAATGGCTGAAAGATGCTCTCTAACTGTCACAAAGAGACCTATTTGTCATCCCCACATAATGTGAGTGACAATCATTACATACTGCCAAATAAATCAAATCATTTGTGGCACACGTAGCATTTACTTGAAATTCATACCTAACATTGGTTATAGGGTGTATAAAAACATTGGCTGGACTTAATACCTTACATATATTGCACTTCACACATGGTCGCAAATAAGGTTTAAATATTTATTTCATCTCGTGTGACTGTTTGTTTGAATTACATAATAGTCTCTTTAGGTTCTTTTTATTCTTATACCTAAAGCAAGGTACATCACCCACTATCTCTTTTATTTGTGCATCAGATTGCAAAATAAACCAGTTCCGTTTCACAATATCTCTAATCTTATCAATATTACTAGAATACTGCAAACTAAGTGAGGTTCTATTTGTGTCATAATTCGACTTTCATATTTTATTTCCTGAAACACTGATTTCAGACATAATGTTATTCATATATGGTCTGGCTACAGTTTCCCTTAAATTCTCTACATGTTTAAGATTTGAGTTTATTTCTTTCAATGTATATTTACGTTCAACCAATTCTTCTCTAAAGGTATCCAGGTTCGTACGGAATGCCTCCTCATCAGTGTTCCATTTAGATATACGCCTTCCTTGTCCCTTAATTATATTTTTGTAAATATAAGATGGATGCATACTATCTCATGATAAAATATTTCTACGACAAGATTTCTTGTACATAGTAGTAGAGAAAACACCATCCTGATCTTTCATAATAACAACATCAAGAAAATCTATCATTACCTTAGAAGCTTTAAATGTAAAATTTAAGAAACAAGTATTAGCATTCAAATAGGTAATAAACTGCAACAGACAGACAAGATCAGACAGGAGTCCCCATGGACTATGATGTTTGCAGATGACATTGTGATCTGTAGTGAGAGTAGGGAACAGGTAGAAGAGGCCCTGGAGAGGTGGAGATATGCTCTAGAGAAAAGAGGAATGAAGATCAGCAGGACTAAGACAGAATATATGTGTGTGAATGAGAGGGAGGATAGAGGAATGGTGAGGATGCAGGGAGTCGAGGTGGTGAAGGTGAATGAGTTTAAGTACTTGGGATCAACAGTTCAGAGTAATGGTGAGTGTGGAAGAGAGGTGAAGAAGAGAGTACAGGCAAGATGGAGTGGGTGGAGAAGAGTGTAGGAGTGATTTGAGACAGACGTGTACCAGTAAGAGTGAAATGGAAGGTCTATAAGAGGGTAGTGAGACCAGCTATGTTATATGGGTTGGAGACAGTGGCATTGACAAAAAGACAGGAGTCAGAGCTTGATGTGGCAGAGCTGAAGATGCTAAGATTTGCACTGGGTGTGACAAGGATGGACAGGATTAGTAATAAGTATATTAGCGGGTCAGCCCAGGTTGGTAGGTTTGGAGAAAAAGCCAGAGAGGCAAGATTACGTTGGTTTGGACATGTGCTGAGGAGGGATGCAGAGTATATTGGGAAAAAGATGCTAAGGATTAAGCTGCCAGGTAACAGGACAAGAGGAAAGCCTAAGATAAGGTTTATGGATGTGGTGAGAGAGGACATGCAGGTGGTTAGTGTGACAGAGCAAGATGAAGAAAACAGAATGAAATGGAAACAGTTGATCTGCTGTGGTGACCCCTAATGGGAGCAGCCGGAAGAAGAAGAAGAAGATGTTCATAGGACCCAGTCCAGATTAAAAAAAAATCATCTACAAAACGTTTATACAGAAAAATATGTACATTATTACAGACCCAACTGATATTGCCAACATCCTGGCAGATAGGTTCAGTGCTAACTTTACCCCCCTCTCACCCCCTAAAGAGCCCATCTCTATACCAGAAGAATGCAAAGTTCCTGTAATCACGGCTGCACAGGTAAAAAACACACTCTCCAAAGCCAAGAACACAGCATCCATGGGACCAGACAACATCCCAGGTTGATTTCTGCATGAACTACAGAACGAACTGGCACCCCACCTAAGTACCATGTTCAATCATAGCCTCACCTCAGGCTTTGTGCCTGCTGAATGGCACACAGCAACGGTTATCCCACCCCGGGAACTACCGCCCCATTAGCCTGACGAGCCTGGTCTGCAAGGCCATGGAATGTATCATCATGGAACTTATAAACAAAGACATTGGTAATCTCCAAACTCTGGATCCCACCCAGTTCGGGTTTGTAAAAGGCAGATCATGTCTCCTAAACCTGATAGACTTCTTTGAAGCAGTCACCAAAGCCGTAGACAAGGGTAAGGTGGTTCACATAGCCTATCTAGATCTTGCCAAGGCTTTTGACACCATCCCCCTCTCTGGAATTATAGATAAACTCACTAAAGTAGGTATAAATCCCTATGTCACAAGATGGGTTGGCAACTAGCTCACTGACAGAACCCACACTGTGAAAGTAGCAGACTTCAAATCTGACTTCATACCAGTGACACGTGGAGTACCACAGGGTTCAGTCCTGGGTCCTCTACTGTTTGGTATCTACTTCTCTGAAGTACAGGCTAACACAGAAGGTCTTTATTAACGAAGTTCGCAGATGACTGCAAACTAGGAGCCATAATCGAAACTTCTAATGATGTGGACATCCTACAAAAGGGCCTCACTGAGACAGATGCCTGGTGTCAAAGCCATGGCCTCAAGCTCAATGCCAAAAAGTGCATTGTCATCCCCTTTGGTAAAAACTTTGTACTCATGAACTACAACATAGGCGGTATTATACTTAACACCGAAAGTGTGATAAGAGACCTTGGGACACAGGTGGACAGTAGTCTCTCCTTTGATAATCACATCGCCACAGTAGTCAGGAAATCCTTCTATGTGGCACACCTCATCACAAAAGGTTTCTCATCCAGAAAAAAAGAGGTCATTATTCCTCTCTACTCATCACTCATTAGACCCATTATAGAGTACAACGCCCCTTTTGGTATGTACCTCACAAGACATCTACAACAACTGGAAAGGCCGCAGAAATACCTCACAAAGAGGATTACCAGCCTCAAACAGATGCCCTATACAGACCGTCTCAAAAAACGCCAGCTTTACTCCGTCGCATATCGCCTACTCAGAGGTGATCTCTGCCTAACATACAAAGCTATGTCAAACCCAGAGCTGTTGGACATGCTCCACTTAAATAAATCCCAATCCCTCCGAGCTACACGCTCTAGGAACCTAAACTTTGTCACCACAATAAACAGAACATGCCGGAGGGATAGATTCCTGTCCCAGAGACTTCCCATACTCTGGAATAAACTACCTATCTATATCAAACAAAGCTCCTCATTAGCACTCTTCAAGAAAAATCTTGATGATTGGATGGGAAATAGGAAATTCACCCCGGGGATCACCTCTGTGGCTCTGCTCGACAGTGGCACAGGAAAATATTTTTTTTTGGGTGGCAAAAGCCAGGGTACCTTTTTGGCTGGGCTTGTATAGGCCCCAGGGCCAATAGCCTAGTACCTACCTATGAACCTATGAACCTTATAAATACTATTCATTAAAACTTCATTTTCCTCTAATTGTGCTAGCACTATATTAGCAAAGCTATTCGCACAGGGTGTGCCCATTGCAACACCCACTTGTTGTAAATAATACTTTTCATTAAATAAAAATGCATTGTTTTCCAAAATAAGTTCAAGCAACATGCATATTAAATTTATCTGTACTCATAAGTGCTGTTATCACCTAAATATAACTTTACTGCTTCTATACCATAGGCATGAGGTATAACAGTAAATAAAGAGCTGTTATATTCAGCATAATCGTCGATGTATTAAGAGACACTAAACAGCTTTTATGTGATTTATCTTTGCTCACTTCAGGAAATCAACATAGATTGAAAAAAAGTTGGCTAGTGACCTTAGATATAAGCTCTTTATTTACTGTTATACCTCATGCCTATGGCATTGAAGCAGTAAAGTTATATTTAGGTAATAACAGCACTTATGATGCAGTACAGATAGATTTAATATGCATGTTGCTTGAACTTATTTTGGAAAACAATGCATTTTTATTTAATGAAAAGTATTATTTAAAACAAGTGGGTGTTGCCATGGGCACACCCTGTGCGAATAGTTTTGCTAATGTAGTGCTAGCACAATTAGAAGAAAGTTAAGTTTTAATGAATAGTACTTATAATGTACATATTTTTCTGTATAAACGCTTTGTAGATGATCTTTTTTTAATCTGGACTGGTTCCTATGAACATCTGTTTCAGTTTATTACCTATTTGAATGCTAATACTAGTTTCTTAAATTTTACATTTAAAGCTTCTAAGGTAATTATAGATTTTCGTGACGTTATTATGAAAGATCAGGACAGTATTTTCTCTACTACTATGTACAAGAAATCTTGTCGTAGAAATAATAATTTATCACGAGATAGTATGCATCCATCTTATATTTACAAAAATATAATTAAGGGACAATTAATGCGTATATCTAGATTGAACACTGATGAGAGGGCATTCCGTACAAACCTGGATACCTTTAGAGAATAATTGGTTGAACATAAATATACACTGAAAGAAATAAACTCAAATCTTAAACATGCAGAGAATTTAAGGGAAACTGTAGCCAGACCATATATGAATAACATTATGTCTGAAATCAATGTTTCAGGAAATAATATAAGAAAGTCGAATTATGACACAAATAGAACCTCACTTAGTTTGCAGTATTCTAGTAATATTGATAAGATTAGAGATATTGTGAAACGGAACTGGTTTATTTTGCAATCTGATGCACAAATAAAAGAGATAGTGGGTGATGTACCTTGCTTTAGGTATAAGAATAAAAAGAACTTAAAGAGACTATTATGTAATTCAAACAGTCACATGGCGATGAAAGAAATATTTAAACCTTATTTGCGACCATGTGCGAAGTGCAATATATGTAAGGTATTAAGTCCAGGCAATGTTTTTATACACCCTATAACCAATGTTGGGTATGAATTTAGGGTAAATGCTACGTGTGCCACAAATGATTTGATTTATTTGGCAGTATGTAATGATTGTCACTCATATTATGCGGGGATGACAAATAGGTCTCTTCGTGACAGAGTTAGAGAACATCTTTCAGCTATTCGAAATGGAGACATTGAAAGAAGTGCATTAGCTAAACGTATAATGTCAAATAATACTCCTACATTTCAATTCATGGTTATACGTTGTATAGGTTATAATCTAAGGTTGGGAGATAAGAAAAATATTACTGAACAGAATGAATTATATTGGATAATTGAGCTACAAGCTGATAAATTGCCTGGGCTCAATGAAAGGGCCTCAATAAAACCGTTATTGGTTGCTAAGAGGTTTAAGTAATTTTAATTTTAGTTTTTTATATAAATGAATGTTTTAATGTTTTAAGAGGTTAATTATCTAAATATCCCATTAACATGTTGCCTAGAGATTGTATTTAAGCAGGAAGTGATGTACAATGTGAATGAAGTCTGATGAAGCATCTGGTTGATGTGAAAGCGCTCACTGGTTTTATCTGTTTTACTACTATCGTAAAATCGTTTGAACAATAAAATTTTGGATATTTTGTGCCATGGTCTTCTCAACTCCAGTTTCGAAATATACTGTTACTGTTAAAGGTTGTTTTAGAGAGGGTGAAGTTTATCCACAGTGGCTGCATTTGTTGTTTCTTTTATTTTTGTTTACAGTGAAACCCAAGTAAAATATTTAAGTTAGTAAATCAGAATATTCATGGTTTGATTCCTGGCTAATGAGTGGCTACTAATCTGACACCTACTAAATTAAGTATTTGGTAGCGTATAGTAATCTCCAGTAAAATTATTTATTTTGTGTCAGGAAATCACAATGTTTTCATGCTTATTGCATGATTTGTGAAGAGAGTTTGACATGAGTTTTGCAAAAGGATTTCAACATCGGTAAAATTATGGGTAGACATATGGAAACCTTCATTTATGTAGAGGGTGGTAACCAACAAAAATTTGTAAGTGTTTCAGACCAATGATAACTAATCTAACTGTATCTATATCATCTTATATATAGGCACATATGTGCAGTTTCTCAAAAAAAGGCCATTTTCCCTGAAATTGTAGGGAACTTGTGGGTTCATAGGTAGGTACTAGGCTATTGGCCCAAGGGCCTAAGTAAGCCTAGCCAACAAGCTTCCCTGGCTTATGCCAATTAATGAAATAACATTCTAAAGGCAGTACTCATGTTCAGATTTTTCCTTGCATGAGGTTAATTATATGTTATTAGTAATTCTCAAATTCATTTGAGGAATATATAAGTAAAGTAGGACTAATTAATAAACTAATTAATGGATTAATTGATTCATTATGGACAGAAGAAAAAGGGTAACCTTGTTGCAAAAGGTTAGGAAAATAATGAAAAATATATTGAAAATTATGAGACAAAAGTAGCAGGACTTCTTGAAGATTTTAATGTGATGCATCAGCTAGCATAAAGGACCTTTTTGTATCTGTGCATCAGGGAGAATAGTTACTTTGGAAGCGTCAGACACTTTTAGTGGTTGTATTTCTGTTTTATAGTGATACTAATAAAGGAACTAATTTGTTTCTTAAAACAGATTTGATTGCTTTCTTCTCTTGAAGAAAAGGGTAGCAGCAGTAATTGTAGAAGTTAGCAAAGAGGGTTCAGACTGAGAACTGTAGATGTTCATCGTGTTATACTGCTGCAGTCATCACACTTGGGTTATCCTGCCGTCAGGCGGTCCCGCAGTCGGCCAAATCCCAAAGTCTTGGTCCGCCGTCAGTTGTCGTCGCTTCTTCCCTGACATCAGTGTGACAGGGGGATAAAAGAGGCAACCGACGCCATTTTCTTCAGTCTTTCTTGCCGCGCGGTGCCTGAAGCAGAAGCAGTTCACAAGTGCCGGTCGGCTAGCTCCTGAGATTTTCAAATCGAATTTCAGCCCGAAGTCTTCTCTAAAGCTAAGTACCCCATTGGGGAAACTTTTCTTGCCTCAGACTGATGTCAGACAAAGTTAATAATTGCATTTATTGTGGGAAGCAAATACCTCATAAGGATTTTCATTCTTATTGTATTCCTTGCCTAGGCCCAGACCACGACATCTCTGGTTGTCGGTTTTGTGCTAGGTTCAACAAACGTACAATCAGGCGTCGGGCAGATTTCGCCCGACATTATTTTGGCAGAAAATTTAATTATAGCATGTCGTCGGAACAACCAACATCAGCAATGATTAAAAAATGCAAGTATAAGGACAGGCAACCAAGGCCAAGACCAGATAATGAGGCCTCAGCAAGGCCTACCGCCGGTTCTCCGGTTTTCAGTGAGGTGCCTATGCAGCCCCTGACTACTGCTGATTTAGAAATTCTGACAGCCTCTCAGACCGAATCAGCTGGGCCTCAGGAGCCGGTTCCATCTCTCCCCTCGGACGCCAACCCTGGCGGTGAACTGGAGATTTTGGACAGGCCTTCGGTTTCTGAAGGTGTCTTCAAATCGACAACTATCTCTATTAAGTCTTATGCTAAACTTAAGACCCCCCTTAAAAGTTAGGAAACCGGGTCCACAGTTCCCCCCACAGGCCCCTATGCCTAAAAAACAGATGCTTAAGATGGATGAGGATTTAATTACCCTTATCAGGGGTTCACAACCCCCTCCTGACAAAAGGCCTAGACTGGAGGAAGATTATCCTTCCTCTGACCAAGCATCCATTTCCTCAGCTAACTCTGAGGACCAGGATTATTCCTTCCCTCCTTATGAAGACTCAGATGCTGAAGAGTCCATTCCCTCTGTCTCCCCCCCCCCCCCGAAGACTACTCCTGTGGGGAAACTTTACACACCATGAGGGAACACTTCCACTGGGAAGGCCAAGATTACTCTGACTCTAAGAAAAAGACTCAGTGAGTTCCTTCTTCTCCCACAGCATAGACCCCTTGCTATTCCTCCAGTTTTAGACATTTTGGATGATGTTTACACCGAATCGAGTCTAAACCCAGATTCCTTACCTCCTGCACCAGCTAAACCAGACAGATACTACCGAGTTCCTGATTCTCATAAGTTTCTATATAAAAGCCCTGTTGCAGACCCCAAAACCATTTCCTAGGGTCCCAAATGGGTTAAGGCCTCTACTGCTAAGAATCCACTACCTTCTGAAAGAGATTCCAGAGCATAAGAAAGATGGGGGAAGAAAGTGTATAACTGCCAATTCCACATGCTAAAATACCAGCAGTACTTGATTACACAGTTAAAGCAAAAAATGATCCCTCAGACAGATCAACCTGATTTCAAAGAGATGCAGGATTTGCTGCATGCAGCAGAACAGGTGGGAAAGCATACCTTACAGTATGGTTTTGATTCATTGGAAGCCTCATGTAGAGTAGCTGTCACAGGATCTGTAATACGTAGACATGCTTGGCTAAAAGAGCAAGCCTTACCAGAACATGTCAAAGCAAAGTTATTGGATGCTCCATTGCAGAAAGATGTGTTATTTGGTGTCAAAGCAGAGGAAGTTTTAAAGAAAATGGAAGAAAAGGCAAAATCTATACAGACAGTTAAAGATTTTTTACAGGTACAACCTCCTCATTTCAGCAGAAACTGGCCATCAAAAAACTGGTCCTTTCCTGCATCAGACAGACCCCAAAGGGGTAGGTACAAACGCCCAAGGGGCAGAGGCCAGCCACAAGGTTCTTTCAGGCCTAGACAATGGCATACAACAACTCAAAGAGGTGGAGACGAAAGATCTCAACCCTCCAGGAAGCAAACACAATGACTTCTCTCTTCGCCTGCCAAGCAAAATTGCCCTGGCAGCACCTTTGGGAGGAAAACTGGCTCTATTTCCACAAAATTGGTGCATCATAACAAAGGACAAATGGGTTCTGGATATTATTACCCGAGGCTACAGATTTCATTTTCACACTTTACCACGGATGAGTGGTATGCCAAATCTGCCTCCAAACCAATGGGCAGAGGCACAAATGCAAATTTCAGCTCTCATGGATATGAAAGCAATTCATAAGGTACCTACAAAGGAGCAAGGTCAAGGTTTTTACTCAAGACTATTTCTAGTGTCAAGAAAGGACAAAGCCTGGAGACCCATTTTAGACCTCTCAATTCTAAACACATACCTGGAGGTACCCAAATTCAAAATGCTCACACTACAGCAGCTTCTTCCCATGCTGGGCAAGGAGTCTTGGCTGGTAACGTTGGACCTCAAAGAGGCATACCTGCATGTCCCTATCAGACAAGATTGCAGAAGATACCCCAGATTTTTGGCAGGTACAACACATTATCAATTCTCTGCATTGCCCTTTGGCTTATCTACTGCGCCCAGAGTATTTACGAAATGCCTGGCATCAGTAATTGCATACTGCAGACAACGAGGAATACAAATTTATCCATATGTGGACGACTGCCTGATCCAAGCGGACAGCAAGACCATTCTATTACAGCATCTGGCATTTGTAACAAAGCTGCTAAGCTGCCTAGGATACACAGTAAACAAAAAGAAGTCAAAGCTAATACCCTCACAAGACATAATATTCCTGGGTGCCAGCTTAAATACAACTGCCCAGATGGCTTATCTCATACCAGGCAAACAAAAACAACTGACTCAATTCTTCAAAAAGATGGCAACTTTTACCCAGCTCACTGCAAGGAAAATCCTGCAGGCATTGGGGTTCATGGCATCCTGCATTCAACTAATTCCACATGCAAAGCTGCATATGAGGAAATTACAATGGTACCTGAAAAGTGCATGGACTCAACACAGGCACAGCCTCGAAACAAGTATACCTCTCATTCCCTGCCTTGAAAAAGAGTTCCTATGGTGGGCTCAAGCATGTCAAATAAACAAGGGTCTTCCTTTTGTCTTACCTCCAGTAAACCAAACTATGACAACAGATTCTTCAGACTATGCCTGGGGAGCACACATGGCAGGGCAGTGCATACAGGGCAAATGGTCTGCAAAACAAATGCATCTACACATCAACCAAAAGGAGATGCTAGCTGTGCAAAATGCACTGACAGCCTTCAAGGACCTCTTGCATCCAGGACAACTACTAATAAGGACAGGCAACACCACAGTTATGTGGTACATAAACAAACAGGGAGGAACACACTCCTACCCTTTATGCAGACAGGCAATGACCTTGTGGAACACAGCATTGACTTACCAAGTACAACTGCAAGCACAATTCCTGCCAGGAAAGGAAAACATATTGGCAGACAAATTAAGCAGAAAGTTGGCAGATCCTCACGAGTGGAGACTACACCCACAAGTATTTTCAATGATAACTCAAAGGTGGGGACGCCCAGACATAGATCTATTTGCCTCCCCCAACAATTGCCAACTACAGCAATTTTGCACAAGGACTTATCATTCCCTAGCCTGGAAAGTGGACGCCCAATCATTCAGTTGGACAGCATTGACAGTCTATGCCTTCCCACCACTACCTCTCTTGACCAAGGTATTACTGAAAGTCAGATCAGAGAGACCACAAATGATCCTCATTGCTCCGGACTGGCCACGTCAGCACTGGTACCCATTACTAAGGACCTTGACTCACAGCCCTCCATGGATCTTACCTCAATTCCCACTTCTGTTGACTCAGCAAAACTCTCAGATCCTTCACAGTTAGCTCAAGACTTTAAATTTAGCTGCATGGAGAATACCTTGAATTATCAATCAACACTTCTCTTAAAGGACGCCCTGAATGTAATTTTGGTGGCCAGGAGGCCCAGCACCAGAAAAACTTACTCAGACAAATGGAAAATATTTTGTGCATGGAACCAGGCTAAAGGCCAAAATCCTTGGATACCAAACATTCCTCAAATACTGCAATACTTAACTGAGATGCTACACAAAGGCCTTTCTTTCTCATCCATTAAGATCCATGCTTCAGCCATTTCAGCTCTATATAATATGGATCCTCCCATATTCTCACACCCTTTACTAAGACAGTTTCTCAGAGGGGCTAAGAATATAAGACCCCCTCCCCCCAGAAAATCCCTAACGCCAGCTTGGGACCTCAACTTCGTTTTAGAAAAATTAACACTGCCTCCTTTCGAACCAGCCTTCTTAGCAGAACTACAATACTTGTCATGGAAAACAGCTCTGTTGCTGGCTATCACCTCAGCACGCAGGGTCTCAGAACTACAGGCACTTATGGCAGTGGAACCTTTCATCATTTTCCATCAGGACAGAGTCTCTTTACGAACTAACCCTACCTTTATGCCAAAGGTAATATCCAGTGTGGCTTTGAATCAGACCATTTACTTACCCACCTTTTATCCAAACCCCCAGAATAAGCTTCACCTAACCCAGTTTAGTACCAGCCACCCATCCATAGCTTTGGGATTCAATCCAAGTGTGATGACTGCAGCAGTATAACACGATGAACATAGTACAGTTTTGTACCTACCATAAATGTAGATGTTCGAGTGTATATACTGCTGCAGTCCAGGTTACCCTCCCACCATCCCCTCTACATACTAAGGTGTGTGTTATAACT
This sequence comes from Protopterus annectens, assembly GCF_019279795.1. Classification (NCBI taxonomy): domain Eukaryota; kingdom Metazoa; phylum Chordata; order Ceratodontiformes; family Protopteridae; genus Protopterus; species Protopterus annectens. Next base: position 453,307,606 of record NC_056730.1, read on the forward strand.
CCATGTACATCAATCTATTGGATGCATGCCTATATGGTGTATTTGCTAACAGCTAGTACTATTGTTTATCTACTAAGGTATTTTTGCATAGTTATTTGTATTGCCTTCCTAGTTGGGGGCACCTGGCATCTGGGGCAAGAAAAACTGAAGAAAATGGCGTCGGCTGCCTCTTTTATCCCCCTGTCGCACTGACGTCAGGAAAGAAGCGACGACAACTGACGCCGGACCAAGACTTTGGGATTCGGCCGACTGCGGGACCGCCTGACGGCAGGATAACCCAAATGTGATGACTGCAGCAGTATATACACTCGAACATCTACATTTATGGTAGGTACAAAACTGTACTTTCCTCTGGTACACGGTTTGATTCTCTCTGTTCTCAATTACCTATTGTGTGACCTCGAGCAAGTCACTTAATCAGACATTTCAAAGTGCTTCTGAAAAGTAACTGCGTCCAGTAAATCTACCTGGTCAACAAATGAGTGTTATTAGGGCACAACATGATTTTGTTAGAATTCTGTTAATAGAAAATACAGTTACTTTCTGTTTACATTTACCAGGCAGTTTTTGCAATGTGTGCAGCATGAGTATATATGATATGCACAGTATTGTGTATATGTTTTTTACAATATGCACAAAATGTATATATGATTTTTACAACATGCATAGGATGTGTATATGATTTTCTTGATGTGCACAGTATGGGCATGTGTCCAAACAGCCTCATAACTGACAGTATTCAGACATAAGCATGAGGGGTAAAGTGACATGTTCATTACAACATGTTGGTTAAAATGTGTTATTAATAATTGGGGAAACAAGCGGTAAAGTTTACTTAATGCAATTCAGAATATTATAGACTAGACTTCAAAGGATAAAATATCATGAAATAATGGAACTAAAAGTATACTAACATGATATTGCTAATTCTGTTTAAAAACGAACAGGATATGAAAGACATGATTTTAATATATGTCAGGACAAAAAGAGGTAAAATGTGCATGGCAGACTGGCTTCTGGAAGTGAACAAATAAGAGGTGAATGCAAAATGGCTATTATATACAGCAGGATTCATGGAGGTCAAATTCTGACCTTTCTGGCATGGAGTAAAATAGACAGGTATTTCTGAAAGTAGAAGTAAATAAAATGTATTTGTATTGTACTGCCAAGGATAGCCATAAGGCCTTTTACAGCTATGTACGTAACCTAAAGGGTAGGACCCAAGCATGTGCAGAGCTGGTGATCAACAGTATCACACACACTGATCCCACAGAGATAGCGAACCTGCTAGCAGATAGGTTTGATGAAAAATTTCACTCCTTTATCCCCTCTTAACTTACAACAAACTATCCCCCAAACTCCCTCCCCCACCTTACATATCTGAAGAGCAGGTCCTCAAAGTCCTGTCCAAGGTAAAGAACATGGACTCTATGGGACCAGATGATATCCCAGGCTGTCTTCTAAATAGGCTAAAACATGAACTAGCATCACCACTAAGAATCCTTTTCAGTCATAGCCTAACCACAGGCTTTGTTCCTGAAGAATTGAGAAAATTTACTGTTATTCCCCTAAACAAAGGTGGCCTAGCAACATACCAAAGGGAATTACAGACCCATAAGCCTGACCAGCCTTATTTGTAAGGCCATGGAAGGTATGATTATGGACCTCATAAATAAAGATATAGGTGACCTCCAAACCCCAGATCCTACCCAATTCAGCTTCATGAAAGGCAAAGCCTGCCTGTTAAATCTGGTGGATTTCCTTTGAAAGTGTGACCAAGGCCATTGGTGAGTGCAAATCTGTGCAGACAGCATACTTCGACTTGGCAAAGGCTTTCAACACAATCACACATTCAGCCATTACCGAAAAACTTAGCAAACTGAATATAAATTCTTTCATTGTAAGATGGGTTGCCATCTGGCTCATAAACTGGACACACACTGTCAAAGTGGGTTACTCCACATCAACCAGCAGACCTGTTACCAGCAGGGTGCCATAAGGGTCAGTGCTGGGCACCCTACTGTTTGGTATATACTTCTCAGAAATTCAGGTCAAAAGTAAAGGGTTGTGGCTGACCAAGTTTAGAGACAACTGCAGACTAGGTGCAATAATTGAATCTGCAAATGATGTGAGTATACTCCAGGAGGGTCTCACACAGACCAACGACTGGTGTATGAGTCACAGTCTCAAACTGAATGCAAAGAAATGCATCATCATTCCCTTCGGCACAAACAATGTCCCTTCACAGTATCAGATCAACAACAATACCCTAAGTATCCATGAAGTAGTAAGGGACCTGGGATCACAGGTTGACTGCGACCTTAACTTTGACCACCACTTGTCTACTGTTGTAAGGAAAGTTTTCCATGTAGCTCACTTGATTAGCAAAGGCATCACCTCAAGAGTGAAAGAGGTTATAAAACCCCTATGTCTGGCACTTATCTGGCCCATAATTGAGTATAACGCCCTATTCAGTATGTACCTTACTAAGCACCTGCAGAAATTAGAGAGACCTTAGAGGTTTCTAACAGAGAAGATCAAGGGCCTCTAGCATGTGCCCTACATGGACTGACTAAAACCCTGTCACTATAGTCCGTATCATATAGACTTCTTAGGGGAGACTTATGACTGGCCTACAGAGCAACCCAAGACCCAAACCTAATAAACTTACTGCATATCCATAAATCAAAATAAGCTATCCAAACACAATATTAATAACATAGACAAACCTCTTTCCTTTAAAGACTTAAAGGAACAAATAAAAAATCTTAAGATAAAAAAGGCACCAGGGCTGGATGGTCTAATTCCGGAATTTTACAAACTCTTACCTGATAACATCTTGAAAATCTTAGTTGCATTCCACGAAGTTAAAACTACAGCTAACATCCCTCCCTCATGGAAATATTCTATCATCTCTCTCATCCTAAAACCAAACAAAGAGCCCAACCTTTGCACATCATACATGCCAAATTCTTTGCTTAACATTGATTACAAGATATTCATGGCTATCTTAGCAGACTGATCAAATAATATTCTTTCAATATTAATTCATGAAGACCAGACGGGGTTATCAAAAACAGAAAGGTACAAGACAATTTAATTAGATTACTATCCTTAATAGACTTAGCAAACAAGAAAAAAATGAGCTTTCTATTTTAAGCCTTGATATAGATAAAGCTTTCAACTCCCTAAGTTGGTCATATCTTTTTAAAGCTCTGCAAAAATACATTTTCTCCCCAAACTTTATCGGATTAATTAAAAACCTATATGAAAAGTCCATAGCCTATGTAAAGATTGGATCTTATCTATCTAGCCCATTCAAAATATTAAGAGGTACTAAACAGGGGTCCCCCACTCCCCATTACTCTTTGCCCTGGCTATTGAGCCTCTTGCAAATTATGTTAGAAATAATGACAGTGTTAAAGAATATAAAGTGTCAGACAAATTATCCCCCAAGATACAACTGTTTGCTGATGACCTATTAATAGCTTCTAATGATATTGAAAATTCAGTAGATCACCTATTACATAATCTAGACTTCTTTGCAAACATCTCTGGTCTAAAATTCAATCACAACAAAACTCAGGCACTTCTAATGAATAACAATGTTACTATGAAACTTAGATCAAAAAGAGACATAAACTGGGAGGGCGTGCATATTTAATATCTTGGTATCATTATTGAATCTAATTATTAAAAATCATTCACATCTAATTACCAACAACTTATAAACTCAATTACTTGTCTGACAGTTGGAGCAGACTCTTCTTCACATTTGAAGACAGACTAACTTTAATCAAAATGATACTGCTACCTACAATCTTATTCATTGGCCAAGCTCTAATAATTTCCCCACCTGTCAAAATTAAACAGAAAATTAATAACGTATTACTCAACTTCCTTTGGTATCCCAAAAAACAAGAATTTCTCTTCTCTGGCACACCACAAGCTGGGATAAAGAAAGTATAGGGTTTCCAAATATTGATTTTTTAATTTAAACTCTGCATTTATTAACATAGTGTTGCTTTGCAATAATACTTGTTATACATCATATTGGAAAACAATACATGAAGCCTTACTTCTTAATAGTAATAGGACATTGCTTGAACTATATACTCAAATACATACAAACATCTTTATATGTATTTTAAAAATATACATTCAGAGTGAGAGGACAAAAATTGTTCTTACACCTCTTACAAACCAAATATTTCTGTTGTTTAAAAATCTTATGTTTTCTAATCAATTAATTAAGAATTTATTAATAATTATGTTTCCTATTGCTTACACGAATGAATGTTTGATATTTATTGATACTCAGAAAATGTTAGAATTTAAGAAGGGTGTGCTGTTATATTGGAATCAATTTCTCTCAGCTAATAAAATAAGTTCTGCAGACTATTTGATCAGCAGATATAGTATACAAAACTGCAATTGGATGGGCATCCAACCTTGTAAGGATTTTATACATACTAAGCTCGTACACTCATTAGAGTCATACAATAAAAGTAACTTAAAAATCTTGGATTTTATCTCAACAATTACTAATAACCTGCCCAAGAACACTCCATACATATCTGTTATTTAAAAAAATTCTCAGAAATTATTTTAGCAAAACAGATGTTTCTTTTTGGAATTATTCAAGTGAAGTTAATAGGCAGGTATTCTCAGAAAAAGATTAAAAAAACTTTGTTTACAGTTGGTGAAGGAATCCACATCTTCCCTGTTCTGGCGTGTATACACATGGAAATTTGTACATAGATGTTTTTTCACCCCACATAGACTAGCAATAATGTACAAGAAAGATGAAGTGAAATGCTGGAGATGTGGACACCCTGATGCTGACTGGATACATATGGTTGTTAATTGCAAAATATTTCCTCATTTTGGTTAGACTTTAAATATCTTTGTAAAGCTCTATGGAATGACAACTGTGTAATTTCCGACTCCCTTATCCTTTTCAATATTCCTCTTCCTGAAGTCATTCCTAAAAACCAAACATTTTTACTATGGTCTATCCTCTCTATACCAAGGAAAATTGTTACTAAAAACTGGTAAACCCAAACTACTCCTGTCTTTAAAGTTGAGTGTATTAATTTTGTGAAATATATTTGTAAAAACAAGATTGCTACTATAAAAGCAAGGACTAGCGACACAACTCATCACTTAATTGCTTGGACAAAATTGTCTAATCTGTTAGAGAAATATTAAGTGTTCTCCTATGTATATTGCTTTTTTAGTTGTTATGGAAATTGTATATAATTTGTTTTTTCTTGTTACTATACTGTTATTGTGTTATAAAATGAATAAAAATATTTTGGGGGAAAAAAGAAATGTTCTGTGCTGGGGGGAGGAAGAATACAAAAGGTCTGTGGCTTGCATTTAGTGTAAAGTTAGTGATCCCCTATAATTGGGATCACTAGTTTCAACTGTCCTTAAATATTGTATTTGCCTTTGCCATTGTGGTCCAGATAATCACTGAACATGATTTGTGAAGGCCCAATTGATTTATTTAGTTTCAACTACAACTTCAAGTTCACATTTGTTAAAAAGTTTAAGTCCTAATGTCTTTTACAAAATTGTAATAAGAAGTGAAGAAATTCAGAGTTAACAGTTTTACAATTACTCATTATTAGAACAAATCCAACAATCTGCATGCCTAGTAGCAGTCCAGTAAAATCAATAATGTACAGAATATATCCCATTATTCTTCCCAATTTCAATTCCCAACACAGTCTAATAGTAAATAAAAATGCCAAAAGGCAGAAATAAACCCAAAATAATTAATGGCCAAAATTTCCAGAGCACCAAACAATGGGCATGTCCATTCACATCCAGAGGCAAAACATTACCACAAAATTGCTACAAAGTACCAGTACAGCAAAAACTTATCCCCCTAAAGATACAACGAAAGTCAACAGACCAGAATTATGGTAGCAGCAAACACCAAGACCACAGTCTCTGGAAATTCAGGGAGACAAACTCCCTAGGTTAATTACACACAACCATTCTCCTCCATTGTCCTCACAATAATTGCCCTCCTGTACCACCATACTCATATGTGCTAACCTAACCCCAACTCCCTGCACATTGCCTTACCAAAAGCCTTTTTCTTAATAATTGCAAAACCACAAGGCACACACGAACAATTCTTATTATACCACATATACTTTTTCTTAATAATGCCACTACACAGGACACTCAGACACACACAATCACACAAACTATATTAAATCTATCCTTTTCCCTAGGCCTTACTCTAACACTAACCTAGAAACCCTCATATAAACACCGAATTACCAACAAAGAGACACACCCACATGTATGCATACATATATATATATATATATATATATATAATACACACACACACACACACACACACACACACACACACACACACACACACACACACACACACACACCGCTAAATCTATTCCTTTCCCTAGCTCTTATCGAGGTTTAAACAAGTTATAAGTCCTTTATTACTCTGAATTTCAACTAAGTTTGTCTGCAGTTTGATTTCTTTTTCTCATGTTTAAGGAGCGTATCATTTTTTATGTGGTTTAATGTTTTTTTGCTATAAGTGGGAGATGTCTTACTCTCTAAGGCTGGAAAATTATTGCACCTCTCTACAAGGATCTGTTAATTACACACACACACACACACACACACACACACACACACACACACACACACACACACACACACACACACACACACAGGATATTTGTACATTTTCAATTTCTTTGAGGTAGCTTGTTAGAAGACTAAAAAGTCCTGTATGGCATTCAGTAATGAGTGAGGTCAATGATGTATAAATTGATGTAGTGATTTTCCTGGAGTGACAAGAAATGTTATTTTAGACTATGCTTTCCTTACTTTGGTAAATTCACATTAATATGTAATAGTTTAAATTGTTGTCTACCATTGTCTGAAAAAGAAAACTAAGGTAACTTGTTTACAGTGTTGCAAGCAGTTGTTGAGAATGTCTTGAATTCTTTGTGGACATCAAAAATAAAGACTCCTTGAATGCATAAGTGAAATGTAATTAAATCTGCAAATGTTAAAGTTTTGTATTTTTGTTGTCGATCATGTCAAAAGTAACGTGCAAATTTTAAAAATTTGTATTTTTAGTTGTCAATCATGTCAAAAGAAAACATCAGAGGTGGAGATTTAAATTGTATGTTAAAAGTTACTGAGTAAAATGGCAGATTTTAGTAGTGAACCTCCTTGGAACATGTTGTACAATTTTTGACCAACACAACTTCATTTTTGAAGTTTGAAGTGACTTTTTCTAATACAGAGATAGAATTCTTGGATGTTAAGTTAATGTTAGATGACATAGGAAGCATCAATACTAGAATGTATAGGAAATCTGTATGGCACAATCATTTACTACACAATACTAGCATGCATCCCAGGCATATTCTTGACAACATAGTGACTAACCAACTAACTTGAGTGTCCAAGCTCTGCACGAGGGATGAGGATTATAGGGAGGATCAAATTAAACTTATCAATGACTTTAATAAGAGAGGATACAAAGTCAAAGAGACACAGATCAGTGAAGCAACTACCTTGGAACTACGCTCTCAGAGGGGAAGACCCTATTTCTCGGACCAAGGTGAAACAGTTAAGATCAAGCGAAAGGAGGTAAAGTCCAATCTGAGATGCCAGTTGACATATAGTACTGACAATTTTGCTATTCGTAATACCATCAGAAAATGTTGGCCAGTGCTAGCATCTGACAACAAAATTAGGGAAAACAAAAACTTAAAATGACTATTATGTTATAAAACAGAAACTGAAGCTATTTCTGAAGACAGAAGTTTTCAGATGAACAGGAGAGTTGGTATATTCAGATCTGGAAGTTGTAAGGCATGCTCTCATATAAACATCTCAAATACTTTTACACATCCCCTGACTAAAAGGAACTATAAGTTTGAAGGATTTGCAAACTGTCAGAGTAAGAACATTATCTATGTGGCAACCTGCAGTCACTGCAAGGCATACTACATAGGGAAAACTAATCAAATGCTCAAGGAACGTATCCTAAAGCTTATCTGACATAAGAAAAAAAGTTACCAGCAATGCACTTTATATGCATATTAGTATAAATGACAGTAATTCTTTCAAGTTCATGGCACTAACTAGGCTTCATGAAACACCAAGAGGTGGGGATTTAGTAAACCGAACAGAAATTGAAGAGATGAAGTGGATAATGAATTTGCAATCAGATCAGTCACCAGGCCTGAATGCATTTGTTCCTTTAAAACCTGCACTAAAAGGGAAAGCTCTTCAGCACTCAAAATGACATCATTAAAAGGGTGTGTATGCTGCTATGGTTACTAAATGCATCTAAGTGAGTGAACACCAGGAAATGAAGGTATTTAAGAAGAAGTTTCACTGGCAAACATTTAGGATTTGAAAAAGGTATTATACCGAAAGCGCTTATCCGGTTTATGAGCCAGTGTGTTTATTTTATTTTATCTTATCATCGTATATTTTATTAAAGTTTTCAAGTTTTAAGTGTTAAGTGGAATTGGTGGCAGAACCATTTGTTTTTGGAGTTTTATATTTTGATGTGCTCTGCCTTTGGTGACGCTACTTCTTTTTTTGCCTGATTTTAGTAGTGACTGATAAGGCACCAGCGTTGAATGCAACAATCAATATTAAATGAGAAGTCACATTACCCAGTTTAAAGATATCAGCATATTTGGTAATCCATAATCCATTTCTCACTTTTATGTCAGATAATAGTCCAAAAAGAAGAGGTTCCATTAGCGGAATCCTAGGGGCCGCTACAACAAATCCCTGCTGAGATAGACAGATAATTCCCTACCTTCAGTGTATCATGTTTTAATCAATGTTTTGCCAATGTGTACCTTCAGGCATGACCATGAAAGGTGGGAGAGTGACATTGAATCAAGAAAGATGGCAACAGTTGACCCAATACCCCAAACCCATGTAGAAAATGGGAAAAAGAGGATGGATAGATGATGATGATGATGATGATGATTGGCCATGCAATTACTTACGAGTTAACATTTAGGGCCATTAATTGGTTATATTTCCCTTAAGTGAGCTACTACTGAATGCCTTAACAAAGTGAAGATAAGCAGTTTGCATTGTCAGCCTTTCATGATGCACTGCTGTTACCACTTCAAAGAATGACTCACGATTCAAAAGGTAACATCTCCCATACTGTTTCAAAGCTAACAGAAATAGGTCCACACTTTCATTTTAAATTTGCTCCATTACGACTCTTTCCATTATTTTACGTAGATTATTGGCAAGGCTAATGGATACAAAATTGTTTAGGTCTGATGTGACCTCTCCCTTTTGTAAACTGGTACTTTACAGCCTCCTATCATATGTCCGCATGCCAACATTTTGTTTAACATGATTGACATGAACATATTCAAGTTTTCCTTGGTCCTGTGTAGTAAAATGTTGGATATATTGATTGGTCCCAAGGAAGTTTTGTATTTAATTTTACTTCTGGCAACAGTTATTATGTCTGTGTTATATGAGAAATATTTTCTCTTGCCTCTATACTATTCTAATATATCTCTTTGTTTATTGTGAAAAGTAGCACAGTTTTTATTCTGCAAGAGTATTCATCATGTTCTGAGGCTTGGTGATGACTGTGTCTTAACATATTACAGACTTTCCACACTTGGTAAGATCCCTGTCACAGTTTCTGAATATACAAATACAAACCATGTATAAACAAAAACAATAACTATGATGTTTAAATAAGTACAAGAAGGCCTGATCAAATGGTTAAAAGTACTGGGCAGGAAGGTAGCAATCTGAAGGGATATGGATAAGAAGACAAAGGAAATCTTAATTTAAAACAAGATGAAAAGTGAAGCAAATAAGAAAAAGATAATAGTAACACAAAGAAAGAAGCATTGAAATAAAACATAAAATAAAGTTAAAAATGTAATAAGAAGAAAGTACTTACCTTAGTAGTACAGACTGCTCTAGCTCTATTTTAATTTATGTATCCTTGGTTTAATTGATTAGAACCACTAGATGAGAAGTATAAACTGCAGAAGTACAGAGATTGGGTTTGGAAACGAGAAGCTGTTTCTACTTTTTTTAAATTTTTTGTTAGCATATGGAAGTTAATGCTGATTTTCTAATTTAAACTGATTTTTTTTATCTGTCTGTGATTCAGAAACATAAAAGTTGAGCTGCATTGGGAAGATCTGAAAACAAAAACAAACATAACTTTTTTGCAAAGTTGTAAAAAAAATTGAGACTGTCTTGAATTATTTTTTTGCTTTACAACTATTTATCTGAAGTCCAAGGAAGTGAGGGCCTTATCATATGAAAAGGTCTGGGAGAAATTTACATAAAAGGAACCTAATATTGGAGGTTCAGACCTGTTTCCCTGTTTGGACTGAGCTTGTATTTATGAATATGCTTTTTCCCCCCTGCAGGAGTGTTGATTAGTAACAAGGGAATGTTTCTACCTGCGTTTCTAGTCTGTGGAAGAATAGAAAGTCCTGTAGTGGGTAATTGTGAGAAAATGTGTGTCTATTATTTGTTGACCATCATGTAATATGATACGTGCCAGCAGAAAGTCCTATGACCAACCATAGAATATACGAATTTTGTTAAGTTAACAAATTAGTGAAGGTTAACATCATTAAATAATGTAAAACTTTAGTTACTAACTTCTTCAGAATTCTGTTAACTATCTAAGCAAACATTGCCAAAAATGTAAAAAGTATCTGCCTTGGAGCCGTCATTCCTAATTATCTTTGCCTTTGTCCCTGTTCATAGGTTCACAGGTTCATAGGTGTGTGCTACGCTAATGGCCCTGAAGCCTTTACAAGCCTAGCCCATAGAAGTGCCCTGGCATCGTGCCGCCCAACGTTAGTTCCCAGTGCCTCTATCAAGTAGAGCCACTGGAGTGATCCCCGGGGTGAATTTTCTATTTCCCATCCACTCATCAAGATTTCTCTTGAAGAGGACCAGTGAGGTGCTCTGCTTGACATGTATGAGAAGTCTATTCCAGAGAATGGACAGTATTTGGGTTATGAACCTGTCCATCCAGCATGTTCTGTTGATTGTGGTAATGTGGTTGAGGTCTCTGGAGCGTGTGGTGCTGAGGGACTGGGATTTCTTTAGATGTAGCATTTCTAACAGATCTGGGTCAGACATGGCTTTGTAAGCCAAGCAGAGATCACCTCTTAGTAAATGATATGAGAAAGAGAATAGCTGGAGTTTTTTGAGTCTGTCTGTGTACGACATGTGTTTAAGGCCTAGGATCCTTTTTGTAAGGTACTTTTATGGCCTTTCCAGCTGTTAAATGTGTCTAGTAAGGTACATGCCAAATGGGGCATTATACTCGATGACTGGCCTAATGAAGGAAGAGTAGAGAGAGATGATGATCTCTTTCTTCCTGGATGCAAAACCCTTGGTAATGAGATGTGCCACATAGAAGGACTTTCTGACCACAGTGGCAATGTGGTGGCTGAAGGAGAGGTTGTCTGTCAACCTGTATCCCCAGATCTCTTATAATGCCTTCAGTGTTCAGTGGGCTCCCATCAATGTGGTAATTAGTGGGAACTGAGTTTTTCCCAAAGGGGATGATGATGCATTTTTTGCATTAAGCTTAAGGCCATGGTTTTGACACCAGTCATTGGTCTCAGTGAGGCCTTTCTGTAGGATGTCTACATCACTTGGGGAGTTAATAATGGCTCCCAGCTTGCAGTTGTCTGTGAATTTGGTCAGCCAGAGTCCCTCTGCATTGACCTGGACATCAGAAAAGTAGATGCCAAACAGGAGAGGACCCAGGACAGATGCCTGTGGGACTCCACTCGTGACTGGTTAGCAGTCTTACTTGGAGTCTGCTACTTTCACACTGCGGGTTCTACCCATGATCCAGTTTGCAACTCACCTAGTGATATAGGGGTTGATGCCTAGTTTGGTGAGTTTATCAATAATTCCTGAGTGGGGAATGGTATCAAAGGCCTTGGCTAGATTGAGGTAGGCTATATGAATGGCCTTCCCCTCATCCACAACTCTGGTGACTGACTCAAAGAAGTCAACTAGGTTGAGCAGGCATGATCTACCTTTCATAAAACCAAATTGCATGGGATCTAGAGTTTGGTGATTCCATATATCCTTGTTAATTAGGTCCATGATGATGCACTCCATAGCCTTACATATCAGACTCGTCAGGCTAATGGGGCAATAATTCCCAGGGTCTGTAGTTGCTCCCCTTTTATGGAGAGGGATAACTGTAGCAGTGCGCCATTCAGTAGGGACAAATCCTGAGGTGAGGCTGTGATTGAACAGGACACACAGATGTGGTGCCAGTTCACTTTGTTGTTCATGTAGAACACATCCAGGGATATTGTCGGGTCCCATGGAAGCTGTATTCTTGGCCTTGGACAATGTAGCTTTAACCTGTGCTGCAGTAATGCTGGGTGCCTGGCATTCCTCTGGTGTTGTGACTGGTCCTTTGGGGGGAAGGGTAAAATTGTTACTGAATCTGTCGGCAGTATGTTGGCAATATCTGTTGGCTCAGTAAAGGAGGTACCATTGTGCAGTAACTCAGAACAAACCTGGGTATTGCCATGGAAATTTTTGATATAACTATAGAAGGCTTTGTGATTGTTTTTAGTGTCTGCTGCAATTCTGTCTTCATAGCTGGTTTTGGAGATTTTGATGAAGGATCTCAACTTTTTGTTGAGGCTAATAAGGAAGTTTTTCCAGTCTTCGGACCTCACCTTTTTCTGCAACAGTTTCTTCCTTCTGTTGTAGAGCTTATTAATGGCAGGGAACCACCAGATTGTCTTCCTTTTTTTGGAGGACAGCGTCTTGGTTCTGTTGGGTATGGCTAGTGCCATGCATTTATGTACGTGTTTGTACAGTGCATTGGTGTATGATTCGGTAGTCATGCATCAATTTTCCATTGACATGGGTGCTGTGAAGTTAGCCACCTCTGTTTTTCAGAGCCCAAGGTCAGCTTTGGAGAAGTTTTTCATGGTGGTTACCTTTGCGGGGAGTGTGGGTGAAATGTGGATTTCCATGGTGATTAGTTTGTGGTCGGGTCTAACCAGGGAGAAATTGACTATTGGTGTAGAGCAATGGTTGCCCATGTTAGTAATAACCAGGTCAAGGATGTTGCTTCCTCTAGTGGAGGTAAGAATTAACTGGTCCAAGGCATTGGAACTGATGAATTCCAGGAAGTGTTGGGCCAGTGCATTGGTGCATGAAGGTGAAAGATCACACAGATAAACCAATCAGTAAAAATTGCAAGAAAACCCAGCCAAGCCAGAGTTTTCACTAAGTCATTCCTTAAACTATCTGTAGTGGTGGCCCATAGGATATATGCAAATGACTCCCTAAGGACATATTGTTTTTCAGCTACATGGCTTCTGCATGCCTATTAACTTTTACTTTTTACTTTTTTTAAAAGTCTTTATGGATAGATATCCCATGGGCCTCCACTACAGGTGGTTTAAGGTATTACACCATGACGACTCGAGCTTGGTTGGGTTTTTCTTGCAGTTTTTACTAATTTTAGTCACAAGAGATTAAACTGTAAGAGCAAATGAGATTTTTTTTCACATGAAAAGGAGCATGTACATGAGAAGAATAATTATTTAACCTCATTGGTTGAGGAAATGATCAAAACACTTCTACAGGAAGGCATTGTTGAGAGACGAGGCCATCACTCACTGAGAACTCAAACCAAGTATTCATATTAAGAAGGTCTCAGCAGACTTTTTTTTATTGAACAGCCAAACGAACAGGTAGCATTGAAGCTATGGCCAGAGTATACCAAGATATCTGCAAAGCATTTAATACAGCATAGCTTACAAGGTTAATAAACAAATCAGTTAAATTTAGAGTGATACATGTGGTGATATACTGGAAGGCAAATACTTCTGGACAATCAATGTTTTCTGGGCAAACAACAGCAAAGTGTAGTAGTCACTAAAGTTATTTTGAAAACTTGAGTGCTCTATGTAGCATCACACAGTGTTTAGCCTTAGATTAATTTCTTTCTATTGTTTTTGCAAATTATACTGTATGAAAGCAAAATATGTTTTTTTTTTTCCTGATGACAAAATTATTTTCACCAGAATGATTCAGAATGGTTAGTAATGGTCTGAAAAGGATAAGATGAGATTTGTTAAGGATTAGTCATAAATATGGCAGTCTAAATTTTATACAAAATCAGCAAAGTATTTCACACAAGAAACACAGTCTAGGAGCTAGAAGTTGCATAATAGCATTGATAAAGGTGGAGAGGGGCCACAGAGAGTAATATCATGTGACTTAACTGTCTGGCTGCAGTTAAAAGAATGGCTAAGGAAATGACTTACTGACGTCCATAGAAAAGGGTACAGCAAAAAAAAAAACAGAATACCTTCTTGTGGCTATAAAGAATATTAGGGAGACAATGCTGGAATGTTATGTGTGGTTTTCAAAATGTCATTTCTACAAGGGCATACACGCAGGTCTATGGAGGGTGATAATGAAAGAGAGTGTGCATCTAAAGTCATGTGACTAGAAAGTAAAGGGAATTACTTTGGTTATATCCTAAAAAAAAATGGATAGAGACATTATAAAAATCTTTCAGAAAAACATAATCAATAAAGTTCCTAAGTACAGCATATTTCCAAAAAGTAGATATAGCAGAACAAAGAGATGTTATATTAAAGCAAGTGGTCAGTGGTTCAATGATTATGTCAGAAAACCATACCTCTCAGCAAGCCAGAATTTTGCAGAATGTCCCTAACTTTGCCTTATATTTCTGCTCTCTCCCTGTTGAAATTTTGATTTTGCAGTGAATTGCTAAGGATTAATCAGTCATTAATGCCGGAGTTAGAATAATATTAATGAAGTAGTTCCCCATGTTGAAAACAGATACAGAGCTCAGTGTCATCAGAAAGTTCTTGGTGAAGGTGAGAAGTTTATTTATTTATTGCTGTTAAACACTGATAAACAATGGCCGATTACACGCTCAATCTGGTTTACATTGTAATATAAGAAAACAATGTACAGTATACAAATAACAGTAATTTACATTTTTGAGTAAGCACAGAAAAATCTGACAGACAATATATGCATAAATTTAACAAACCAAATATATGTACAGTTACATAAGTGGAACAGAAAAGGAAGAAGACAGTTAAAGTAGGAGGAGAGGAAGTGGTGGAGATATGAGCAGTAGCAGCCACTGCAGAAAGCCTAATAAAGACCAGTAAGATGAAAGAGGGGACTAGATTATGGTTAGTGGATTTACAGCAGTAATGGTGTGGTAAAGGGTAAGCTGAATCACAGTTTAGGATGAGTGAGATAATCAGGTGGATCAGATATGTGGGAGGTAACAGTACTATACAGTTGGAGATATTGGTTTAGGTGACATCACTTAGATGGACAGTTGCATCCAAGCTGTTTTAGTGAGAGGAGCATTTTATATGATCAGTTGAATCAGGAGAAAATAACTGACATAGTTTTGGGGCCAGTTGAGAGAAACAATATATGGTAGAATACAGTCTGGGAGACCATCTCTGACTTGGCTTATTAAATTATAAGTTTGAGTGGCAGTAAAAAGTTTGGAAGAGAGAGGGGATGGAATACCTAATTTGAGTATTTTGAAGACTAAGAAACCAATAAAACAATTTGACCAGGCCTGTACAGGAAGCCATTTAGCCTTTGAAAGAGTAAGGCCGTGGTTATTGGAGAGAGTCAGAAGGTGTTTTCGTCAGAGGCAGATGCAAACAAGAACAGATCATACTCAAGATAAACAAAGAGGGTGCCTTTTCTTATAGCAGCCCTTGCTGGATGTGAAAGGAACTGAGATAGTTCATTGGCTGAGAAGAACAGACTTGATCTTGGTTCTCAACATTTCTGTGCGCTCATTGAACTTCAGTGATTGGTCTACGCTAAATATATAAAAGTAGGTGCTGGTTTCAGTGCTATTGTTATTACAGTTAAGGATATGAAAGAAATGGGGAGACGTGGATAATCTGTTAAGGATACCAAATAGCATGATTTTTTTTTTTGTGGTAGTGAGCAGTAGTTTCTTGCTGTTTATTCAGTGATGTAGTTGAAGAAGGTCCTTTTGAAATTGAGTTTCAATTGTATCGTGTGAGGAATCAGACCTACAGATGACCATATTATCTGCATAAAGAATTATAAATGGGATAGGTCGAGTGAAAGCTTGTTGATGAAGATTGGGTTTAGAAGGAGTACTAGAATGGAGCCCTATGGGAATCCAGAGTGAATGAGGGGACTATTGGAAAGACAAAGTCCTACCTTTACCTGGAATGAATGATTAGATAGAAAGCCTTTGAACCATGAAGTGGTATCACGACTGATCCCAATGTCTTGCAGAGGGAAAAGTAGAATTGAATGGCTGACCATGTCAAAGGCAATGGTTAAATCAATGAACAGAACTTCAGTGGTATTTCCTTTATCCATATTACTTAATATCGTAGCTTATTGTTCCATGATGACTGATAACATCTTAAGTTCACAAACAAAGCAATGGACAACATAGGGTGGAGTGGTCATTTTACCCTTATTATTACATTCATATTTCTTATTATCTGAGTGTGGGAAATAGTTCTGACCTATAATCAGTTCAGGGTATTTACTCATAGTCCTATTAAATTCATTACCAGGGTAGTACAGCTGAGCTCCTCGACACAAAAAGATGACCCTTAAAGGATTTCGTACTTTGGAGCAGTGTGTTTCAGACTCTACCTACAAAATTTGTTCAAAATCTAAAAAAAAAAAAAATCGTGCTTCCTTTTTTTAAAACTGTCAAAATGATCCCCAAACTATTAATATATTTCAAAACACTCTATAACTGAAATGCAAGTATTACTGTCCTAATGCTGTGGTGGTGGTGCTGCGGTAGTGTTGTCGCCTCACAGTTAGACGTTGCCCGTTCGATTCTCAGCTGCAGCGTCTTCTGTGTGGTGACATGCATGAATGGGCGTTCCTTCGTTGAAGGTTGTGCATTAGGCCCGGCAAGCCAGCACGTAAAAATCTACTGCCAATCATTAGTGGACCGGAGTTCCGCTGTGGCGACCCCTAACCGGCAAAAGCCAAAAGACACAAACAAACTGTCCTATTTGAATATTAAATTATTAACATATACTTTCAGGATGTGAAACTGACTGAGATGATGCATTTAATATAACTTCACATGTTGGTCTCTGATACAATTCTAGAATTTGCAAGCAGAAAAATACTTAAAAGTTGAGAACCCATAAATAAATTCATTTACTACATTTCAAAGCAAGCTTCCCAAGCCAAATGATGAATTTGCAAGTTTTGGTACAAGTAAATCACATGATTCACATTCTGCAGTTCTCATGACCAGGAAGAGATGAGGTAAGCAGAAAGAAGGAATTAGGTGACCTGTAAGTCTTGTTTAACAGCCAGGCAGAAAGTGGGCTTGTCTTGCACATTCTAGGAAATGCACATAGTTTAAAAACAGTTATTATAAATGTTTATACATGTATATATTACAGAAACTGTATGATGCTATTCTTGGTACCAGCAAACAGTGACAGAGTGACCCTGCTCATCTATAACATAATACAAAGGAATCACACCACACTAACTGCAGCCATCTCATACACTTTATACTTCTGCCTCCTTACATATGCCTTATCCCAGTATGTGGGACACACACACACACACACACACACACACACACACACACACACACACACACACACACACACACACACACACACACACACACACACACACACACACACACACACACACACACAAACGCGTGAGCGCACACGCACACAAGCACACATGCACGCACACACACACGCACGCACGCACACACACACACACACACACACACACACACGCGCGCACACACGCACACATACACACGCATG
This sequence comes from Protopterus annectens, assembly GCF_019279795.1. NCBI lineage: Eukaryota > Metazoa > Chordata > Ceratodontiformes > Protopteridae > Protopterus > Protopterus annectens. The sequence goes on from NC_056730.1 coordinate 453,325,518, forward strand.
TAAAAACATTAATTCATTAGGAACAACTTATTACTAGGGTATAGCACAAAGCTAATATGACACAGCAGCACAGCAACATTCATTATGAAATGCTTTAAAATATGCAGATTCAGTTCTTAGCTTATTTTTATTTTATTTTATTTTTTTTTGTCCAGCTATCCAGACTAATTCAGGGATATTTTCAACCATGATCCAAATCATAATGCATCCCTCTCAACTGTCCAGATTTTCACAAAATGTCCAGATTTTTGGCTCATGTTTTTAGTCTGCTTCTCATAAAATTTCTAGGTTTTGGTCAAATTGCTGAGGATTGAGGTCACTTAATAATGACATACACGAGAGTTTCAGACTTCATATCCTTCAAAAAAATGCATGATAACAACAAAACAATTAGCCTGCCAAACATGAACTAAAAATTGCTATACTCAAAGTAGGTTCACTGACATGATGCAGCTTAGAAGTGGATGACATGATGGTAAGGAGGAGGCTGAACATCCTACATATCCAAGAGATGAGATGGAAGGGCAGTGCAGCAAAGCCACTTGGCTTGAGATCCAGAGTCTACTACTCAGGAGGAGGACAGGCTAGAGATAGTATGGGAACTGTGATGAGGGGGAGATCTCAGAAGATAGTGAGGGATATCATCAGAATTAGTGACAGACTCATGGCAATCAGACTCCAGTGTAAGGACAGAGCAGTATTCTTAATCTCAGCCTATGCCCCACAGCAGGGTTTTGATAGTGGAGAAAAGAGTGCATTTAGATAGCAGTGGCAGAACCTACTAGATAAAGTAGGATAACACAAGCTGGCATGGGTAACGGTGACCTAAAGGCACATATCAGGACAGACAGAACTGAAAATGAAGACTGCTTGGATCCACATGACTGGAGCAACAAGAGTAAAGACTTCTGTCTGGCAAATGGCTTGATGGTGACCAATACGTGGTTCAGCAAGAGAGGCAGTTACAGAATCACATAGAAGAGTGGACAACATGCAACTCAGACTTCTTTGTAGTAAGGAAAGGGCACTGGGGTAGAATCAGTGATTGCAAAGTCATCCCCAGTGAAACAGTCAGCCCACAGCATAAACCACTGGTTGCCACATTCAGCTGAAAGCAGTGATCAGAGAAGGCACTGAGGTAAACAGAGGCTCAGCTGAATACCTGGAAGTTAACTGGAGAGGACGCACAAGAGTTCAAGGAATTACTCAGGGCTCTAACACCGCAGGAAGAAGAGGACATAGGTGGAGTTGTTTGAGGACTATGGCTGAGCCAGGTATTGAAGTAAGGTATATAAGGAGAGCTAGTGGTAGAATACAGAAGTCCAGGAAGTCATCAAAAGAAAGAAGGAGTGCAGGAAAAAGTGGGAGATAGTAAAGACAACCAGGCTAAGAAGGAATATGGGTTGGCTAACAAAAATCCTAGGAGAGGAGTTGCAATAACAAGCAAGGCATCAGTAGCATTCTACCAGCTTCTGGAAAGTGACTCAGTAGATGGCAAAGAAATGGTATTAGTTTGCAAGGCAAAGACCAAAAGCTAAAGAAGATAGTCAGACACCCTTCATAAGGGATGTGAACAACAATCTTCTCACCAGCCCACAGGAAATCAAAGGCAGAGGGAAGGAGTACTTTCAACACCTTCTGAATGAAAAAACCCTGCAGAAGCTGTACTGCCCTAGCCACAGCTTACAGTGAAGGAAGAGGAGGAGCCCACCCTAAGAAGAAGTAAGAACAGCACTAAGGAAAATGAAGTCAGGGAAAGCAGCAGACTCAGATGAGGCCACAACAGATGTGATCAAGCTGTTGGGTGAGATAAGGGAGAAATGGCTCCTGAGGGCACTTATATCAGTATAGAGAGAAAGACATATCCCAGATGACTGGAAAATAAGCATACTAGTGCTAGTGTTCAAGAACAAAGGGGGCATCCACAACTGTAGGCAATACAGAGGATCAAACTCTTATCTCTCTGTATGAAAGTTCTGGAGAAGGTGACTGATGAACGAGGAATACAGAGAGTAGAAGAAAGTAAGATGGGAGATGAACAGTTCACATTCAGATCAGGATGTAACACAAATGACTCAACGTTTGCAGTGAGATAGACAGTTGTGAAGAAGGTAGAGATGAGGAAAGAGTCCAACTGGGCAGTCACAGACTTGCAAAAAGCATATGATAAGGTCCCAAGACAGCTGATTTGAGCAGTCCTGCACTGGTTTGAAGTCCCAGAAACATTGTTAAAATTAATGCATGCTATACACTGCTGTTCATACTGGCAATAGCAACCAGGTTGCAGGGGGCAATTAACAAAGTTGCTATATGCAGATGGTGTGGCATTACAGGCAGACCCTGAGCAAGAAATTCAGCAAAGGATATTGGAATGGAATGCAACACTGAAGGCACATGGGATAAAAACTGAGTACAGATAAGACAGCTGTAACAGCAGCAATGTGGGAAATCAGAAGAAACTGAGAACTGAGATAGAAGAGAAAATAATAGAACAACTTAACAGCCATAGGCATACTAATGGGGGGGGGGGCAGTCCACCCTAGGTGCAAACAGTAAGGGGTGCAACTTTCTGAACTGGATTTTCATTTAAAAAATCCATTTTGCCTTTTAAAAGTGCTTTGCATTTAAAACACGAAAAGCTTAAAGTAAACCATAGCCAGGTCATTTAAGGGCGTTCTTCATTAAGAAAGCTCTTCCTGTCTGTGTGTCCCTGCGTGTGTTGATGCACCTTTTGCTTACTCCTTTTTGCCTTCTGCACGCAGAATTTAAATACATGCTCTCTAGCTTACTCTGACCTCTTAGTTGCGGAATTTGAATTTAAATATGAGACTTTCCAGTTTCTACTGCAAAAGGGTGTATGTGTGTGTGCTTCAGGGCATTTGCAAGAAACTGAGTTTTAGTGCATTTTCAAGGAATTGTGAGTTTCAGTGCAGATTTACTGCTGCTCATGCTAAGTCAGTTTTCCATGTGCAAATGCTTTGTTTGCAAATGATCATAGCACAACAAGTAGCATACTTGCTCTTGACACAGAAGGCTATGGATTCTACTCCTACAGCATGTAGATGGATTGCTGATACTGCATTGTACTTTAAGGAGGAGGGGGGTAGGGTTGTTGCAGCCCTAAAGGTGCCCTCCTGTGGATGAGATGCCTGGTAGCTATAAACCTGTTGCTGGTTTGCCATCCTTTCAATATTGCAATATTACCAGCTTACCAATTTTTTAATGGAAAATAGACAATTTATTCTTCAAGGTGAGCAGACACTGAATATGTAGATGAAACACTGAAATATAAAGTTGTTTGCTAGCAGCAACTTCTTCATTAGTTACAGATCTCTTTAATATGGAACTATTCAGATGACTTTTACTTCTGCAGAGATTGTGCTTATTGACTGATACTGGTGGATTGTAATGACTGATGTCTGAGTCGCCTTTTATGGTTGAAATGCTCTGAAATGGGCAGTTTTGTCATTATTGGGTTATACATTTTGCTTCATTGCTTACTGGAAAAATGTTCAAAACTACAAATTTAAAACACAGTTACAAGTGGTGTATTATACATGGAATATAATAATACAATCAGGAAGGTGAATCAAGGAACACATGCACATGTGTATGGTTCTAAAATGGTTTAAAAACAGCTCAAAGGTAAACTTTGTCCACCACTGACCAGATGCATTTTCTTTGAATGTAGGTTTCAATGCCATTTCATTGAATGTCAGTTTCATGGCCAGTGAAGTTTACTGTCAAAAAACTGTCTGTTTTCATTGTGAGACTGTATTGTTTTGTTTAGCAAATGTCTAACGGTGTTTGTGCTATAAAATTTGAAATAAAATTTTTAAATTAATTTCAAATGTCTGTAATCACTGCAGAAGTAAAAAAGACAATAGCATGCACACTGACAAGTTTGAACAATATTTATAGTAACTGGGGAGGAATAGCCAAGTAATGGGACACTGGAAAGGCTGTGGGGTGGGGGGAGATGCTGTGCATGTTGGGGGGCCCGATCCATTAATCTGCCTAGGGCCCCATTTGACCATGATCGGGCTCTGAAGTAAAAGCTTTGTTTCTTCCTCTTGCATGTGTCCATGTGTCCATGTGTCCATGCATCTATGCATGAAAATGTGGCACAGGATTGGAGGAAACTCGAAAGGAACTAAAGAGAAGGTCGGAGAAAGCTACAATTATTTTAAAAATTAACAGCAGAGAGTTTTGCAGTGGCAAAGTTGTTTTTGTTTGTTTTTTTTTTTTTTTGTTTAACTGAACCCATGAACTGAATTAATCATAACAAATAATTTTGCCAAGGCATTGTGGACTACCTGACTGAAGGTAAGCATTTTTTTAATGTGACTATAACCAGATTTTCTTTCTTACTTTTGGAAATTGGATATGTATGTTCTTTTCCTTTCACTGTATTGTTCTACCCTCTTTTTGGTGGGGTGGGGGGTAGCTGCCTGGGCTGTGGATTAAAGTGACTTGCCCTTTCACTTGTACATCTTAAACACTGCCATTAAGTCTGGCAGGTGAATATTTACATTAATAAATTGGAATATTTTATCATTTTTTTGGGGGGGGTGGCCAGCTGTGCTGTAGATGAATGTAACTTGCCCTTTTCACTTGGTTAGTTTGAATTCCACCCTTAAGGTGCATTTGTGTGAATAAATCTGAATATTTATGCTTTTTGGGGGGTTAACAGTAACTTTTTCCTTTTCATATTAATTTAAAGGCTGGCTAGTGTACATTTGTGTGAAATAAATTTAATTTTTTGGGTGGGGGTGGCTAGCTGTGCTATGGGAAATTATCCTCTTCATTTGCCCAGCTTAAAGTCTGGTATTGAGGGCTGGCTAATGTGCATTTAGGCACAATAAATTGGAATATTCTATTTTCTTGGGAGGGTTAGCTAGCTGTGTTAATGAAATAAGTGATGTTCATTTAAAGTTGAGCATTAACAGCTAGTGTGCATTTGCATGACATAAATTGGAATAAGATATGAAACACTTGAAACTGTCCCCAATTTTACAGAATGCTTTTGTATTTGCCTAATATGTTTGGTCTGCAAGTTACTCTCACATTGTTTGCTTGGTTTACAGTCTGCCTTTATATGACTAGTGTGTATTTGATGCAATCTTTACTCTCTCTCTCTCTCACTCTCGCTCTCTCTCTCTCTCTCTCTGGGTGCTGTATTTGTAAAACCAAGTTCAAACTGTTCCTGAATTTGCAGAATGTCCTTAATTTGCTTCATCTTGATCTATTCCTAATAGAATTTCGGGTCATCTGTCCACATAAGCTACCAAATCCCAAATTACTGGGTCAAATCTTATGGGTGTTGTCCATGTCATACTCAACTTTCCAAAGGAGATGATAATGCATTTTTGACATTTAGCTTTAGTCCAAGATTCTGGTACTAGGTATTTGTTTGGGACAAGCCTTTGTATAGGATGGCTTAGTTTTTTGGGGATTTGATCATTGCTCCTAGCTTTATCTTTGTTAGTCATTATTTTGTTTAATTTCATGATTATTACTAAAAACAATTGTCATAGAGGAGGAGGAGGTGTTAAAAAAATCTCCGGGTGTGGGGGGGTGGGTGTTAAAAAACATTCTGCTCCAGCTGTCAAATATGCTAAGTACAAAATGTTAACAGATTCAAGTATCTAGAAGAGGTGGTTGAAGAGAACAGAAGTCTAAATGAGGAAGTCAAAGCTAGAATCAAAGAGGCTGCAGTAAACTGGCAGAGAATATTAGGGGTAGTATATGACAGAACAATGCCAAAGAAGCTGAAAAGTAAGGTGTACAAAACAGTGTTATGACCAGTACTAATGTATTGTACTGAAACCTAGACAGTAAAGGCAAAGCAGTTGAGGAAGCTAGAGGTGATGGATATGAAGTGTTTCAGATGGATGGCAGGATGCACACTGTGGAACAGAAATAAGGACATCAGAGCAGAAGCCCAAGTAGCTCTAATTGTAGAGAAGGTCAAAGAGAGCAGAGTTCAGGGGTTCATGCACATGTGCAGAAAACCATAAGGCAATTTGGTGAAGAATATTTGGGAAAGACAGCAAGAAGGCAAGAGGAAATGAGGACAGCCAGCAAAGAAGTGGATGGATTATGTGAGAGAAGACCTGTGACAGTCAGCATGACTGCTGAAGAAGGAAGGAGAGTGGCACTAAATCGAGAGAGATGTCAACAGTGGACACTATGCCCCAACCCTATGTAGAAATGGGAAAAAGGGGGTCGTTGATGTTGATGGTGACGACAACCAGAGGAGGAACTTAAGCTTTCTATGTAAAGGGCCTAAGATCCACCATCCCAGGCAATGAGAAAAGTTTCTGCAAGGGAGGGAGACCTGGTACAGGTTGTGAGATAGGATGAGTGACTGGGTGGTTAGCTGAAGTAGAGGTATGTTAAAGAAGGAATAAGACTTTATGCAATGAATAATGTTATGGGGAGTAATGTACTAAAATGACAAAATCTTGGTGCATTGTTCCTTACTGATTCGCTACCCAAGTAAGTGGACTGGTCCTTAGACCCTGGTCACATAGCAAATATAGATAATATATATGGACAGTTTAACGTAGACAATCAACAAACATATTTTGAAGAAAACTGAAGTGCTTCCAGAAAAACCACACAGATGTAAGAAGAGAAGCAAACTCCACACAGACAGTTACCAGAGGTCAGAACCAAACCCATATCTTTTAGCTGTAAGACAAGCCCCAGAATTCACAAAACTCCATGCAAGAATAAGACTATTCTTGCACAGAGTGGTTTGTGTCTGTTTAGAATATCAGCGCACCTTGCATATGCATGAAGGCAAGCTGCTGTTTAATCTAAATGGACACGAACCATAAACGAGTGCAGGGAGCATGTGTCAGCAATGCCTGCACATGTAACATGCCCCCTTCGCTCAGAAAGTGCCGTACGGCACTTTGTGATACAGATGACTGTCAATGTATATAATATTAGAGTCTGGCTCTAATATTATATACTAAACCAGTGTCCGCAGACACTGAAATGTAAGTAGCTAACATTTCAGTGTCTGCAGACACTGAAAAAAAAAAAACAGAAACACACCTAGAAAGCAGCAGCCTTCAAGTGCACACCCCTGAATGTATGCAGTCTTTCCCTATATGCATTGAAGCAGTAGGGCAAGAGGAAAGCAATAAAAATACAAAAAAAAAAAAGTAATTTTTTTCATTAAATAAATCTGAAATTTAAGCGGTGTGCAGCTTGTTTGCACAGCGTGCCGCTATGCTTAGTCTGGCTGAAATCATGAAAATGATAGACAACTACTACTGTGATGCAAAGTATCATCAAGTGGCCTATAGTGTCATGGTACTGCCATGGTTTAGAATGTAGAACATGCTTGGTTTGAATCCCCCCTCTGCCAATTTTTTTAATAAACTTTTAAGGAATTTGAATGATAGATGTCAATCATATGGCTCATGTATAGCACAGTAGGGGTGGGAATATGTAAAATATAAATGTAAACGGTACTTTATAAATTTAATGAAAAAAAAATAGATTTACGCAATGATTTGCTAGTGTAATCAATGCTTACCAGCTTTCAGCTGTGCTTATCTGGTTTACGCATTGCTATGCAGATTTGCACGGAGCTAAGCATAGTTCAACATATTAAAAATGGCCAATCAAGAAAAAGTGCAGGAAAATTGCCTATTTAAACCGCACAAGAGGGAATACAGCCATAACCATTTGGGATTGCCCACAGCAGGACCAAAATGTCTGGTGTCGGTGAAGCTGTTTGCTTCCAAGCACAACATTAGGTCATCCAGGAGTCCAGGATCATGGTTGGGCTCCTAGTAAAAAAACATGATGACAGGCTGCTGCAGGGCCAGTATCAGGGCTCCCAGTATAAAGTGGAGGCCTGGAACCAGCTTGCATGTGATCTCACCAGTGCCACTGGCATACCCTGGACTGATGAGCAGATACATCTAAAAGATAAATAGAGGCCTCCAGTACCAAAAGTACCACCAAAAATCCAAAAGGCAAACAGTCAAATATATAAGGCAATACTGCCAGACTGAGAATAAAACAAAAAGGAGGGTAAATTATTGAATGTGATTGGCTATGCTGTTTTATATAAGATGTGATGTTTGTTTTAAACAGTTATCATCTGAAGAAGGGATTCTACCCGAAAGCGCTTATGATTTGATGCTGCTATATTTATTGTTTTAATGAAGCTGTTTTATTCTCAGTCTGGTAGTACGGCCTTATATATTTGACTGTTTGGTGAGCAGGTACATCACCGCCATAACAACCTGAAGTGGAGGAGGGGTGCATTCTTGGATCAGTGGATCCAAGAATCTCGAGCGCAGGATGTCCCACCTGTCTGTAAGTATGCAGTCTTATGTATCTCTAACTAAGTATGGAAAAAGTTCAACTTGTGACTGTGCAGGTGTGATTAATGTGTCATGTCTCCCCATACAGCTACTGCGGAGAGGTCCCAGAATGTTGAGGCTCATGACCAGTGACTGGCCCGGCTGCGTCAGCATTATGCTGAGTACAGAATACCTCCTAATATTAGCAGTAAGAAATCAAAAATATAGTAATGGTAGTACTGCCTGTATATATAATTGTGCTGTAAAAGTCAGGAATAAAGGCCTGTGTCAGGCTGACAGCGTTACAATGGAGTATTTCCAGCTGCTGCGTAATACAGATGACAGTAGCAAACAAGGTACAAAATGCAGGAGAGGAATATTAGAATATGTATGAGTGTGTCTAAGTGAACCCGCCAAGAAAGTGCCATGTCAGGGCTACTGTAACACTTAGAAATGAAAAGCATTCCCCTGTGCAGATCATGCAGGAATAGTAACTGTGGATTTCTGAGTTGTACACAGATATCTATGTCAAAACTAATAAAGGTGATCCCAAACACTGGTGTGTGTCATCTCACTTGTACCTGAAAAATAGAAATGTGTATGTCCTGCAGAATGCATTAACTGAAGTGAACTGATTTAGCACTGCTTGTCTTCATACTTTAGAATGGGCATGTCAAATAACTGGAAAAAAGCAACAGTACATATTCCTATCAGAATGTGTTTTACTTGTTTACCTGCCAGCATTGTCCTGTGTTAACCTTTCAATTTCAGCTGTATGTAGCTGTGAATGTACTGAAAATGTATAAGGCTAACAGGTGCAGGCCTAAAACCTACACTGTGTACTCAGGAATCTAAATTGCAGTATGTAATTGTAAAAAAGTGAAATGTGCAATCCAGCTAATGTGCACGTTTTTCAAACAGTGACACCAATATCTGTTGTGTATGCATAATTTGTACTGAAAATGGGAAACAAATAATGCAACGTGATAATAAAAGTGCTGGGTACAAAAATATGTACTACATAGAAATGTTACAAGCAACACACAACACCCCTCTCCCAGAAGCTCAGTCTGATAAGGAATAGGCCTGTAGTTCAGTTTTGCACACACACCACAGTTCAAATCCAGGGACTGCCACTAATATGTCAGCCTGGTTCTACAGTTGTAAACTGCACTCTGAATAGAAAAAAGTAATGTACAGAAACACATACCTTTTCCACACAGGGCACACAGGTAAATAAATCTGAATAGAAATACTAATATGATGTCTATAACTATGAAAGGTGTACAATTGTTGTGTTGATCAGCCCCAGTCCTACAAATAGATGCAAGCTAGGCATCCACACTTTGCAGTCTGGCCCAGACAAGCCCCTCAAGTGTCACACTGTCACGGATAGTTTCCCCAGTTGCCAAGAAACCTGCACACAGAGAATGTCACAGTAGATGTATGTCAAAGGCACAACACACACTCCAGGGCCTGCAACTAATATGTGAACCTGAAATATGTGTAGAAACAGTAATGTAATGTGCACATAGTTCATCTGCACTGGGCCCACAGGTAAAGAAATGGGTATAGAAACAGGTATGATGTGTATAACTAAAATAACGGTACAATTGCTCTATTGAGATCTACAGCTGTTGGTGTGCTGTAGTAGCCCCATGGCCCAGGTAAAGTGTAAGTGTCGTCAGAATGTAGAGTAGTGAATAGTAGTGTACTGACAAATATACTTGATAGCAGTTGTCAATTGAATCAGTTCCCTTCCCCCATCACTCAACTGATTCAACCATCACACTGAAACCAACATGGGTATGTTCCTAAACAAACCTCTACTGTTGGGACCATTGTTCTATTTGGTTTATCATTGTTTAAACTGTGTGAATACTAATATTCCCTGTTGAACAGTTATTGTTCTTGCCTGCCTGACATACCACTAACTGGCATGCTGTTGCAACTCTGAATGCCCATTCCATATATGCATGGGTTCTGTTTGCTACGGCACTTTTATAATTGCACTGTTTTGGGTAAATGGGAATATCCACACATGCTATTTTGACTAATGTACTGTGTTGTGCATGACTAACAATATTCATTGTTAATTTCCACACCATAGCACATATGGGAAGGCAGATCCCAGTGGATCTGCCTCCCCCACCCCACCTGGCAGAGGCACCAGGTCCCAGCATGTCTGGGATCCAACTCAGACCTCCCTCATCTGCTGGTCCTACACCACTCTCGGGTGGAACCTCTTCAGGGGACGAGGCTCACCCCCCGCAAGTGGGTAAAGTGAAGATGTTGTCACCCAGGATGAGGTCTGTGGCATGGTGCACAGTGTCCTCCAGAGAGAGCTGGATGACTGCCTGTGCCAGGTGTACAGCAGGTTGGCACAGCTAGAGGGGCAGGCAGCCCCTCCAGCCCAGCCCCCAGCAAAACCACCTTCATGGCTGTGAAGGAGTACTAGTGACTGCCATCTGGTGGGGACATCAGTGCCACTACTACCATCTGGGGGGCTCATGAGCCTCCGATTCCCAACCATCCTCCCCATCAAGGTGTTTACCGCCCCATGTGTCATATACCGCCCCTGTCTGCTGTCTTGTCTGTCTTGTCTGTCTGCAAATGCAACCTCTCCTACCAAACCTCCCTCACCACACTTACCTATAATACTTCCTTTACATCCCACTCTCACCTTAAAAAAAAGGGCATCTGTCCCAAAAAAAAAACACATCCCATACATAGCTCTGCATTTCACCCAGAGACATGTACCCATCACTCAATCTAACCCTATCAATCATCTGTATTGTATGATGCCCACACACCTTCCGGTAGGGTGTGAGGCTCCAAATTCTAAATTGCCCACATTGAAAGCAACTGTTGCTGCCAAAGAAATGCAGAGCTATGGTCCTTTCCTACACCCGTCCTGCACATCCCTACTTCTTTCTCTCCTTGTTTTTCCCCCTGCTTGCCCAGTTTCATCACTTTCCTATCTCCTTTTTTCTTTTCTTTATTTTAAATTAGCGCAGGTTTAAGCGGCCATAAGCAGGTGTAAACAAAGCTGAGCTCACATAAGTGTCTCTTAGCTCCACACAAACCCAGGCAAACCCGCTTACAACTGCTTTAAAGTGCCTTAATCACTCATGTCTCCAACAGCCCCTGTTCTGCCCAACAACAAAATAATAAGTCCTTCAAGTCTCTAACCCAGGACCCCGAACATTATAGCCAAACTGATTCACCACTAAGCCATTTGAGATGTAAATAAATTTGGAGTTTTCTCAAACATATCATGCAGCACAGTCATTCAACAGTAGGGAAAATGTATTTATATATGTAGATGTATGTCTGTATGTATATGTGTGTGCGTGTGTCTGTGAGTGTGTGTATATATATATATATATATATATATATATATATATATATATATATATATATATATATATATAGGTTCATAGGTTCATACTAGGCTATCTGCCCTAGGGCATTTATAAGCCTAGTCAGAGTGTGTTTGGCTTTCGCCACCCATTTTAAATTAATTTTGCTATGCCCTTTTTCAAGGTTAGTATACTATGCCTCTGTCTAACAGTGACACAGAAGTGATACCCGGGGTAAACCTACAATCTCCCATCCACTCATCAAGATTCCTCTTGAAGAGAGTCAATGAGGGACTCTGCCTAACCTGGACTGGGATTTTATTCCAGAGTGAAGGGAGCCTCTGGGTTATGAATCTGTCCCTCCAGCATGTCCTATTTATTTCAGTCCTATTTATTTCAAGTCTCTCGAGCGCATAGCTCGATGGGATTTGGATTTTCTGAGGTGCAGCATGTCCATTAATTCCGGGTTGGACATGGCTTTATACGTCAGGCACAGATCGCCTCTGAGTAGGCAGTATGCCACTGAGTACAGCTGGAGTTTCTTTAACCGGGCAGCATATGGCATCTGTTTGAGCCCTTTGATCCTCTTGGTGAGGTACTTATAAAGGATTCTGCGGTCTGGGCTGTATTTTCCACAGGCCCCACTCGGCCTTCCTGAGAACACTGGAAAATATGAAGGTCTCTCCAAACACCATTATATTGGGCGACTTCAACTACCCAAACATAGACTGGGAGCATTACTCTAGCTCCAACACCCTAGCTCAAAGGTTCCTAGAATTTATAAACTCAAACGCTATGGAACAACTTGTTACCACTCCCACAAGAGGGGAAAACATACTGGACCTGATCATCACCAACATGGGGACTCTATGCTCCAGACCAGAAGTGTATGAGATACGTCATATATATATATATATATATATATATATTTGGGATCCGTACAGTACAGATCCCCGACTGCACTTTCCACCAAAACATAAATCACCAAGCATACTTAACCAAAAGTGCTGTTCACCAAAGCAGCACTTTCAGATAAGTATGCTTGTTGTGCCAGTCATACTACGGTGCAGATAAGGGAAAATTCCCTTTTCCCCACTATAGTGCAACCTCTGAGTGAGAATAGTAAAGAAGGGGGTGTGGGGGGGTCAAGGGGGCTTGCCCCTTTGCATAGCAGTAGGTTTATTTATTTATTTTTTTAAACATACTTTAGCGAAAGCATTTTTTTGGTGAATGAGCTTTCGTTAAAGTGTGTGCAGTAATTATGGATTCGGACTTTTGATCTTTCCATCAAAAGTCCTAGATATATATATATATATATATATATATATATATCTAAATACATTTTCCCTACTGTTGAATGACTGTGCTGCATGATATGTTTGAGAAAACATCACACATATTTATATACACACACACACACACACACACACACACACACACATATATATATATATATATATATATATATATATATATATATATATATATATATATATATATATATATATATATATATATATATATATATACAGTTGTAAGTGGGTGCGAAATGGACAGTTATGTCTGGTGTGACATTTATTTTGGAAACATATTGCCCTTTGTTTGTGAAGGTGAGAGTGGCATGTTGGGGAAGGATAGTAGTTATATTTTGGGAGGTAGGTTGGGTTGGAAGACAAACAAGACAGCATACAGGGGTGGTATAGGACACATGGCAGTGATAAACATCGAGCAGCCTGCCTGCCCCTGTGGGAGTGGTTACTGCCTTGAAACGGTAGTTTTATTGGCCATTTTGGGTCACTTCCTAACTCCTTGATCTCCCTCTCTTAAAACCCAATTGCCTCATGGTTTGGGCATCTTTTTGGACTTGTTGGCTGTTGGTGAAGCACCCACCAAGAGGAGAAAATGCTGAGAGAAGAAAGGAGCCACTTTTGAGATTTTAAGATTATTTGTTAAGTTTTTCTGCATTGCCGCCTACCTTTGAGCATTTTCTGGCTTGTTAAACTTGATTTCTGTGTTGGTAACTGTATTTAGAACACAACCTAGAGCTGATTACTGAATTTCCTGCCTGCACTTATTTTTAAAATTATTTTTTTCTTAAAACTTGCATTTTATCTGTCTCTGGCCTAGCACTCAAGTGTGGGGTCATTTACTGCACTGTTCTAACTTGTTGATACTTGTGAACCTCTGCTTTCTTTAAAAAAAATATATATATATATATATATATAAAAATCTTGCTTTTTCCCCACTTTTCTGAGATTTAAAAAAGTTCAGTTACAGATTTGCTGTTCTGAACTGTTTGTAAGTTTCTTGGAGGCCATTGTTTGCTTGGGCTAAAGGGAAGTCTCTGTGTTCATCAGTGGCAGTGATAAACATTGAGCAGCCTGCCTGCCCCTGTGGGAGTGGTTACTGCCTTGAAACTGTAGTTTTATTGGCCATTTTGGGTCAGTTCCTAACTCCTTGATCTCCCTGTCTTAAAACCCTGTTTTGCGCGTTTTTGCGCATAGCGCGGCCTAATTGGGTTTAAACTATTCCTGGTTCCACAAAGTCTGCTCTTCACTTTTTCCCTTAGAACTGCTCTATCTCTCAAATTAAACACCATATTCTCATTCTAAGGCCCCTCACTGGTCCAAATAAGTAATTTTACAAGTTAGCACTAATAAACCATAAGCACTACTTACTCTTATACTCTCTACGATTACCTTGTGCCCTATTGGTCCATTTTAATTCAGTTCCCTATATTACTCTAGCATGTCCAAACGTCAGTCAATGGTTTCCTCTCCAGTCCAGCTGGTGAATCTGGGAAGTTTGAGGCAATGTTACAACTGTCTCATGTACACGGACAACCCTCTCCTCCTCCAAACAGGTTCAAATATATGTGAGAGATGCAACCATATAGCCACACTGGAGGCTGAGCTCTCTCATCTCAAAACTGGTGTAACCAGTCAGGAGGAGAAGGTAACCTCACACAACACAATTCCAGTATCACATAGTCCCACCACAATAGCGAACCAAACACATAAAAACACAAAACATACTCGGAGGCTCTAAATAAAAATCTACCTAAGCAACAGAGACCTCCAAAGCAGACATCCAAGCAAATGCTACCCCAAAACAAAACACGTACAACACATAGTACACAAAGTCAGTGTGCCAAGCAGTCACAGCCATTAAGACTGAATAACACACCTGATACTCTTGTAATAGGAGACTCTCTTGTCAGACACACTGACGTCCCGCTCACCAGGCTGAATAAAGAGAAGGTCATAGTGAGCTGCCTGTCAGGCGCTAGGATCTGCCACATAACGCAAGCACTCAGGTCACTCCAAAGCAAATACAAATATGACTCAGTCATTGTACATGCTGGCATGAATGACCTGAGACGTACCTCCCTCGACTACATGAAAAGAGACATAGAGGAGTTCTCTGATCATGTAGCCCAGGCCGGTATGACCCTGACCTTGAGCAGCATCTTACCCTCACCTAGAATGATGCCACAGTATAAAGACAAAATGATCGATTTTAACAATTGGCTAAACTTTTGTGTCATTCAAAGGGGATCCAGTGTCTGTCAGCCTGGGAAGACATGCTCGACAAGCCACGTTGCTTCGCTAGGGACGGCTTGCACCTGTCACCCCTGGGCTTTCGGATATTGGCAAAGACCCTTGCCACCCCCATAGTGCCTTTTTTAGGCAAGGCTCAAAAGTCAAACCCACCTACATAGACAGCACAAGGAACAAGAAACTAAGGGCAATGCTGCTAAACGCCAGAAGTCTTAACCTCAAGATGCATGCACTCGAAGCTCTCCTCAGTATGGAAAACATCGATATCTGTGCAGTGACAGAAATCTGGTTCAAGGCTCCAGAAAGCACCCCAGCACTACCAGGTTATACCTCATATCATGCTTTTCGGCCCAAAACCTGGACCGAACCACAAAAGGAGGGGGAGTTTCCATATTTATCAAGGATATCCATACCTCCAGGTTAGTGGCATTGCACGAAGTATCGGAGACCATCCATGTGCAACTGCCAGTGGGCAAGACTGCTTTTCAGTTTATAGCATCCTACAGACCACCCTCTCAAAGTCAGGAATCCCACTTGGCTTTCCTGAAAACATTGGAGAACATGAAGATCTCTCCGAACACCATTATATTGGGTGACTTCAACTTCCCAAACATAGACTGGGAGTATTACTCAAGCCCCAGCACCTTAGCCCAAAGGTTTCTGGAATTTATAAACTCAAATGCTATGGAACAACTAGTCACCACTCCCACAAGAGGGGAAAACATACTAGACCTGATCATTACCAACATGGGGACTCTATGCTCCATACCAGAAGTATATCCCTCATTGGTAAGATCAGACCATAAATTAATTTCACTGGATATCCACATCCCGACCCCACCCCCAGCCCAGAAAACCACAGTGAAAAACTTCTCAAAAGAAAACTTCACACTTCTCAAAACTGAAGTGGAATCCTTCAAGGCCCCAGGGCCAGTGGAAACTATGGCCCAAACTGCAGAATCCTATATAAACGCATTCTACGGACATCTCCAGGAATGCATGGATCATGCTATCCAAACAAAATCAAGACCCAATCATCCAAACACAGGCATCCAGTCTGGTGGACCCCAGCCATAAATAAACTGTACAACAGAAGGAGGAAGCTACTACATGATAGAGCAAAATCCCTAAAAGGGAAGGCATCTCTGATCAGTACTAGCAAAAAATTACGATCCCTCATAAAATCCGCCAAGGCCAGCTTCAAGAGAAAAATTGCACAGGACACTAAAGACAATCATAGGGCTTTTTTCAGTTATGTTAGGAACCTGGGATGCAACTCCCAGACTTGTTCTGAGTTGATTCTAAGCGACAAAAAATACACTGAACCCACAGACATCGCCAATATCCTGGCAGACAGGTTCAGTGCAAACTTCTCCACCCCCCCTCCAAAAGAGCAAGTATCTATCCTGGCAGAGTGCAGCCTCCCAAACATCTCTGATGCTCAGGTGAAGGCCGCCCTCTCCAAGCAAAGAAACACTGCTTCCATGGGACCAGATGGCGTCCCGGGTTGCGTCCTACATGAACTCCAAGAAGAACTAATCCCTCAAGTAAAACTGCTGTACAATCTCAGCCTCACTACAGGATATGTGCCCAAAGAATGGCGTACAGCAACAGTGGTCCCACTTTACAAAGGTGGCGCCTCTGCGGACCCTGGAAACTATCGCCCCATAAGCCTGACTAGCCTAGTCTGCAAGGCTATGGAGAGGATCATCATGGAACTCATAAACAAAGACATTGGGGACCTACAGACACTAGATCCTATCCAATCTGGCTTCGTCAAGGGCAGATCCTGCCTTTTGAACCTGGTCGACTTCTTCGAAACAGTCACCAAGGCCATAGATGAAGGGAAGGTAGTCCACACAGCCTATCTGGACCTCTCAAAGGCATTTGACACAATACCCCACTCGGGCATCATAGATAAGCTATCCAGCCTAAATATAAACCCCTATGTCACAAGATGGGTCGCAAACTGACTCAAAGACAGAACACACAGAGTCAGAGTTGCTGGAGCCATGTCAGACTCGAAACCGGTCACAAGTGGCATCCCACAAGGTTCTGTCTTGGGACCTCTCTTGTTCGGTATTTACTTTTCTGAGGTACAGACCAACGTGGGAGGACTATGGCTCACCAAGTTCGCAGATGACTGCAAACTGGGCGCCATAATCGACTCTCCAGCTAACACAAACATCCTTCAAAAAGGTCTCGCAGAGACGGATAACTGGTGCCAGAGCCATGGTCTAAAGCTAAATGCCAAAAAGTGTATAGTCATACCCTTTGGCAAAAACATTGTGCCCACAAATTACCACATAGGTGGTAACCCATTAAGTACAGAGAAAGCAATTAGGGATCTGGGGACCCAAGTTGATAGCAATCTCTCCTTTGACAACCATATTGCCAAAGTGGTTAGAAAGACCTTCTACATAGCCCACCTCATCATGAAAGGATTCACATCTAGATCAAGAGAGGTAATCATGCCTCTTTATTCATCCCTCATCAGGCCCATCATAGAATACAATGCCCCCTTTGGGATGTACCTTACCCGACACCTGCAGCAATTAGAAAGACCCCAAAAGTACTTTACCAGGAGGATCAAGGGACTCAAACAGATGCCATATGCTGCTCGGTTAAAAAAACTCCAGCTCTACTCAGTTGCATACCGCCTACTTCAAGGCGATCTATGCCTGACATATAAAGCTATGTCCAACCCAGAATTAATGGACATGCTCCACCTCAGTAAATCTAAATCCCTTAGAGCCACTCGCTCGAGGGACTTGAACCTCAGCACAGAAATAAATAGAACATGTTGGAGGGACAGATTCATAACCCAGAGGCTCCCTTCGCTCTGGAATAGAATTCCAATTCATGTTAGGCAGAGCACCTCACTGACTCTCTTCAAGAAGAATCTTGATGAGTGGATGGGGGATCGTAGGCTTGTCCCGGGGATTACTTCCGTGTCACTATTAGACAGAGGCACAGTAAACTAAACTTTAAAAAGGGCACAGTATACTCAAATCAAGGGGTGGCGTAAGCCAAACACAATCGGGCTAGGCTTATAAATGTCCCAGGGCAGCTAGCCTAGTATGAACCTATGAACCTATGTGGTGGGTAAACACCTTGGATGGGGAGGTGTGTTTGGAAAGTGGAAGCCCATGAGCCCCCAAATGGAAACAGTGGGACCAAGGTTCCCACCCATGGTACAATACTATATATGCCCCAACAGTAGGTTTGGTGTAAGCATACCCATTGAGTTGTGTGTTCAGATTATTATTGCAGATATTGGGGGGGGGGGAGACAGAGATGTCAATTAACAACTATTATATCCTTGAAGTATGAGGTCCTCAGACCTTTTTTTTTCTCTTTATGTCTTTTAGGTACCATGTCTAGAGAGTGCCTTCCAGTGTATTCCCCCCAGGAAAATGATGTTATCATTAACTACCTGGTGCAGCACCACCAAGCCCTCTTTGGCTGTACAGCCCATGATCTGCAGGAGAGGACTGCCCTGTGGAACATGCTCGTCCACAGGGTAAACAATGTCAGCCTGCATAACCGCAGTTATGAACAGAATGGAACATGACTAGAAACACATTTCAATATTTGTCATACAATACGATATATGTCCCAACAGTAGGTTTGGTGTAAGCATATCCATCGAGTTGTGTTCAGATTATTGTTGCAGATATGGTGGGGGGGAGACAGAGATGTCAATTAACAACTATTATATCCTTGCAGTATGAGGTCCTCATACCTTTTTTTCCTCTTTATATCTTTTAGGTACCATGTCTAGAGAGCGCCTTCCAGTGTATTCCCCCCAGGAAAATGATTTTATCATTAACTACCTGATGCAGCACCACCAAACCCTCTTTGGCCATACAGCCCATGATCTGCAGGAGAGGACTGCCCTGTGGAACAAGCTCGTCCACAGAGTAAACGATGTCAGCCTGCATAACCGCAGTTATGAGCAGGTCTGATATCACTGCACTGACCTTATACTCCACGCCCATTATTGTGCTGCTGCAGTTAGGAAGGATCAGCTAGCCACAGGTGGGGGTCATGCCATCCAGCCCCCCCTGACACATGCTGAGGAGCTCTTTGCCAGCCTTGGGGCACCTGCCCGCCAGCAAAGCCAAGAACCAGCTGATAGCATTGTGGAGGTGGGTGCTACCCACAAAATGGACGAGGAGCATGCAGGTAAGGCCACAGGACACATCAGTAGACCACTGTTGCTTATCCATCTGCATCTATAAAGTTTCATCATGCATACATCAGATAAAATATATATAGTCTGTTGCTGCAGTGTAGTAATGAACAGATGTGCATAATCTGTAGTATTGTGGGTTTGTACTGTTGACATACTGAAATGCTGCTCCCACCCTGTACCAATGCCACAGGTGTGGATACTGACATCACATCTCTCACACCACTATGTAGGTCCCTCTGATATACCTCTGTGGCAGCAGCCTGTAACTGGTGAGTATGGTGGTTTTTGTTCAGGTTTGCCAATACACCGGCCATGTCATGGTCATGGTATTTGCCATGCACACATTTAACACACCTACCCATAATGCATACTGTACATGTTCAATTATTGTTGCTATTAACTGCACTGCATCACAGTGGTCACCATGGTGGCATATCTGAAGGGTATGTAAGAGTCCTGCAATATAACTAACAACCTGTCATTGCAAGATGTGTACACAGAGATGAACATAATGGTGGGACAAATAGTCTACAGTAGAAACATGTCTGAAACATTACCCTTATACAGTGGCTACAACAGTGTATATACCACTATTAGAATGGCAACTGTTACAGATCTACACAACAGCATATCACAATACCACATTCCACAACCCTTACCACCTGTAATGTGATCCTAACATGAGCAATGAATGTGTAATATGGAATCCTATGTTAGGACAGCAAATATGGGGAATACATACCTCAACAAATACTGGAAGCATATGTGTGCACACACTCCAAATATATTGGGAAAGCAGCTTTTGAGGTACTAACAGCATTCACTCTTCATGAGTATGCACCTTCCATCAAGTACAGGTCCTCAATGTCACACCAAGAAATGGTCTGCTGTCCAAGATGTATGTCCATGACATTTGCCCACTCACCTGCAATAGAGGCAGCCGTGGTTTGCACACATCTTACAAACCATAGAATTGATCCCATATCCAACAGGTAGCACTCAGAAGTGGGAGATGTAGCCTTACCTCACCATTGCATATACCATGGCAAACAGTGCAGACAGTCATGTATGTGATGAGGAAGTATGGGGCAACATTAATGTAGAAAGTAAACAGATGGCCATCCAAGACAGATGACGACACATGTTGCAAACTGGTCATGGAGGCTGCCTAGAAACAGGCCGCAACACTGAGGGAGTTGCAGGAATGTCTAGCAAGTACTGGCTGTGCAGAACCTGTTTTGACAACTGCCTGGACTCTGCATAAGTGTGGCCTATGAGTTAGGGTAATCAGATGGGAAAGTTGTTCCACAGGAAACATCATCCAGGGCTCTCTGCAGGTAGCATATGCATAACATCAAAAGTCCCCCAAAGGCATGTGTTGCAATGTGTAATGGTGTACCAAGACCAAGTCTGAAACCTACAGACAGTATTAATAAAGATACATGTGCTGCACAAGCAACACCTCACTCCACCTCAGACCCACCATCCCCATCTGTACCTTGCTGGTGCCAGTGTACACTTGTATGTTTGCCATTCATTAGCAGGAACTAGGCTGGTACACATGGTGTTCTGAATTTGGGACACTGCAAAATGACACTCATGTGTAGCCCATAGTTGTCAAGCATCTGCAAAAAGACTGAGGATGGGGAGGGGTGTCATCCTGAAACACAATAGTGAACTGTAGCAGACACCAAAAGCTCACTAAGAATGGCTGTATCTGCACACAGTCAATGTCATGAATTGTGGCAGACATAACCCTGACTCCACAGCAATAGTGAAGGCACTGTGTGACCTCCAAGGGCTATGCACATGAGTTGACCTTGCAATCTGGCAGAGTTGGGGGACATTTGTAGGGCGGAGTGACCAAATACTGGCAAGAGTAGATGGGCCATGCTAGTATACCCCTTCCAGGAATAGTGACTGCTGTAGTACACTTAACAGTTGATGCAAAAAAACATCATGTTAAGGGTGTGCACACTTATGCACTCACATATTGTATGTATCTCAATCAGCATCTGCACAACTAACACATTTGTTTGATACTGCATTTGATTGCACAAGTCATATGTCACATATCAGGTTTGTGTAATGTTAACATATGCAGTATTGTGGTCCCATGGCATATCAGGGAAGAGGGTGCCATGTCAATAAGGGAGTGTACACTTATCATAGCCACAGTAAGCTTTGAAGGTTGTCAGTGTAATTGTATTTTATTGCTCATACATGCACAGCTGATGATGAGATCTGCAAATCAGACATCAGGCATTCACTATTGACATCTGTCCACATATCATCCCAGGTATGTGTTGGACAAACACGTAGGGGCTGTGAGCAACAGAGAAAACATAACTGACACACATATACACATTCAGCAATGGTGTGTACACCCGTGAGGTATGGTGCACAGTACATGCCAAGGTGCTGAACAGGTGCACAGCAATACCGTGTACATGGGTGCAGTGTGTTCCAGGAAAAGGGACATCACCTACTAACACAACTCATGCATCACAGAGCTGTATAATGTTGGTAACAGGGTTTGACTATAGCTGCAGTGCATGCTATTGAGTGCCATATGTCATGCATGTTGACAGTCGAGGTCTGTGTGTAATATCTTTGTGCAACCTCACCTGTAAGTGTGTGTGTGTGTGTGTGTGTGTGTGTGTGTGTGTGTGTGTGTGTGTGTGTGTGTGTGTGTGTGTGTGTGTGTGTCTGAGTGTGTGTACAGTTAAGCAATGACGTACAGGTCTTAAAGTGTGTTTCTTGTTTTCCCCTCACAGGTGGCGAGGTGGGTCAGGGTCCCTCCTGCAGGCAAACTGATGTTAGTGTCCATAGAGACTCTGACAATGATGATAGGTATGGTGAGGCACAGGCAAGGTTGTCAGGGGCTGAAGCTGTGCCATCGGTTGACATCCCATTGTTATCCATCCCGTCCCCATACGCAGTCACATTGCCTATACATACCCCATCACCAGTGGCCATAGATGAGGGACAGTTGGCGGGTGGTGACATGGGACAGGACAGTGTGATGACTATGGCAAATGTGTCTGGACACAGCAGCCATAGCCGGATGACCAGCGAGGTACCACACAGGCAGATGTACAGGGGTGCTCATAGGAGGGCTGCTGGTCATTATGCCCCTGGCAGAAGTGCCACAACAGGTGTCACAAGACACATGTTTCAGGCTGTCATGGAGGCACAGGCATGATGGAACATTATACCAGACAGGGTCTGAGGCTACAGAGGGCTACTCATTCTGCTGTCATTGAAGCAATACCTGCAAGCTACCCTAAAAATTATAGACCAATAACTTGTCTTTTGATGATGTATAAACTATACATGGGAATTGACGCTGAGTTTATAGTCATTTAGAAGAAAACTCAATTATGGCAGTAGAACAAAAGGGCAATAAAAAAAGTCATATGGAACAAAGGATCATTTGTTGTTAATTAAAGTTATAGTGGAGAACTGTAAGAAAGGGAAGAATCTAAGTATGGCATGGATTGACTATAAAAAAGTATTTGATAGTATCCCACATTCGTGGATAAAAGAGTGCTTAAAAATGTATAAGGTACATCCTACACTGATTACATTACAGCAACCATGAAACAGTGGCAGACTACGTTGCAATTAAGCCATGATACAGGACAGATTATTATCCTAGGGATAAAAATCCAAAGGAGGATATTTCAGGGTGACACCCTGTCACCGTTGCTATTTTGCCTTGCCATTAATCCATTAAGCTGTTTACTTAACAGCTTAGGTCATGGCTACAGTTTGGCTTCTAGAAAACAACAAAGTCTAGTGACCTTTCATCTTCTCTTTGTTGATGATTTAAAACTGTATAGCTCATCAGATGAGGAACTGAAAGCACAGTTGCAGGTTGTCAAAACCTTTTCAGATGATATTAGAATATAATTCGGTCTTGATAAATGTGCAAAAGCAACCTTTAAGAAAGGAAAACTGCAGCACCAGGAAAATATCAGTTTGGGACAAGAATGTGATATAAAAGAGCTTGAGCAAGAGGGAGTGTATAAATACTTGGGAAATGATGAAGGATCAGCAATAAAACATTAACAAATGCGAATAAAGCTTAGTAAGGAATACTTTAGAAGACTTAATCCTGAAAACAGAATTGACACCTAGGAACAAGATCCAAGCTATCAATCGGGTCTATATTGGAACATTGAGTATTTAACAGTTCGAATCACTAAAGGTCGACCCTTAGTGATCAAACTATTAAAACATTGAATGCTCTGAAAAAAAAATAAAAACAACAAAAAAAACTAAATGGTGTAGGCAGGGAGGCAAGCCCCCCTGCACCCCCCACACCCCCCACTACTTAAATATACCAACTCCGAGACCGCACTACATTGAAGTAAATGGAAATTTTCCCTTACAGAGATTTCCGTTTATCTCTTCAATGTTCTACAGTTTCGCGATTCTCATGTCGAGAATGTCAGATTCGACATTGTCGGCTTTCGAGAATTCAATATAGACCCTATAAATCAATTTGCTCTTCTTGTCCTAACTTATAGTTTTGGAGTGATTGACTGGTCCCAAAAAGTGTTGGATAGACTGGATATTAAAACAAGAAAGATGCTTCATGCTCACCAAATGATTTATAAAAATCAGTGTATACCAAGACTATATATTCCCCGTTCTGAAGGAGGTATGGGCCTCCTTGAAATTGATTACATGTATAGATCTGCAATCGTGGGTCTCCACACATATCTACTGACCTCACAAGATCCAAATGTGGTGAAAGTTTTGAAACATGAGGAGAATAAATCTAAGATGACATATCTGCTTAATTTAGCAGGAGCATATCGACGTCAAGCAGGAATGGAAATCAAACCAGAAGTGGATAAAAACCAGGCAGCAACTGAATTTGCTAAAAAACAAAAGAAATAATATAAGGTGAAGGTCCAGCTGAGAAGGCAAGAAATGTGGAAAAAACATAAATATATAGTTGTAAGTATAGAAAACTTCTGGAAGAGCCTCATGTTGATCAAGAACAAATGCAGGAATGATTAAGGATTGGTGAATTTATATCAAGAAATGAAAGGTTAATATTGGCAGCCCAAGACAGTGGGCTACGTACACGCTGGTTTACTAAGTCCATTGAACATGTGGGAGAAAAAGGCATATGCAGGTTTTGTGGAACTGAATTGGAAACAGTCACACACCTTATTGCTGGTTGCAATTCTCTAATGGCAGAGGGACTGTATACTGAAAGGCATAATAATGTGGCGAGATTGTTACACTGGAGATTGTGCAAACATTCTGGTATTGAAGTGGCTGAAAAGCAGTGGAAACATGAGCCACAGAGAATCATAGAAAAAGATGAAGTTTACATCACATGGGATCACCCAATACCAACAGCCCAAAAGATAGATGCTAGAAAACCAGATATAGTGGTCCAAGAAAAGAAGACAAAAGTAGCATCGATCATTGAAATTGCCACACCTAGTGACTACAGTGTCTTGCATACAGAGAGACACAAAGTCATAAAATACTTCAATCTACAGGCAGAAACGAGAGCCATGTGAAAGAAAGATATCCAGACAGTTCCAATAGTAGTATGAGCAACTGGTCTTATAAAAAAGAATTTACAATCATATTTAGATATGTTACCAATTCATGGAACACTGTATGAATTGCAGAAGTAGTCATTACTGGGCACATTGCGGGTACTGCGAAGAGCACTTTTGGTTAACATCAAAGGGTGAAACAATACTAATTTCCTTAACTTTAAACGTACTTTGACTTAGGAATTGTGGTCCATTCCCATCATGGTATTAGAAACCCAAAAGACTTGAAGAAATTAAAAAGAGAGAAGACTGTTATTGACAACATCCATGATCTTGCAGGTGCCCACCGTTATTTTTCAGAGGTCCTGGATAAACGGTTGGGTGAGATGGGGGGAATCCTCAACAATGCAATGTTTATGCTTGAGCATATGGTGGGAGTAGGGTGAAAGCCACATGGATGTAGGTCAGCAACATCAACAGGTGGAGGTCTACGTGGACATGCAACAAGTCAGAGCCGCTCCTGTAGTGGCGGTACCAGTACCAGCACTGCATGGGGGTGTTGTCCACACCACAACATTGCAGGCCACGTGCACATGGCCCTGGCTGGTCCCAAGAGGGACCCAGATCCAGCAGACATTTGTCATCATCAGGGGAGAGTACTATATCTGGCCTTGTACCTGGTAGTGCCCGTGGAACCCTTGGCAGGCACAGTTCTCGTGTCCGTGGCTGGAGACAGTGAACTGCACACCCTGCCATGTATGGTCTGCAGCTGTCCAATAAACCCCTGTATAGGGCAGCCACATGGCAGAACTGTGTGCATGCACACACACATACACACACGCACACACGCACACACACACACACACACACACACACACACACACACACACACACACACACACACAGCTAGGGCAACCCCATACCTACACACACCACATCTGCACAGCCCAATTAATAATGAAACAGTCTAACACACGCACATGATGTCAACCAACAGCTCAGCCTAGGTCTCTGGCAACCCCACAGCACACCCTGTGCATATGAGGATACCTGTGCCACATCCCTGTCATCCATAACATCAATGCAGAGACAGGCTAATATGGTTCTGATGCACAGGGTGAATGTACTAAGGTGTAACAATGTAATGCTATGTAACATCTTTTCAGCAGTAAAGTTTAATGCTTGCATGTCAAGATGTGTAGCTGTCCAGCCATGATGCATTATAGCTATTATTGACACTGACTGATTGTGGTCTCCATAATGTATTCAGTTTGTGTTGTAGGTGTCTATGTGTCAGCAGGATGTTGGTCTGCTGTTGTTTCCAACAAGAGGTATGGCACTGTGGTGACACCTTCACTGTGACATATCCTGGGTACAGCTGAACACAAGTAACAGGTATGTATAACAGTTACTGCATGTACCACATGGCTGATTGGTCTGAGGGGTGTATACAGGTGAGTGTATGGTGGCGGATGTCAGCAGCCCTTCTACAGTGGACAGTGGTAAGTGTACTGGGTGGTACACACCACATGTTTGTGTATAACACACACAGAGGCTTTGGTGTTGATGCAATACACAGAGAATACTCTACACATGGATGGATGTACTTTTGCAGTAAACCCATTTTAGCCTATGTAATTCCTCCAAGACAAAATAGGCACAACATCACATCAGTAAATGCTAGTTTAATGTCATTAACGATGGTACTGGCAGGGTATATGTCCCCTTCCCCAATGTAGTGCAATCTTCGACTTGGTAAACATAGGTGTGTTGGTGTGGGTGGCACAGCCCTACCCTTTGGAGGGTGTGGGGTGGTGTAGAACTGCAGATAGTGTGATTGACAACTACTTAACCTGTTAACATAAACTGTACAGTATTACAGCTGACTAAGCGGGGGAATACACACAACAATAACCCCAATGAAGGTGGCTGTGTCCACAAGATCCACACCCAACTATATATACCAACCCCAGTATCAATGTACAGCTATACAGTGGGGAAGAGGGCATTTACACGTCTACTACTACTTTTGATGAAATTAATTTCCACAAGATGATACCTTTGAAATGTTAGCATTTGCCAGTCAGTTCTCAGACAGATGACCTCCTGGAACATGTATTTTCTGCAAACTGAAGTAGATCCCTTCACATACACACACACTCTTACTTGGCAACACTGAGAGTAGAACCCCATACCTAGGTACTTATTGCTACTAATGTGTGTG